>NC_081407.1:280112503-280424645 GCF_030272615.1 Cryptomeria japonica | reverse complement strand
GGACCAGGGCGAAAATCACTCAAATATCAAATTTGCCTTGCAAGGGACAAGTTAGGTATGCGTAGAATGAATGGATGAAGTTATTTCTTGCCTTGTGACGTAAGTTGGCAATTAAAACGATCAAGGATCAAGGAGAAAAGCAAAGTTCGCTCCTGTCCCTCAGTCAGGGACCAAAGCGAAAATGGTCTAGGAGGCATTCATTTCAAAACATTGAATCAATCAAGCTCAAGGTTCCTATATAAAATGCCAGTTTCAACGTAGAGGAAGTGACTTTGAACGTAAAAAGCGAGAAATTCAAGGGCAAAATGATAAGGCGCTCCTGTCCCTCTCCCAAGGACCAGAGCGATGTGGTTTGTATCCCTTATATCTCCCATGTTTTGGCGCTAACATCATTTTCAAATTGCATTAAATGCTAAATTTCGATAAACCTTGATATTTTTAATTAAAATTGGCATTTAATGGGTGCGCACAAGGCATTTAATAATTAATTTTGCCTTTTAAAAATCGAAGCTATTAATTACAAGGCATTTAATTAATTAATTATTAACTTAATTAAAAAGAGGAGTGCACTTGGGTTTTATTTTTATATTTTTACAAAGTCGGCCTCCATTTTTATTTAAAATTTATTTATTATTTGCCTATTTTCAAAAGTCGGCCTATGGGGGATTGAAGAGGTAAGCACTTATATAAAGGGGAGGTATGATATCTCATTTCAAATCATCATTCAATCATTGTTGCATGCGATTTTGGAGAGCAATAGGAGAAAGTGCGAAATATCATCAAGAAAGGAGTGCGAATTTTGTTGCAAGTGGAGCGAATTCTCTATCATCACGTTGGAGACCCCAAGGGTGGTGGAATTGACAAGAAAGGCGCCTTTGCTAAAGGAGGATCACGTTGAAGACTTCAAATTTCATTTTTGCCTAGGCGAATTTCATATTTTTGCATCTTTTTAGAGTTAGCTCTCAAAGTGAGGTATGGCGAAGTCTTCTTTTGTCTAAATTTTGAATTTTGATCGTCATAGTCTTAATCTAAATTTTGAATTTTGAAATTTTGAATTTCTAGTAGCTCAATCGTATTTAGGAAATGATAACTCAAGGACTTATCATGAAGTTTCCTAAATTCAATCTTTAATCTAATTTATGTTTATACATTGCAAAATCTATTTCTTATTATGAAATGTTGTGTAGGTGTTACAATGGCGACCCCAAAGGCGGGAGCATCCACTAGTCGTCCAGCTCTCATGAAGGAAGATCAAAAGAACGAAGAATTGGAGACCAAGATCGTGTCGAAGTGGAGCAACATTGGAGATACCAACTTGGGAAACTTCAGTGTGAAGAAGTTTCGAGAGGTCCCTTACATTGGCAAGCCGTCACCTGTCGCAAGGAGAATAATTGAAAGTGGCATCATTAAGGCGGCCGGCTTCCCTCCAGCAATCCAGTGCCATGAGTTGATGATCGAGTGTGCTCGCCATTATGATCCACAGTCTAGATCGATAGTGTCCAAGGAAGGAGACACTTTTGCTTATCTTTCAAAGGAAGCTATCAGTGAAGCTCTTCACTTGCCAGAACATAAAGATATGATTTATAAAAGCTTAGAAGATAGAGTCAAGGTCATCTTTTGCAAAGATGAGAATGTTATTACAGATGAGCAACGGGACCAGATGTTTGCTACCATGCTCCTGATTGAGAAGACCAAGGAACTTGAACCTGAATGGGACGCTGCTCATCTCAAGGCTTTCGATCAGGTCATCCACTTGGAGGAACGAATGAAGAATCTTCCCGAGATTCCAATTGCTGAGATCGAAGGAATCGTGTCTAGATTCATTGCATATGCTAAGAAAGAGCATTGGAAAGGGAATAAGATTCTAGATGAGAGGTTGTTATAGATGATGTGGCACCTTAATTGTCATTGGTCTATGTCTCCTAGATTTTCGTGCCAAATTTAATATTTGGCTATGCATTTAATATTGTTCAGTAAAAAGGGGGCTATTTGTAATAAACCCTAATTAGGGTTTAGGTGTCATAATCTTGGCCATTGATCTTCTTTTTGATCTGGACCGTTCATTGTAATTGAGGATGCTATATATACCCTCATTTCTTTTCATTTTGTAACTAGAGAAAACTAGAGATTAAGGAGAAATTAGAGAATTAGAGAGATATTAGAGATTAGCAATTTGATTTGTAGTAAGATTGAGCTTTAAGGAAGGAATTTCAAACAATTGTTGTTCATGATGGCTTTGAGATCAATAGAATATTGAAGTTATGGTGTTTTATTGCAATTCTTATGGTTATCTTCATGGTTGTTCACTTTCTTGAATCATTCTCAATCAAAGTAGTATTTTAGTTTGAAGGATAAAGTGTTGGACTTGATCGTCGGTGAGATTCACTCTCCAAACCACTAGCTTCTTGCTGATTGTAGGAATGCCTTGCGTGGTCAACTGGATAAACTTGAATCACTTAAACCTTCAATCATCGTTGTATCTTGGATACGTGCCTTTGTGGTAGTGTCTATGATCCTTGATGAATTGAAAAATCATTTGTTACCTTAGAAGATCGCATCAATTTCAATTGAGTTGTTATTTTATGGCAATATTGAAGTTGGTAGAATCTTGCCAAGTCTCGTCCACATTGAGTCATTCTTAGGGTTAGATTAGACTAGATCTCTTGCAAGCCCTACTCTTTTGATCTTTTTGAGAATTTGTTTAGTTTAGGAAATTCTTCTTCGGAAACGTAAGGCCCCTTGATGACACAGCAATCACAACGACCACTGGTGCTTATCCACACGTAGAGACCCTACTTAAAAGAACATTGAAGTCACCCTAACTGATCCTTCTTGCGATATCTTCAGCAGTTAGAGATTTTATTCAAGAGAGGATAAGGTACCCTTGGGTATTTTATTCTGTGTATGATTGTGTACAAAATACACGTCAACAGGTTTAAATAAATAATTTATCAGATTAACCAAAGAGTCCATCCCTTCTACATTGCTCTCTCTTCTTTACTTTTATGATGGTTAAAACAAAATCTTTACTCCATAAGAGAATGACTTACAGTTGTAAGATTTTAGAAACTATGTATGCCATGTGCAAATATGTCAATTTTGAACCCAATTGAAAATATTCCACCAAATGGGGAATGTGCGAAGTTTAATGTCATTGAATTATTTGGGCTTGAAACCACTTTTAAGGCTTTTGACAAATGTAACTGTTCAGGTGAGATAGCTTTGAGGTTGAATGAATTCTAAGGTGAAAATAGGAGCATGTCATAATAGAAATCAAGGGTATGGCAATCAAAAAAGAGAGAAACTATGAAGCTTGAAGAATCATGCAAGAAAATGATCACACAAATAATAAAGGTCACATCAAAGTCTTGAATAGATCTAGTGGATGTCTAAACCTTCTTAATGGCTCCACCAAACATGGCTATGAGAGATGATTATAAATAAAGCAACCAAATGCTGAAATGGAGGTTCATTCAGAATTTCTTGGAGTTCCTAGGATGGAATTATGCCGATTTGGGTACAGTAAAAAAATTTCCTATCCCAAATTTTGGGGGTGGCAAGGGGACAATAAGGGGATGGCTATTAAAATAACATAAACAATATAAAAGCAAATAAAACTTAATAAGTTAATACAATGTGCTGAATTTGCAATGACAATGCCCCCTTTTAGCTTTTTAGGGTTTTTAGCAAATGCACCAAATGGATCAAACCGTTAGTCTTGACAAAGGTGACATCCCCTCCAAGTCCCTAGGATGTAGAGGATGTCACTCGGGCTCATTGGGAAACCTCCCCATGGAATGTTGGGTTCATTATATTAGTGATTTGTTTGTATTGTTGTCTTCCTGTATAATTAGAAGAATGGATGGGTAGATGAGAAACGACAATTATACAGATAAAAGGATGTTATGTTGTTGGATGGTTGCACTTCATTCTCATTTGACAAAAATTTGTAACATTGTTTGAAAGTAGAATAGATGACAAGCATGCCATCATAATGGTTATAGGTTGCAAAATGATGCCTTTTCATAGTACAAGGACAAAATTAGGGTATGTTGATTCTTTGTAAAATTGTAATGGAGGACCATAAAGCTCAGATGCTAACATAGTGGTGTCAATCATTTTGTTAGCAAGAAGGTCTATTACAATAACAGGAGGATTTCTTGTAATGTGAATATGTGGATTTGAAACTTTCACCAAGTAATGAACAGAAATCAAGCCAGTAGGCAAATGCAACTTTTAATTATGTGAGAATGAATAAGGGTATGCTACTAGACAATTTCTGGTATCATCTGAAGTAATTCTGAATAAAACCGAGACAAGGAAATTATTGATTGATATTATAAAAGACAAATAAGCTGAGTATGTATCAAAGATGTTTAAGGATGGTAAGGCTGTTGTTGGTGCATCAGATATTCAGCAGAGAGATTGAGAAGGGTAAGATTTGTTGAAGATCAAAAAGCATGATCATTGTGAGCATTGAAACACATAACTACTACTATGAAGATCTGAGGACCACAAAGATTTGGAGCAAAGAAGTGCAAGCACAAAAGACCCAAAACCTAATCCAATGGAGTTGAGGAACAAAGACATGAAGTTGTCTTTAGCAACTGAAGCCTTCCATAGAGCACTTTGAGAAAACACACACACTTAAATTGAAAGGGAGGGGTGAATCAGTATAAGAACAACTTTTTCTATTTATAACTTTAGCAATCATAAGCAATAATCAAAACATCCACACAAGTAAGATCTAGCAGATTAGAACATATGATGCACACATAATTTTACGTGGAAACCCTTGCAAGAGATAACCACAATAAAATATTGCTTTTATACAAAAATTCTTACAACTTCAAAGGCACCAACCCAAAAGAGACACCAATCCCCTCCACGAAGCACCAACTCAATAAGAGACTCCAATCTCTTTGAGTAAGAGGCCTGTTGACGTGTATTTTGTACACAATCATACACAGAATAAAATACCCAAGGGTACCTTATCCTCTCTTGAATAAAGCCTCTGATTGCTGAAGATGTCGCAAAAAAGGATCAATCAGGGTGACTCCAATGTTCTTTTATGTAGGGTCTCTACGTGTGGATAAGCACCAGTGGTCGTTGTGAATGTTGTTTCATCAAGGGGCCTTACGTCATCCGAGTTGCAGGAACAAGATTTCTCTAAACTAGCAAGTTCTCAAAAAAGATCAAAAGGTAGAGTTTGCGAGGGGTAAATTATAATCTAATCCTAAGAATGACCCAATGTAGGCTAGACTTGGCAAGATTCTACCAATTTCAATATTGCCATGAAATAACAACTAAACTGAAATTGATGCGATCTTCTAAGGTAGCAAATGATTTTTCAATTCATCAAGGATCATGGACACTACCACAAAGGCACATATCCAAAGCTCAATGACGATTGAAGGTTTAAGTAATTCAAATCTCTCCAGTTGACCACACAAGGCGTTCCTACAATCAGTAAGAAGCTAGTGGTTTGGAATGTGAATCTCACCAAAGATCAAGCCCAACACTTAGTCCTTCAAACTTAAATACTACTTCGATTGAGAATGATTCAAGAAAACAAACAACCATGAAGATAGCCACAAGAATTGCAATAAAACACCATAACTTCAATATTTTATTGATCTCAAAGCCAAAATAGACAACAATTGCTTGAAATTCCTTCTTCAAAGCTCAATCTTGCTACAAATACTTTCTTCTCTCCAAAAGCTCTAAACTTCTAACTATTTCTTATTGCTCTCTATTTCTAATTACAAAATGAAAGTGAATGAGGGTATAAATAGCATCCTCAATTACAATGAACGGCCCAGATCAAAAGAAGATCAACGGCTGAGACTTTGACACCTAAACCCTAATTAGGGTTTTATTACAAAAGCTCCCTTTTTATTGAACAATATTAAATGCATAGCCAAATATTTAATTTGGCACAAAAATCTAGGAAACATAGACCAATGACAATTAAGGTGCCACGTCATCTATAACAACCTCTCTTCTAGAACCTTGTTCCCTTTCCAATGTTCCTTTTTAGCATATGCAATGAATCTGGACACGATTCCTTCAATCTCAGCCATAGGAATCTCGGGAAGATTCCTCATTCGTTCCTCCAAGTGGATAATCTGATCAAAGGCCTTGAGAAGAGCTGCGTCCCATTCAGGTTCGAGTTCCTTGATCTTCTCAATCAGGAGCATAGTAGCAAACATTTGATCCCTTTGCTTATCTGTAATAACATTCTCATCTTTGCAAAAGATGACCTTGACCCTTTCTTCCAATTCTTGAAGATCCACATCTGTCTCAACTTCGATTCTTCTGCCAAGAATAGTACATAAAACCCCAAACACCTTGTCTTGGATTGGATGGATGACCTCCTCCACTTGATTGCATTTGGCGCTGGTGTCTTCGAAAAGAACTTCCTTCATCTGGAGTAAAGTAGACCACTAGAGTAAATTATGAACTCCTCCATCCATTATCTTTTCTTGTGCTAAGGTCTTCCTTGGTGTTTGCCTGATTACTTGGAGAACAGGAATGATAACATCTTTAGTATGAGCAAAAGCGGCTACTGTTATCATTAAGTTGTGGATGATCTCAAGGACCTGGATAGCCCGATGGATGGTCTGCATCATTCTTGTTGCAAACTCAACTGCCACTGTATGGGATTTGTCAATCCAAGAGCTCATAAGCTGGACCAAGCTCTTGACTCTCTCTGCCTCACCAACTGATTCTAGGGGAAGTGCTTGCACAGGAGATACTGCTGGATCCTAGCGTCCCAAAGGCTGACTGAGATGGCTAAAGTAGCCTCTCCAAGCACCGACCTCTCTCTCAAGTTTTCTACTCTTTTCCATTTCTTCCTTAAGTTTATCTTTAAGTGCCTCAAATGAATCAGTTGCCTCATCCAATGCCTGCTCAGTGGTGAGTGGACCAAGCTCAACGGTTTCTACATCATATTCTTCTGCAAGGATTTCACCCTCGTACTTGTCCACTGCCGGTGTAGCTATCTGCAACTTCCTGGACCCTGTCTCATCTCTGATCATCTTGGACATTTTGGTGGCCTTCTTCCTTTCTGTTACCCCCTGAGGATTTTCGACAAGGCTATCTAAATCAATCACATTGTCTTCGTCTTCGATCACGATCACCCTTGTTAATCTCTCCTTCAACCAATCTGGAATAGCGGACCTTGTCTCTCTAACTTGTATTTCTTTAGGCAATGGCTCTTCTTTCCGGAGAGGAGATGTTGCTTCATCATCATTCTTGTCTTCATGTAGCTCATTGACCTGGGGAGATTGACTTGATGAACGTTGAGATGCCTGTCCTTCTTCATGTTTATCATTCTGAACCATGGATTCCATAGATTCTTCCACTTCAAGTGTCCTCTTCTCTTGTCGAGAAGATGTGCCGGATGAGCGATCTCGATTGGCCTCTTGCTTCTTCTTGGAAGATTCTCTTTTCTCAGGTCTTTCCTTCCTCTTCGCACCTCTAGGATGAGGATTGCCTTCACTTACGCTTCTGGGGTGAGGATTGTCGTCGCTTGTGCTTTTAGGATGAGGATGACCTTCACTTGCACTTGCTCCTCCTTCTGTCGATCTTTCCTCCAAAGTAAAAGTCATAGATATATTTTGCTCTCTCAACTTTTGATGTTGCACATCAACCCATCTGCGAGTACAGGACAAAACTGGTGCCATCAAAGCTTTTAAGTCCACAACCTCAGGTTCATTCCAATCTATCTTCACTGCCTTGTCCTCTCTATCATAAGATGACTGGAGGTGCCTGCCACTGTCCTGAGCTTGATCGGCCACTCTGTAAACTTTGCATTTCCTGATGAAATCCAAAGGCAATCTGGAATGCAACTTTCTTTTCACTTCTAAATCATTTGAGAGATTCATTCAAAAGTCCTCTACCTGACATTCATGCCTGTACTTCCTACCAATTGTCTCCTCTATATACCCATAAGGATCGAAATTCTCCCTTAATGAAAAGAATGAAAAAGAATATAAGGCCAACTCCCTTTCTGCATCATCTAAAGCTGGAGCATTAGGACATACCTCAACTGAATTTCCTAGTATGATAGGTACAGGAATTCCATTTCCATGCCTGTGTCTGAATGCCTTTGCATAAGCTGCCAACTGTCTAGTCACCTCAAGTAATACTATCCGGTCTGTCGGATATCTTGGCAACATATATGGAGGTGAAGGACATCCATGAACTCTAATATATGTAAACTTCTGGAATTGGATAAACCAAGCACCGTACCTCTTTACAAGCTCTTGTGCCTCTTGAGATATCCGATTGTGAATCCCGCCTTGCAGTGTCCTGGTGATGTTCATTGTGAAGGTATCATTGACTAACTTGTAGTTGCTTCCTGGTGGATGATGCAAATGAACATAAGAATCACAAACTCTGACTTCTCCAGGTCCTCTTCCAATCACTCCTCTGTGAGGTAGTCCTGCATATTCAAAACTCCTGATCAAGGCATACATGATGTACGAGCTCATGTGGGAGGATTTAGTAGCCTTCAGTCTCCTCAACTACACGTCCAAGCAATGGCTAATGATTCTAGCCCAATGAATTGTTCCTTTTCCTTGAACTATCACTTGGATGAAGAAGAACATCCACTTCTCAAAATAGAAGGCTTGAGGAGCCCCTGTAACTCAATTGAGTAAGGTTATCAAATCTCTGTACTCCTCCTGGAAGTCGATCCTATGTGGTGTGTTGGGAATCTTGGTCAAGCGAGGACGACTTTTGAGTAACCAATTCTTGTTGATGATGCTCAAGCAAGTGTCTAGATCATCTTCGTACATGGATCTAGCTCCTTCCAAACTTTTGTAAATCATATCTTTATGTTCTGGTAGGTGAAGAGCTTCACTGATAGCCTCCTCTGAAAGATAAGCCAAAGTGTTTCCTTCCTTGGACACGATCAATCTTGACTGTGGGTCGTAATGGCGGGCACACTTGATCATCAACTCATGGCACTGGATTGCTGGAGGGAAGCTGGCCGCCTTGATAATGCCACTTTCAATTATTCTTCTTGCGACAGGTGATGGCTTCCCAATGTAAGGGACCTCTCGAAACTTCTTCACACTGAAGTTCCCCAAGTTGGTATCTCCAATGTTGTTCCACTTTGACACGATCTTGGTCTCCATTTCTTCATTCCTTTGATCTTCCTTCATGAGGGCCGGACGACTGGTGGATGCTCCTGCCTTTGGGGTCGCCATCTTGACACCTACATAACATTTCATAATGAGCAATATACCTTGGAACGTAAAAATATAGGCTGGATTGAAGTTTTTGAAAATTTAGGAAACTTCATGATAAGTCTTTGAATTATCATTTCCTAAATATGACTATGTAATTGGAAATTCAAAATTTCAAAATTATTTGAACGAAGGAGATCTTGCCATACCTCTCTTTGAGAACTAGCTCTAAAAAACGATGCAAAAAAATTAAGAAATTTGCTAGGCAAAATGAAGATCGAAGTCCTCTAGCAAATGCGCCTCCTTCATCAACTTCACCACCCTTGGGGTCTTCAACGCCTTGAGGGAAATTTCGCTCCACTTCCAACAAAATTCGCACTCCTTCTTGGATTGAAATTTGCTCCTTCTATTGCTTCTCCAAATCGCACTTAAACAATGATTGAATGATGGATTAAAATGCCATAACATACCTCCCTTATATAGGCGCTCATGCATTGCAATCCCCATAGGCCGACTTGGAAAATAAACAAAAAATAAACAAAATTTAAATAAAAGAGGAGCCCAACCCTTATTAAAATGTTAAAATAAACCCCAAGCGCACTCCCTTTTATTTAATTTTAATAATAATTAATTTAAAATGCCTTTGCAATTAAAGTTTCGATTTTTTAAAAGGCTAAATTAATTATTAAATGCCTTAAGCGAACTTATTAAATGCCCATTTAATTAAATATTTCACGTTTTTAGCAAATTTGGCATTTAATGTAATTCAAAAAAAATTATTGGCGCCTAGGCATGGGAGATATAAGGGACATCTATCAACATCGCTCTGGTCCCTGGGAGAGGGACAGGAGCGCCCATGTATTTTGGTCCTCCATCCTTCATTTTTACGTTTGAAACTTCATTCTTGATGTTCGAAATGGCGTTTCCTCTAGAACTTTAAGTTCAATTCATGTGATCCTTGGAAAGGGCAAACCTTGGAACATTTTCGCCCTGGTCCCTTGGAGAGGGACAGGAGCGATTTTCTACTTTTGCCCTTGATCTTTATCTTCTAGATAACCAATTCACGTTGCAGGGCAATCAATGATCTTCCTCGTTTGCTCTAACTCGTTTCTTCAATACCAAATGAGTTCCTTCAAGGATATTTGCCCTGGTCCTTCAGTGAAGGACAGGAGCGACCTTTAGTCCATGGCACAAATCCTTAATCATATCCATATCAAATCATCTTCAAGGCGTAAAACATTGTTCCTTAATCCATCTCGAGTCCTTTAAATGAAAGTGGCACTCCAAAATGTTAGGTAATCAGGCAAATATGATGATTTCGCTCTGGTCCCTTGGAGAGGGACAGGAGCGCTCTAGCTTTTATCCTTGGACTTCATTTTCCAAATCGCCAACTCATGATGTGAGATAGGCAATGATCATCATCTCTCGTTCTATGCATGTTTTGCTTGTTTTCTCAAGGCAAAATTGACCTTCTTAGGATTTTCGCCCTAGTCCTCCAGTGAAGGACAGGAGCGCTCTTGCATTTGTGCTTAAGTTAGTCAATTTTTTAGGGTTGGTTCCTTGTTCATTGCCCTTCGAAAGACATTTTGACTTTTGTACAACCTTGCTTTGGCGTGGCTTTGGAAGGGAATGATTGCTTTTATGAAAATCGCCTTGGTCCTTGAGTGAAGGACAGGAGCGCCATTTTAGTTCTTGGTACAAACCCTTGATCGTGTCAACTTCCAATTGCCTTCAAGGTGAAAAACGTCATTGTTTACTCCATCTTGAACGTTTGAAACGAAATTGGCATTTTAAAATTAGGCATACTTGAATATTTCGCTCTAGTCCCTTGGAGAGGGACAGGAGCGCTTTGGCCACTATTCATCCAGTTGTGTGGTCTTTGCAACTTTGTTTTCCCTTGAAGCTTTCCAAATATCATTTTCATCATGTGCCTTGGCTTGGATTCGACCACAATTGGAAGGGAAACTTGATAATGCATTTTTCGCCCTGGTCCCTGGGAGAGGGACAGGAGCGCCTTGGTCATTTAGGCTTCACTTGTGTTTTACAATCTTTCAAAATTATCTTCAATGGAGCTATTATGCCTTCCTTTACTCATCCCAAACACAAAAACTTGCTTCACCTTTGCCAAAACTTGTCTTTTGAGAAAATCGCTCTGATCCCTAGGAGAGGGACAGGAGCTTCCTTTGAAAATCGCGCTGGTCCCTGAGAGAGGGACAGGAGCGCCTTAGCCAATTTGGATCGATTTTCTCCATTGTGGTCCATTCAAGTTATATTCAACGAATAAAACACACTTTCCCTGTTCTTCTCAAATCGCGAAATCATTTAAATCTTGCAAGGATAAGGCGAACTTGGAATTCAAGCTCCGGTCCTTCAGTGAGGGACAAGAGCGATTTTGTCATCTTAGCATATTTCCTTGCTAGTTGGTCGCTCAAATTATATTCAATGGACAAAACATGTCCTTCTTGATCTCTTCCAATCATAAAATTGTCCTGGTCCTGCAAGGACAGTGCAAATTTGGAAATCAAGCTCCGGTCCTTCAGTGAGGGACAGGAGCGATTTTTGTCTTAAAGGTCAAATCTTTATAATTTTCATTGCTCATGACCAAGTCTGGATACTCCTTTATGCTTATTTCATCCTTCATTGCCTCCTTATTCTGTCTGCTCGATCAAATGAGGCCCAAAATGATCTAGATGAGCCATTTCGCCCTGGTCCTTCAGCAAGGGACAGGAGCGATTTGGCTTTAAACCTTAAAAACTTGCCATTTTGAGTCTTCAAAATCTTCAAAATCTTCAATTCCCGTTCGATCATATCCCTTGGCGACCCTGCAAAAAGCAAATAAAACAAGTCAACAACCAAAATGCACAAAATATCATTTTCGCCCTGGTCCCTGGGAGAGGGACAGGAGCGATTTTGCCCTTTTGGAGTTAAAATATCAAAATCTAGGCCTTTAGATCACTTCATCATGCAGGGCTAGGTCGTCTCCAAGGCCAAGAATTGGTTACCTTACTTCAAAAAAATTGGTCAAAATTCATCCAGACAAAATGCATAATTTAATCATTAAAATGCTATCACTTAGACCTAACTTGAATTTGCCCTCAAAATCTTGACTGGACTCATCCTGAGACATACTCAACTTCCTGGCAGGCTCATCCTATTTCCAAAATTGCAATCTACGCGAGGATACTTAATAATCTTTCAAAATTTGACTGGACTTCGGCTTGAAAATATCAAAAAGGAAACCCTAAGGCTTAACCCTAGTCCAAACGACTCACTCACTTACTCAAAACCCTAAAAGCAGAGAGAAGAACAGGCAAAACAAAAGCAAAAAGAGGGGGTCCCCATTTAATGGGGCGATGTGTGAAATGGTCACAACAAGGCCCCAACCTCCTAAACTTGGAATATAGAAGGCACCAACCTTCAAAAACAAAGTGATTATAATGTTGTTGTTGTTACAAATATGTCCTTATCTTGTCATTGATGCCAGCCCCTTTGATCTGGAAGTAGACCAGAACTGGAGTTTTGGGTCTGCAATATGTGTTTTGGTCCAGAGCATTTGTGTTTTGATCCGGAAGAGCTTTTGGTGTATAGATGTTGCAATTGGAGTTTACTAGAAGACTCTTTCATGTATTGGTCAATGATCTAGGTGTTTCTTTTTGATCCTGAGCTTCTTTGTTGGTTTTGTTTTTGGTCCAAATTAAGATCAATACGTTTCATATTCTAGGTCCAGTTGTATATTTTAAGTCAGAGGCGTGCATACAAGTTACAATCTCCTTTGTCGCCAACTTGGTGGTGATGATTGTTTTGGATTGGTATATATGTACAAATGTTGGATAGATGAAATATGTGTATGTGTGTGTGTGAAAGTGGAATATAGCAGTGATCGAATGTGTGACTTAATGTAAGGATGGCGATGTAAGTAATGCAAAGATATTAGTTTGTATAAGGTCACTAATCCAAAGATTTGGTGGTCTGGATATCTTGTTAGGTCTGGATTTGTGCTACAACAGAAACTGTGATCAACATACAAAGATGCTTTTGTTCAAGCAGTTCCTTTTCTATAAATTGTAAAACTATATTTTGCCCTGTTGCAATTAGCTTCAGTACGCAAGTCCCTTTTCGTATCTTGCTTGAAGAGCAATTAGGCATGGTCAACAAGTTCGGAGCAGTGCACTCCCATCTGTAATCATTTCTATATAGTGGATTAATTTTGTGAGTTCACACTCACCGTGGTTTTTCCCAGTTTGGGTTTTCCACGTATAAAATCTTGGTGTTCTTGTATAAATGTTTTATGATGTCTTTATTTATTTCTTCTTGATGTGCATATTTGGAATGAATCGGTTAGTGCAAGATTGAAGTTCGGAATTTTAGTTTATGCTGATTCACACCCCCCCCTCTCAGCATCCGGTGTGTATTCAACAATTGGTATCAAAGCTTGGTTCCTCTAGAGTAACCTTAACCGCTTGAGGTAGATCCAGAGTTTTGAACACTATGTTTGAAGAAGAACTAAATGATATGGATGCCATGGAACAAAGTGATTATGAATGTGAAGATGTAGTTGACGTGGAAGGAGAACTAAGATCTGATCTTGCAAATCTAGATGAGAGCAGATTTAAATTGAAAAAAGCTAAATATAAGGTTGCATACTTGAGAAAGCTGCTAGATGAAGGAAGAAAGCAAATGGATGATCTTGATATAGAGTTGAATAGCAAAACAGGAGATTGTACTAAACTTGAGAAAGAGGTGCATAAGCTAAAAAAGGAATTGAAGGAGGCAAAGGAACAAATTGATAAAAGCCTGAAGCTGAAAGGTGGAAGTGAAGTTCTTGATGTTGTACTCGGTGCTAAGAAACAAAGCAAAGACAAAGAAGGTATGGGATATGAAGAAGGAGAATGTTCCAAAGCGAAAGAGAAGAACAATGATCCTTCAATTCAGAATGTCTAGACATCTCCTCTGGTTTCTAAAAGGTACACTTTTAAGGCTAATTGTTTTACTTGAAATAGATATGGACATAGAGCTAGTGAATGTAGAAGTCAAATAAGAAATCAACCTATTGTGATAAGATGCTATTCATGCAACAAGTTTGGACATAAAGCAAATGAGTGTAGGAACAAGATGATTTGGAATGGATACAAGAATACAAATGTTGGACAATCATTTCATGGAATATGCTACTCCTGTAATAGATATGGGCATAAAGCATTTGAATGCAGAGCATCTAACAGATTCAGAAGTAATGGAAGTAGACACCTAAAAATGTCTCATTAATTCTACACTAATTATTTGTCTATTTAATTAAGTAATTCTTTAATTATTTGATTAAATTAAATATTTCTTCTAATCAGAACATTTAACATTTCTAATTATCGAATTCCTATCATTTCATCATTTAATCAATTAACCCTATCTCAATTATTAATTAAATATCAATTATTTAATTAATTGAGACATTTTCCTTAGTTAAATAATCTTTATTATCTAGTTAATTCAATTTCTTATGATTAAATAATTTCATTTAAATTGTTTAATTAATTAATTTAATTCTTCCAAATCCCCAAATTATAATTCCAAATAATTCCATCTAATTTCATTTCATTTTTCCCCAAATTCAAATTTCACTTCATTCCAATTAATTTCATTTCTTCCAAATTCATATTTCATCAAATCTGAATTTCAATTAATTTCATGTGCATTTCAGCATTCGAAAGTCCAAATTCAAATCCAAATTGAAAATGAAAATCAAATTCAATTTCAAAATCCTATAGCACATGCTAAAATCAGAACTGATTGATCAAAGCAGTTATCTAATCAGTTAACTCATCAATCTCCCATTTTCACTCAAAATCAGCTTTTTATGACTAATCAATCATTTCAGTCTTCTAATCCATCTATTCAGTCTACTGATCAATCAATCCACTTATCTCTCCAATCAATTCAATCATCTGATTCATCAACTCAGTCAACTGACTAGTCTATTCAGTTTACTAGCCAATCTATCTAATTGACTCCTCAATCAACCCTGTTAACATATCAATCAAAATGAGTTAACAAATCAATCAATTTCAGTTATCTATCAATCAACACTTGAGTTCAAATTCTCACCTCCTTTGTGTTGAAAATCTATAAATTCAACCTCATTCTTCAATTCAATCTAGAATCACAGAATCATAGTCTTCAAAATTGTTGTCCATCTTATGCAGGAAATCAAGTGCAATACCTGAGAACCACCTACACCAACAACAATGGAGAAGAGCAATGGAAGCTTCAATCACATCAATTGAGGAAGTTTAAATTAGATTTAATTTCATTATGCAATTGATTTGATGTTATTTCATTGTAATTTAGGAGTAATTTGATTAGATTAGAGTTGGTGATTCGCTCTGATAATCTAATTATGTCATTTACACTTAATTTACCCCTAGATACAAAAGATATGGAAATTGTAATCAGAAAAGTTCGGCTTGCTACAATTGCAACAAAGTAGGGCATATGGCAAGAGATTGCAGAAACAAACCTAATATGTCTTTCAGATTGACAAAGAAAGTGGACATTAATCTTGAAAAAGAAAAGATGAAAAAGATGTGGGTTAAGAAATTTGATGAAAAGACAAAATAGAATGCAAAAGTCGTGTCAACACCGGTTGATGGTGTTGCTTCCTTTGAAAATTGAATTTGCTTGTTGGACTTCGAAAATTGAATTTGCTTGTTGGACTAAGGGAGAGAATTGAAAGAAAAATATTCTACCCCCTTGAAGTTAGGAGCAGGACAAAAGATAGTTTTTCGATGCTTTAAAATGTTTTTGGGTGTTACCAGAGGAGGTCAAAAGGGAAAGTTGTTTCTTGGGAAGTACGCTTGTAATTAATGCCTATCCTCTCGGAAGAAAATGTATTATGAAGACACTTGATTATTTCGATCATTTGCGAAAACAAAACCTAAGAAATTTCAGTGCGAAGAGGAGCTCAGTTTGTTGCACAATGAAAACCCTAAGCTTGTTGTATGTCAATTCCAATTGTTGTTGATCCAGAATTGAAGCCTCGACTGATGTTGAAGCCATATTTGTTCATCGTGATGTTGATTGATAAAGATGGAGCATTTTCTAGGGTCCCCGCTCACTGTTTATGTACTGAAGATGTACGTGCTTACATTCATGCCGAAATGGAAGACGTGAGTCATCTAAGATTCAATGACCTATGGGAAAAAGTAACTGAGGAAGAAGGTGACACTAAAGAAAGAATGCAAAAATATTGGAGTTGTCAGATTAGATATTTGGAGTCTTTCCTAATTTTTCTGATGAATAAATGGATTAAAATAATTTTGAGCCGCATTCATGGAGCAATGTATCTTGACAAGCCCTACCAAATTACAAAGGATGTTCTTCGAACGTACCCTAACCGGTTTGTGTCAAGTGGGAGAAGTCCCGACTAAGCAATCGGTGAAGAATGATACTGTTACCACTTTGACAGGAGCAAAATGTGATGGAAGAGCAATGATTGTGGAGAATATCAATAACCTTGGAGTGAAGCTTGCAACAAAATACTTGGCGTACAAGATATACCTTCAGAATCATGAAGGTACGGCTACAGCCATAGCAATTCATATAGCAATTCAAGTTTGATTCATTGATAATCTGTCTAGCTTTTATGTTCTTGAATGAGCTCCCCGGAAGAGACAATGTTGTATGGGAGAAAATATCTCCATCGGGGATGCAGATAGGGGATTATGTAAGAAGATGTATGTTGAATGACATGAAATATCAAAGGGATTTCAGAGGTTGGTTTAAGGAGTTGCAATCGTCTATGCAATAGAGATATAGGTTTTCATCTAACTTAGTGAACTGATATAGAGACACATTTACTTTTGTTATTAGTAGGGACAATTGCTATATTATTGCAGTGTAACCATGAGTTGGGTGGATTCCAAAGCTGCCCTATGAGGTATTAGATGAAATGGCAGTAGGAAACATTGAGCAAGAGATGAAATTGGACAAGGATCCCAATGAGAATCAATGTGGAACATTGGAAGAAATTGAAGAAAGTATGAGGAAAGAAAAATCTGCAAAAACCTTAAACAAGAGAATGTATGAGATATTCACTAAAATGGAGCTTACTGAATCTGCACAAAAATATGCGCCCCGGACGTCTAAGTCTGTGCACTTGTCATCTCTAGCTAAGCCCAATGCTTCAGAGGTATTCGGAAGCGTGCAAAGTGAAGATATATCTATGTGTTGAATTTCATTACAATACTAGGATCACAAGAAGATGACCATGCACAGTAATCATAGGGTGTGCTCGATTAACCACGGGCAATGATTTGAATCATTGTTGCCCTCCCAACCATAGACGATATAAGGCTATCGTCTCCCCCGAGCATGAAATTATCTCTCTCTATATATATATCAAATATGAAAAACAAGATGCTTTTACAATGATCAAGTACAAAGGCCAATGTGAATCGCTTCACTCCTTGAAGCTATATGCTCAAATCAATTTACAATGCACAGCTATGTATGCAATCCGCACTGCATTAATGTATCCAACCTATGAAGAATGTGTTCAATCAGCTAAGGAAGAATACAATCTCCCAAGGAATGATTTTGCTGATGATAATTTAATTTGATCTGAGATATATGAAAGTCGATCTGCTAATGATAAACACGGACTGCATATAGGAAATCTTCCACACGATTGGAGTATCTTCCAAATTCACCAAATGAAAGAGGTAGCATCCCTCTTATACACACCACGATGACTCTTCATGAAGAGTCGGCTTCTTCAAGGGCAACGTGATCCTTCATCAAGGGGTGGCGGACAATATCAATGAGGAGACGTGTCTAACCATGGGTGACGGGTGTGTGTCTTAACCGATACTTAGTTAAGGACTTAAAACAAAACCGCTTCATAATATATATTACACGCTTTCACTAGAGTATACATGGGTTCATGATTGTCTAAGGTCGATAGGCCAATTAGACAATCATGTTTGCTATGTCGGCCAAGGAAAGGATCCGACCATAGCTATAACTTCAACACTGTGGAAAAGAAAAGGAAGCCTAGGAGGAAAACAAAAGTGTAGAGGAAGGCAAGAGATCCAAATGAAAGTACTGATGAGGTAGAAAAGGAAAGATTTGTAATGAGTCCCAGGAAAGCAAAGACTGAAGAAACCCTTATGAAAGAGCATCCGGTAAAGAAGCAGAAAAGATGATCATCCTCCGAACAAGGAAAGAGGAAGTCTATAGAGAAAGAGGAGAATCCAAAGGTAGAAGTTTTGAATTTGGAAAGTTTGGTTAATGCTCTTGTTGATAATCATTCTTTGAGTTATATTTTAGAAACCTATGATGAATCTGAACAAGTGGATAAGGACATCTTGCAAAAAGCTATAATTAGATACATGATTTTGTTTGACAAAACATTGAATGAAATCAAAGATGAAACTCTAGAAGAGCTTTATGAGATATTGGTAGAGAAAAGACAAGATGCAATATCTAAAGAATCAAATTTCAAAATTGCTGCAATGGATAAAGTTTGTAGTCCTTTGAGCAAGGAAGCTCGATTGATGGTTCAGCAAGCTCTGAACATTCCTTTTCATACTAAGGAAGAGTAAATCTTATCATGGATGATGACCCAGAAGACATTAAGAGAATAAGGAAACAAACAAACGATATAGCTGAGGAAGTTACAAAACAAGTTACCATCTCGCTATCTTCTCATCCGGAGAAGATATCTAAGCAATTTGATTCGGGTGAACCTAGTGGAAGTTGTGTTGCTCTGGTATCCGAAGCAGATATGCCTGTAAATGAAACAAAATCGGTTCCAATTATTGTAGATGTTTCTAATACAGAGGCAAAGAAAGTAGAAGAGAAAGAGACTGAACGAGAGCCTGAGAATATGTTTGAAAACTTGGAAGATTTACAAGCAAATAATGCCTTAGATTCTTTATTGTAGTCATATGGAAGTGCTTCTAAAGGAGAGAATGCAAAAGCAAAAGAAGGAAGACCTGAGGAAGAAATGAAAGGAGTTGAGTCTGAAAAGACTCCGGTAATTCTATCTATTGTTGTTCCTAAATCTGATATTTCACCTGAGTTGCTGCAGGTTCCTGCCTCACAAGGTAAATTGGATATTGATACGTTATCTCCACAGCAAATGCTATTACTTGGTAATTCTTTACTGTCTGAAGCACGAAAGAAAAGTTATGTTTCAAGAGATTTAGTTGAAGATATGTTGAAGTTTCTCCATGAGAAGCTTTTGGAAGTCAAAGTAGAATCTTGGAATGACAAAGAGCAAATGAGAAATGCATTCAATAAGTTGAAAGCTAGTGCAATGAATTTTAAAGAAAGACTTGCTAAGTTCGCTGAACAGAAAAGGATTTTGGATATAGAAAGAGCAATCCTGGACATTTCAAAGAGTTCTGATCCCCGGACAGATGAAGACAGTTCTGAAAGGATGAAAATTTCTCAATTAAACAAGGATTTGGAGTTATGGAATGTTTAGAAAGAAGCTATTAAGAAAGAGTTTGACAGATTGCGAGACACGGTTGAAATTCATATAACTGGTATGTTAAAAGTGACAAAGAATGTGAAGAACTTGTATGTTGTTGTGTTGTCTCCATCAAGCTGTGGGGATGCTGAAAAATGTATTTTAGAAATGGAGAGCCAGATCAGCATGCTTGACTCTGTAGATATAGATTGGAATGTTGTTCTACAGCAATTGCAAACAGTGCATGGTGGAGCTATCTCTCAAGTTCTTCAAGGTGCTTAATTTCTTTCTGGTTGTTCATTTAATTTTTGTGTATATGGATTATTTTTTCTTAGGGAGAGTCTCTTGTATCCTTTGTCCTTGATGGCAAAGGGGGAGAGAAAGAGCAGTTGTTTGGGAAGAAAGGATAAGATACAGAGATGGAATAAATTTTTTGATAAATAGATTAGCAACTTGTTTGGCAAGTGTTGTCATCAATGACAAAGGGGGAGATTGTTACAAATATGTCTTTATCTTGTCATTAATGACAACCCTTGTGATCCGAAAATAGACCGGAAGTAGAGTTTTGGGTCCGGAAGTAGTGTTTTAGTCCAAAGCATTCATATTTTGATCCGGAAGAGTTTTTGGTGTATGGATGTTGCAATTGGAGTTTACCGGAAGATTCTTTCATGAATTGGTCAATGATTTAGGTTTTTTTTTAATCCCGAGCTTCTTTGTTGGTTTTGTTACTGGTCCGGATTAAGATCAATACGTCTCATATTGTGGGTCCGGTTGTATATTTTGAGTCAAAGGCGTGCATACACGTTACAATCTCCTTTGTGGCCAACTTGGTGGTGATGATTGTTTTGGATTGGTATATGTGTAGAAATGCAGGATAAATGAAATATGTGTATGTGCGTATGTGTGAAAGTGGAATATAGTAGTGTCGAATGTGCGACTTAATGTAATGATGGTGATGTAAGTAATGCAAAGATATCAGTTTGTATAAGGTCAGTGATTGGGAGACTTGGTGGTCTGGATATTTTGTTAGGTTTGGATTTGTGTTACAACAGAAACTATGATCAGCATACAAAGATGCTTTTGTTCAGGCAGTTCTTTTTCCATAAATTGTAAAACTATATCTTGCCCTATTGCAATTAGCTTCAGTGTGAAAGTACCTTTTTGTATCTTGCCCCAAGAGCAGTTAGCCTTGGTCAGCAAGTCCAAAGCAGTGAGCTCTCATCTGTAACCATTTCTATATAGTGGATTAAGTTTGTGAGTTCACACTCACCATGGTTTTACCCAGTTTAGGTTTTCCACGTATAAAATCTTGGTGATCTTGTGTAAATGTTTTATGATGCCTTTATTTATTTCTTCTTGATGTGCATATCTGGAGTGAATCGGTTAGTGCAAGATTGAAGTTAGGAATTTTAGTTTATGCTGATTCACCCTCCCCTCCCCCACAACATCCGATGTGTGATCAACAATTGGATCTGCCCTATATATATATATATATATATATATATATATATATATATATATATATATATATAACATAATACCCTAATTAACATGTTTATATTAAAGTAATATCAATATGGTTCTCTTACATTTTTGGGAGTGGCACTGCTATGCTTATATATCTTAAAACTTAATCTCTAGTGGAGATATGTCAAGGCATTGAATTTTTTAATTTAATATTTGATTATATGTATGTGTA
This sequence comes from Cryptomeria japonica, assembly GCF_030272615.1. Taxonomy (NCBI): domain Eukaryota; kingdom Viridiplantae; phylum Streptophyta; class Pinopsida; order Cupressales; family Cupressaceae; genus Cryptomeria; species Cryptomeria japonica. Next base: position 280,403,281 of record NC_081407.1, on the reverse strand, counting down.
TATGTGTGTGTGTGTGTGTGTACACATACATATATGTATGTATGCACGTATCTATGTACAAATCTGCCTTGAAATTCTGTTCTCAAACCCTCACTCTGATCTGTTCACACTATTTGCATAGTATCGCCTCGAATATCTTCGCTAACATGTGTTCATAAATCTGCTCAAGTATATGATGAATAATTGCTGCAATAAACCTTTCTTTCTGCCTTTCATACACAAGCATGTCTGCTCTTAAAATCATAATTATATTACAATGAATTGAATGTTAATGGAGTGCCAAAAGACTCCTTTAAATACCTCTCACATACACCTTTTCCGGACATCGCTTTCAAACACCTCTTTATCAAGAGGCAAATCCTCCTAATGCAGCTCGGCCAGCATAGGCAGAAATATATTTATTTTATTTAATACCTTGCCCACAGTTTGCGCTTGCTCCAAGGGGGGTCAGCCCTATTTTAGTGGGCTCTAAAAAAAATTAAAAATTATTTAAATCCCTTTAATTAAGGTCGACTCTTTAAGGAGAGAGTACAATATTTGATTTGCATTTTATTTATTATTTTCTGCTCTTAGGTGCTTGACATGGGTCGGCCCATGTAGACAGGAATTTAGATTTTTTATGCAAATGAAAACTCTATAAAGGGTGCCACAAATCTGGCATAAATTAATGTCTTCATCCATGATTCTGCCAGTTGGCCCTTTGACATCAATGACTATAATCCAACACTATCTGCTGCTCTGAGAATCCTGAAATCTCGAGGATAGATGCATGGATATGTTTTATTTCTGGGCATGACAAAAAGAGGCTAAATCAACTAGTTGCAAAATATCATAACAGTCATATATATGAAATTTTTCACATTTAGTAATGAAGTATGGGCATTGGCCACCGATGAATTAATGACATAGAGACATAACTTGTAACCTTTAACCATCAACTAATCAGCAGAAATCGCAGATCAAACTCAATCGTTTAGAAGCAGTGACCCGATTCTCATGATCCTATTTGAGTATTAGTCTCGTAGACAATGCCTCTACACTTGCAGCAAGTGACTACTACAAAAAGTAGCAAAAGCATACTTCATATTGTATATTATACTTCCCATGTGGTTTGAATCATATTAAATCATACTTCCGTATATGTTTAGTGTAATGGGGCTTTTGGGATATGCCTGAATTTTGCCCAAAAATAACAATACCAATAATACGAATTTATGTACAAGGGTATTCTTTCACTCAATTACACTATAGCAATTGAATTGAGGAAAATAATCGATTAACATGAAGCTAAATAATAATGAAACTCTTATTGTAAATATGTACATTATAACTTCAATCATATTAGAAACATGAGGGGAAGGAACCATAGGATGCTGGGAGCCTATCCTCCTCAATTAAGCCCAAGAGCGTCAAACAAGCAACCAACTCAATCCAACCCCTTGGCCCACAAGCGACCAACTCAATGGGTTCCCACAAGTAACCAACTCAATGGGCATCCACTTAATGGATAGGACCCATACTCCTGCATCCCTATTGTGTTTCCTTGCCCGTTTCTAATGTGATTGCCATTACCTTTGTAAGAGACGCATCCCTTCATGATTTAAGTGTTGCCTTTCTGGGGTTAACTAATCCAGTCGGCCCTCTAAAAATATAATTATTTCTTATGTAGCAGATGATCATTCTTTATTCAGATTGGCCCTCTATTAAATGGCTGTTGCTAATTATTATTTTATTCCTTTTTTCTGATCGGCCCTTCTTATTTAATCGCCAACTGATCATTACTTATAAGGTCCAATTTGAGATATGTTCTCAGTTGGGCAGGGCATGACACCTTCATCGCTGCAATAGTTTAAATCTTTGCCCCTTTGATAAATTTTTAATTTATGACCCGCTTCTTCTATGGATCGCTAGCATCTCATGATTTAATATTGACTGCGTTTTTTTGTCATTGCTGGAGCTGCAATCTGGTAGCCTTTTTTGGCAGGGCATGACAAGTCAAAGGTTGTTTGGAGTTCCTGAACTAGCATCTGGACAATCAAGTAGTTGCACAAGTTTGACCATCACCATTGCAAATAGTTGAGCTTCCATTGTCAGCATCTGTAGGAGGATTTGGGGCAGGAGAGAACCAAGTATAAGGTTCGGTTAGCAAAGAAAAAGCACTCTCATTGTGTTGAAGGAAACAAATAGTGTTTGCAAGGTTCTCATGGAGTGCAGGAGCAAAGTGGAGAAAAGGGAAGTTATATTATTATTGTACAAAACTGTAAAACCATCTTCATGACAAATTCTCCATGTAACAACACTAAAGAGTGAGTGGGATGCTATAGGCATCCCCCTCCTTGAGTTTCTACCATTTTGGGTTTTGTCCAAATCCACTTAATTCTTTGATCATAGCCTACAGGATAGAAAATATTTTGGATTAATTCTTTGAATTCTTTCCAAGTACTTACAATTGCTTTTTTATTCTTTCCACAATTATTTATATAGTTTTCCTGCCATTCAAATTCATGGCCTTCCATTTTGAGGCATGCAAAGTTTAACTCTTCATGCCCAATTAACTTTGTGTACACTAAAATAAACTTCTAATTGCTTAATCCAAGAATCAAATTTTTCCACATTAATCTTTCCATTATAAGTTTTACTTTTCACTTTAGTTTCTACTTTAGATGGAATTGGTTATTTGAAGTTTGAACAACTCTTTCAAGAACTCCTCACTCGTCACACTTCCTTCCTCTATGCCAAACTTCTTGGCAAGAAACTTTACCAAAATACCTATTGAGATTTATTCTTACGCCATCTTCATTTCCTCTTTTTGTAGGGCCAACCATTGTTAGTTTTCCATTATCCCTTTCGTGTGGTTCTCCAATGCAGTTACCTATGCATTCATCTCCTCCATTTGGGCCTCTTGTGCTCTTGTAACTTTCATGCACACAGATTTCCACAAATCCCACAATATCCAAAATGCTCTAATATTAAAATTGATCTGTTAATTCAGAAATTTATGAGATTTAAAAATTGCAGATTTATGCTATCATATTGTGCTACTTGTAATTCAAATGACAATGTTAGAGAGAGGAGTGTTGATCAAAGTAAAAAAGGAAACATGCTGCTAGTGAAGAAATCCACACAAAGAACTAGATTTTTATCCTAGAACCCTCTAAAAAGATAAAAAGTTAAAAATTAGACTATGGTAGTGGCAAATATCATACTAACTATATTCAAAGTACTAAATTGCCAACTAAAATAGCTTGCTTGGATATGTTGATGTGTGTTTTATGACACTTTGAACACAGAATAAAGTATTGAATACTCTATCCTCTCTTGAACAAAATCATCTCAAATGCTGAATGGAAGGATCACTTGATATCATGTCCCCTCCTTGATCATTATATATATATCCTAAATAAAGCAATTATCATTACTAATTAGTATAATAATTACCAACGAATGATTATTTGAAATTTATTAAATATTATTATTTAATTAATATATATTTATTAATATTTATTACTAATAATATTCTTGAAAGATTCAAATAAAAAAATAATAAATTAATATTATATTATAAACATAATTTACATATAATGAAGACAGTGATCTTGGTTATCAGCAATATTGCCGACTTCATACAATTCATATATACGCAGCAATATATATTAAAGAAAACATAAATACCAATGATTGACTTCAATGCATAGCAAATTTACAAAGTCTGCAGAAGGTTTCGTATATGAAGTCCAATAATAAACAAAGTCCAATTCATATTAAGTAATGACTGATTGCCAAAACCGATAATCTGGACAAACTGATTCATTAACATTGATTGGGTTACAAATCAATTCATAGAAATAATTAACTGTGATTTGTCAAAGATATAACTAAACCGATTGGGGTGCAATTAACATTTGTGAAGACATAAAGTTAAATGGCACTCTCCTCCACCTAATCAGGTAAAAATGAACTTCGATGGCTCTTCCAAAGGAAATCCAGGCCCTTCTGGTGCAGGTGTTTTATTAAGAGATCATAGGGGATGTATTATTCAGGCTACGGCACTCAAACTTCCAGATGGAACAAACAATCAAGCTGAAGTTCAAGCATTGCTATATGGTTTGCAGATGGCTAGGGATTTAAACATTAAAAATTTGGTCATTGAAGGTGATTCTTCACTGGTAATTAATGCTTTCAAGGGTCAATCACAGTGCAATTGGAAAATCAATTATGTTTTGGAGCAGGCTAGAGGGTTGCTTACATTTGTGGAATCTTATGAAATAAATCATGTTTATAGGGAAGCTAACAAAGCAGCCGATGTAATGTCCCTTTCTCAGACCTGATCTTTGACTTGGTCATTATTGGCTTCAGGGCATGATTGAAGAGTTAAGTTGATATATTTAATTAAAAGGTCAGGTTTTAATATTATATTCGAACGTTGACCCCTTGGCCTAGTCTATTGACTTTATGTTGTTTTGAAAAGTGGGCTTTTTGAGGGTGGCGCCTTCATTAAAGATTATTTTATTAATTTCCAAAGTCAAAGCAAGCTTAATGTGGGCGCATTTATCAAGGTATTGAATTTAATTAAAATATCAATATTAAGCTTGAAAGGAAAAGGATGCCATCTTGGAGAAAGGATTAGGGTTTGGATATTGAAGTGGATTTTAGGGTTCGTGAAGCCAACAGGAAGTTATAAAAGGAAGACTTTGAGCATCATTTCACATCTTTGGTCTACAGTACTGTTATGTTGCCAGTTTGGCTCTGGGTTTGCTTCGAGGAATGAAGGCCTCCTAGCTCGGGCATCGCTTCTTGTTTGTAAGACAAGAACTAGTGGTGATTTTAGTCTAGTTTGTGAGTTCATTGAAATTTGTGCATTGTAATCTGCATTTGTCTATTTAGGTTAAGTTTTTGCATATTAGAGGTTTCTGGTTTTTGGCATTTTAGCTTCAGCAGATTTGATGTTTTATTCATAAATCCAAAAAGACAAAAAAAAATTCATTGTGGGTATTGTTTATTTCCTTCCATCTTGGCTAGGCGCCCCTGTGTGCAAATTTGTAGATTTTTTGAAAAGGATCTGAATTTTAAAAAGCAAAATCGCCCCTGTGTTGGGCCGTACCATTTATGGTGTCTTGGAATTCGTGCATTTCATGTAATCTGCATTTTAAGTTTGTCTTATGCTCTTAGTTTTAGCGCCTCCCTTCTATTAGTGATTTGCAATTGATATCAAGCAGTTTGAATGAGAAAAGAGTGAGTTCCGAGCATTTCAAGGAATCCTATGTTGCTGGTTATTTGTTGAAAGGTGCAGGTCTATTACATCAGTTTGGAGAAATCTGCACTTTCTTTATTGGATGGTGATGAGAGTTCTTTTAAAGAGATGTGGATGCTTCATTGAAGATTTGTCCAAGTCTGGAGAAAAGGTTGGATCTGTTTAATGCCATTTCCGTTAATCTTACTTCTCAGCAAAGAAACTCACTAATATTGTACATCTCTATTTATATGCTGATTTGTATTGTTTGCAAGATCTCATCTTTCATAGTGTAAGCTGGCAGTAATACTGACAGCAAATTATAATCTTGCTTTATCCAATTGTAATACTCATTCTTCTTTCAGTAATTATTGTATTAGTTACATCTCCGCCCTATGGTAGCTACTTTCCCAGTTCGGGTTAGAAAGCACATTCTGGGTGTTGAGTCCCTTTCAGCAATTCAGTTTTTTCATTCAAGCATTGTTATTTGTAATTACTCCGCCATATGGTCGCCCCTCACTCCACACTGGATTGGGTAGCACATACTTGGTGTCGAGTTTCCTTTCAGCATTTAGGTAGAAGATCCTCTGACCATATGCTCGCCATCACCGGCGCCATTCTTGGTTAGAGTTCCTGCATAAGCATTTTGTTTTAGATCCTCTAACCAATGCTCACACCCTGCCCACATCGGGATTCCGATGTACATTCTGGTTAGAGTTGCTTCAGCACGTTTTGGTTTAACCTCTAACCTTAACGGGTGCATTTATTTGAGTTTGTAAATTGAAAAACCAAAAAAATTTGGCTCGGAATATTTCAGCCGATGCTCTAGCAGATATGGCTACTGAACAAGGACAATGTGACTACACCTTTGTCATAGATGATGATACATTACCTCAGAATCTCCTTCAAATCTTACAGGACGAAAGGATTCAGTAATTACATTATCCCCTTCACTTAGTTGTTTCTAATGTGTTTTTTTTGGCATGTATATATGTTGATACAATTTTGTACGACTTTTTCTCGCATTTTGTGGGAGAAGCAATGTACCTCCACACCATTTAAATTCTGATTTTCCCGTTGCGTGGACCAGTTTGTGATGTGTTGATTGGGATCAAGTGTGGTGATTGCTTTTCATATTTGGCAATCACAAGTGGATCCTCATATTTGGCAATTACAAGTGGCTCTTTACCAACCCCGTCCTATGACGAATTACACTCATGTGGCATATACTTCGGCAAACTCATTTTTAAATGAGAATTAACCACTTGTTTCATTTATGATTGCTTTGTAAGTTATTTGAGCTCATTTCAAATGACACATACGCTAGCTCACTCCAACCATTTCCTAAATTGATTGCTTCTATCACCGCATGTTTTCAGCGGTGTTTTCGACAAGATTTTTCAAAAAAAAGATTTAAATTCGCAGGTGCTCAACTAATCATCATTTGCTGTGAGATTAAATGGACATGACTCATCATGTACATTTCATGAATTTTTACAACTACTTTGTGTGGAAACACTAAATGTTCGGCAATTTGTGCTTTCTCGATATGCTAATCAGATATACCAATTTTGTAAGACTTTTTCTCGCATTTTGTGGGAGAAGCAATGTACCTCCACACCGTTTAAATTCTGATTTTCCTGTTGCGTGGACCAGTTCGTGATGTGTTGATTGGGATCAAGTGTGGTGATTGCTTTTCCTATTTGGCAATCACAAGTGGATCCTCATATTTGGCAATTACAAGTGGCTCTTCATCAACCCTGTCCTATGACATATTACACTCATGTGGCATATACTTTGGCAAACTCATTTTTAAATGAGAATTAACCACTTGTTTCATTTATGATTGCTTTGTAAGTGATTTGAGATCATTTCAAATGACACGTGCGCCAGCTCACTCTAGTCATTTCCTAAATCGATTGCTTCTGTCGCCGCATGTTTTCAGAGGTGTTTTCGACAAGATTTTTCAAAAAACAGATTTAAATTCGCAGGTGCTCAACCAATCATCATTTGCTGTGAGATTAAATGGACATGACTCATCATGTACATTTCACGAATTTTTACAACTACTTTGTGTGGAAACACTAATTGTTCAATAATTTGTGCTTTCTCGATATGCTAATCAGATATACCATATCTCAAAATTATGGAATTTTATGGGAAAGTACAAAGCTTCCTATATTTATTTTCTCTTGTAGGCTCCATTTTAATTTCATAAGGCCTCGGGTTTGGTTATGCATTGCCTAGCTAGGGCTCTGAAGATCAGTTTCAATGTATGGGATTGTAGTGCCGCCCAAAGGAGGTTCGTTTCTCTCAGATGTGTGATTTATGCAATTAATTCCAACCAGCTTTCCGGGTAAACAGTTTTTGTTGCATTGCATTCCTTTGCCTTGCGAAATTGCTCTGGATTTTGGTCTTTCACAATTCTTTTTTGACAAAAGAATTTCTCTGTTGATTTTCCCTCTAATCATGGAGCATTATCTTAAAAACTTTGGGGTGCCTATTAAACCTAGAAGAAGAGAGTTTCCTTTTGCTGAGCCTTTTGATGATGGAGAAATAATGAGGGTCTTTAAGGTTTCTTGTCCTGATAGGCTTTTGTGATGTCCCCATCAAATTAATACCATTTGGTGGTATTAATTGTGAATAAAATGAACTTTCCTTATTTTATATTAGTTCAAATGATGACTAATATATTATAATAAGAGTTCAATATTTGATTTTTCAATAAAGATTAAAAGTTAAATATTAGTTTTGCTTAATTATTTTGCCTAACTATTATTTGATTATTTAATCCTTGCGGGAGTTGGTTTCCTACGAGAATTTTACCCACTATTTGTCTTTTAAATAAGGATTTGGCAAACAAGGGAAGGCATCGGATTTTATAAAAAACAATGCGTGGAAGAAATATTTGAATCTTGCGTGTGTTAACACATAGACCTATCTTGCCTTTCGTCAGTCTCCAACTGACCTATTGGTCTCACGATTCTGGAAAAGAATCGAATTGCTTGAATAAGTGGAATTCATCAGGGATTCCAGGTTTGCCACGGGTGAGTATATTGCATAGCAGAATCGCGGGAAGTGAAACCCGACGTCACACATCCTATCGCAGTCGACGGTGATTCCAAGTTGCCACGGCGTGTGTGTTGAATAGCGGAATCACGGGAGAAGTGAAGCCCGACATCATATACCCTATCGAAGTCAACGGAGATTCCAGGTTGCCACGGTGTGCGTATTGAACAGTGGAAATGCGGGAGATAAAACAAGCATCTCATATCCTATCGTCAGCACTTTTGAAATCCGAAACCATTGCCACTGCGTAAAACTCCACAGTGTGTCGTGATAACTCGATATCGGGTAGTAACGCGGGAGGATCCGACTATTATGACGGAAGACGAATTTGTCATCATCGCGGTGTGTTTACTGCGGGAAGGGCATCATGGTGTTGCAAAGAGAGTAAATACAGAGTCTCAAACACGACACTGTACAGGCATAGTACACTTCGATGAATCAACGTGAAGTGTAATCAACGGTTGTCACTACTGAACCAGGTGCATTATGAAAACAGTTCTCACCCCTGTTCTTTGAAGGAATAAATTGGTTTCCATGTCTTCAATGACTGCTCTAGTTTGTTATATTTATCAGTGATTACTTAAATAGATTTAGAATCAATGCAAATAAGGAAGACTCCAAATTAAGAGATGTTGTATAAGATTGTATTCCCACCATTGGTTGTACTGCACAAACAATCTTCTTCTACGTCCTGGTTATAAAACTGATTGCTACCAAATTCTAGTTAGGGAATTTTATAGTGGTATCAGAGCTCTTGAATCCTGTCAGCCTGTAGGGTGATTGGAAATTCATAAAAACTTAATGCATAGTTGAGTATGCACCAGGGAAATTATAATTTCCAAAGTACTAGGGCCCGTCAAAACAGGTTTCAAAACTCTCCTTTAGCACAGAGTAGTTCATCTATTCCGTTTGAAATTGAGGATAGCCACACCGAAACTGACGAGGAATTTATTTTTGAAACCAACATGGGAGAACCGGATAACAATAGGGACCTATTGGCTGCATTAGTCAGAAGTCAGCAAGATATGCAAGATAATGTTAAAAGAATGTCCAACTTGATGACCCAATTTATGGCTAATAATATAAATCAGCACCAAAATAATGTAAGACAGAATAATCAACATCAAAATAATGGGGGAAACAATGGGGGTAGAGATGAACAGTCTGTCAATAATCAGCTAGAAAGAACAGGAACAGCTAGACCTTTTATGCCTACATTTACTGCTAGAAACCAGCTGCCTGAAAATGAACCTACAATAAGAGAAATACAAGAAGAAATACATCAGGATTGGTTAGGTTCTGGAGAAGAATTCAGATCAACAATGAGATTTAGAGAATATTTAGATGTCAGAATGAAACATAGGCCAAGAGGACAGCGAGGAAACAACAGTGAATTGCAAAGGAAAATTGGGAAAATGTCCATTCCTTATTTTGATGGAACAGGTAAAACAATGGCTCGGGCATGGGTGCAAAAATTAGACACATACTTCCAATTAAATCCTATGTTGGAAGATGAGGCAATTAAATATGCTGCATTACATCTTGAAGGTGTAGCACATGAATGGTGGCATCATGGGCAAGTAACCTTGGGTCATAATTTGATATGTACTTATGTTGAGTTCACTGAGAAACTTATTGACAGATTTGATTCTAAAGATCCTGAATTACATCTTAAAGATTTGACTCAGCTTAAGTAAACTGGAACTGTTGAGCAATATATTTCTGAATTTGAAAAATTGGCAGTTTTAGTTACTGAAATTTCAAAAAGACACAAGATTGTAATATTTATAGATGGATTGTCTGATTCCCTCAAAGGTTGGGTTAAGTCCTTAAACCCTCCTACCTTACAAACAGCTGTCAAAAGAGCAAGAGAATTAGAACCATCTTCAAAAGGAAAAAATTTTAATAAAGGACCACCACCTAAACCAAAAAAAGACAAACAACCTTTCAATAAAGATAATTTCCCTAAAAACAGGTTAAATGAAGAAGAAAGAGAAGAACTCGGAAGGAAAAAACTATGTTTCAGTTGTAGAGAGGCATAGCAGTCTAGACATAGATGTTTAGGGAAGGGGAAAATTCATTATATTGAGGTTATGTCTGACAATGAGGATGAAGAGAATGTTGATCCTAACATAAAGCAAGCATCACAGAACATAGAGTCAGAAATAGGTACTAAACAAGGAGAAGGAGTAATAGCATCTATGACAGGAACTCCACATTATAATATTTTCAGAGTTAGAGGAGTTTTGAATGGACAGCGTGTGATTGTTATGCTTGATAGTGGTTCTACTCATAATTTTATAGATGCAGCACTTGTGGAAAGACGTGGTTTGCAGACTGAAAAACATGAGGGATTTGATGTTAGAGTAGCAGGTGGAACTAATTTATCTAGTACTCATAAAGTCCCTAAATTGAATATTACTCTTGGCAATTACACTATTACTAATGATTTTTATGTGATTGATTTGGCTGACACTAATGTTGTCTTGGGTATACAGTGGATGGAAACATTAGATGAATATACACAGATTGGAATTTTCTTTTAAAATTGATGATAAAAAGGTAGTCCTTCGTGGTATGTCTAACAGTGGTCCCAGGATCGTTAGTGCTAAAAGAATGGAGGCTATTTTCAGACATGGAGATGTGGCATGGTCAGCACAATGTTTAATCTCCAACAAGGTATCAGGCTTTGAATCTAAATCTTATCAAGATGATTTGTTAAAAGTATTAGATTCACATCATTTGATTTTTAGTGATATTCCTCTAGGAGTTCCACCTGATAGAGGATTTGAACATACTATTGAATTAGAAGAAGGTGCTAAACCAGTTATCACAACTCCTTATAGACACCCTAAAACATTCAGGGATGAAATAGAAAAGGCAATTAAGGAATTGTTGGATATGGGGCATATCAGACCTAGTTCTAGTCCTTTTGCATCATCTGTAGTGTTGGTAAAAAAGAAGGATGGAACTCTTCGTATGTGTATTGATTACAGAGCACTTAACAAGAAAACAATCAAAAACAGGTAAAAAAGAAGGATGGAACTCTTCGTATGTGTATTGATTATAGAGCACTTAACAAGAAAACAATCAAAAACAGGTATCCAATTCCTCGAATTGATGAATTGTTAGATGAATTGCATGGTGTTGTTTATTTTTCTAAAATTGATTTGAGATCAGGATATCATCAAATTAAGTTAAGAGATCAAGATATTCATAAAAAAGCGAATTCATAAAACTGCTTTTCGTTGTCATTATGGTCATTATGAATTCTTGGTTATGCCGTTTGGTCTAACAAATGCTCCGGCAACATTTCAGTCTTGTATGAATCATATCTTTAACAAACAGTTAAGGAAATTTTTGCTAGTTTTCTTTGATGATATATTGATTTATAGCAAAACTTGGGAAGAGCATTTGAAATATATTGATATAGTTCTTGGTATTATGGAATCTCAATCACTGTATGCAAAGGCTTCTAAATGTGAATTTGGAATGATTGCAATTTTGTATTTAGGGCATATGATCAGTGCAACAAGGGTACAGGTTCATCAAGAAAAGATAAGAGCCATTTTGGATTGGCCACCACCACGGAATCTTACAGAATTAAGAGGATTCTTTGGTTTATGTAGTTATTACAGGAGGTTTGTCAGAGGTTTTTCACAGCTTGGGGCACCCTTGACAGATCTTACCAAAAAAGGGGCATTCTGATGACTGAGGAAGCTCAACAAGTATTTGAGAAACTTAAAGAGGTAATGATTTCTTGCCCAGTACTTGCTCTTCCAGATTTTAATCAGCCTTTTGTGTTGGAATGTGATGCTTCTGGTGAGGGAATAGGGGCAGTTTTAATGCAAAATAAACATCCTATAGTTTATGAAAGCAGGAAACTTAATAACCTTGAGAAATTGTATTCTATCTATGATAAAAAAATGTTGGCAATCATGCATGCATTGACAAAATTTAGACAATATTTGGTTGGTAGCAGATTTGTAGTGAAAACTGACCATAACAGTTTGAGATATTTCTTGAGACAAAAAGATTTAAATGGCAGGCAACAAAAATGGATCAATAAGATCCAAGCTTATGATTTTGAGATTGAATATGTAAAGGGTAAAAAAAATGTTGTTGCAGATGCTTTATCTAGAAGACCTAAAATCAATGTGTTATCTATAGTAGCAGTTGATTGGAAATCTTTATTGCTGGTTGAATATTCAAAGGATTCTTTTGCATGTGATTTGCTAGATGGTAATATACAAGATGATAAATATAAAGTTGTTAATGATGTTATCTATTACAAGGACAGGATTTATTTAATTCCAGGTTCGAAGTTGAAAGAAAAAATCCTCCAATCTATGCATGATATTCCTCTAACGGGGCATCCTGAATACTTCAAAACGTATCGACAGATAAGAGAAAGGTTCACTTGGAAAGGATTAAAAAACGATGTCCTACGCTATGTCAAGGAATGCACCACTTGCCAGCAAAATAAAGCAAAGCAAACTTATCCTGCAGGTTTATTACAGCCACTACCTATACCAGATCAGAAATGGGAAAGTATATCAATGGATTTCATCACAGGTTTACCGAGATCCCAAGGTAAAGATTGTATTTTTGTTGTGATTGATAGATTAACTAAATTTGCACACTTCTTTTCTATCACTACAGAATTTACAGCAGTTCAGATTGCAGAGTTATTCTTCAGAGAGATTTTCCATTTACATGGTTTACCAAAGACTATAATCAGTGATAGAGATAGCAGATTTTTGAGTATATTTTGGGGGGAGCTTTTCAGATTGGCAGGTACAAAGTTGAATCATAGTACCAGTTATCATCTGCAAACTGATGGACAGACGGAAATAGTGAACAAGTGGATCGAAGGTTACCTTTGTAACTATGTAGCCGGTCATCAAAAGGCTTGGGTTCGTTGGTTATATTTGGGTGAATATTGCTATAATACTACCTTTCATATGTCGATTGGTATGTCTCCTTTCAAAGCATTATATGGCTATGATGTACTCTCTTTTCTTGACCTTTCTTTTGAGCAGAGTAATGTACCTAAATCTCGTGATTGGCTTCAAGAAAGCCAAGACATTTTGTCAGCTCTTAAGGAGAATTTGCAATGTGCTCAGAATCAACAGAAAATCTATGCAGATAAAAAGCGAGTTGAACGCCATTTCGAAGTGGGAGATTTGGTATTTCTCAGGTTGCGACCTTATCGGCAATCTTCTCTCAAACGTAGTGGGTCTGAAAAATTAAAACCTCGGTTTTATGGTCCATATCAGGTAGTTCGAAAGGTTGGTGCAGTAGCCTATGAACTTGATTTACCAGGGGATAGCAAGATACACAATGAATTTCATGTATCTTGTCTCAAGAAAGCTTTGGGGCAGCAGGTGTCAGTTTCCGAAGATTTACCTCTTTTGAATGATGAAGGAAAGCTCAAAATGATTCCAGAAGTAATTTTGGAAACACGGGACAGGCAACTGCGGAATAGAACTATCAGGGAATATCTCATCAAATGGAAAAATCTGCCTCAGGATGATGCTACCAGGGAAAATGAAAGAGTTTTGGAGTTGCTTGAGGGCAATCAACATGAGGCAGGGGAGACTGTGATGTCCCCATCAAATTAATACCATTTGGTGGTATTAATTGTGAATAAAATGAACTTTCCTTATTTTATATTAGTTCAAATGATGACTAATATATTATAATAAGAGTTCAATATTTGATTTTTCAATAAAGATTAAAAGTTAAATATTAGTTTTGCTTAACTATTTTGCCTAACTATTATTTGATAATTTAATCCTTGCAGAAGTTGGTTTTCCTACGGGAATTTTACCCGCTATTTGTCTTTTAAATAAGGATTTGGCAAACAAGGGAAGGCATCGGATTTTATAAAAAACAATGTGTGGAAGAAATATTTGAATCTTGTGTGTGTTAACACACAGACCTATCTTGCCTTTCGTCAGTCTCCAGCTGACCTATTGGTCTCACGGTTCTGGAAAAGAATTGAATTGCTTGAATAAGTGGAATTCATCAGGGATTCCAGGTTTGCCATGGGCGAGTATATTGCATAGCAGAATCGCGGGAAGTGAAACCCGACGTCACACATCCTATCGCAGTCGACAGTGATTCCAGGTTGCCACGGCGTGTGTGTTGAACAGCGGAATCACGGGGGAAGTGAAGCCCGACGTCATATACCCTATCAAAGTCAACGGAGATTCCAGGTTGCCACGGTGTGCATATTGAACAGTGGAAATGCAGGAGATAAAACAAGCATCTCATATCCTATCGTCAGCACTTCTGAAATCTGAAACCATTGCCATTGCGTAAAACTCCACAGTGTGTCCTGATAACTCGATATCAGGTAGTAACGCGGGAGGATCTGACTATTATGACAGAAGACGAATTTGTCATCATCGCGGTGTGTTAATTGCGGGAAGGGCATCGCGGTGTTGCAAAGAGAGTAAATGCTGAGTCTCAGACACGACACTGTACAGGCATAGTACACTTCGATGAATCAACATGAAGTGTAATCAACGGTTATCACTACCGAACCAGGTGCATTATGAAAACAATTCTCACCCCTATTCTTTGAAGGAATAAATTGAATTCCATGTCTGCAATGACTGCTCTAGTTTGTTATATTTATCAGTGATTACTTAAATAGATTTATAGTCAATGCAAATAAGGAAGACTCCAAATTAAGAGATGTTGTATAAGATTGTATTCCCACCATTGGCTGTACTGCACAAACAATCTTCTGCTATGTCCTGGTTATAAAACTGATTGCTACCAAATTCTAGTTAGGGAATTTTACAGCTTCAAGCTATTAAAACTGTTGTTGGGTCAGGGATACTTTCTCCACGGGCTCCTAGACTGTTCTTCCCATCGCAATTGTTATCAATTTTTCTTTCAAATTGCATGGATGGGTTACAGTCATATGATTTGCTCAAAATCATTGTGGAAGATTTGGTTCAACCAGGTTTTCTCAAACAGGGTGAGCTGCTCAAATGTGCTCAAAAATATAATTTGGGTTCTGGCAATGGATACATTCTTGGTGTTTTTCTTAGGTGGGATCTTAAGCACACTAAGTTTGGAGAAATCTATGATGCTTTCATCCTTGCTCTGCGAAAGGACAACCCTTTGCAACTTTACAGTGCACTGCAAACTTACCGCCAAGAACATGATGCTGACAGGGCAAAGGTGCTGAAAGATAAATATTTTGCAATATCCTTCCTTCTGTCTCATCCTAATTGTCATGTCGTCCAAAATACTGCTGACGGAAATGTGCCTCCAAAAACTCCAAAGAAACGGAAGCTGGAAGGGCATCACGGAGAGGCTTCTTCTTCCAAGAGACATGCTCGAGAAGAGTGATACCGTTGAGTTTTTATTTCAGCTCCTTCTGTTTATACTGATACTAGTTGATTACTCTATGGCAACTTACTAGTTTTATACGTTGTTGCATTTACTACTATGTAATTAATGCACCTCTATCATCGGATTAGCAGGCTGTTTTGATGTGGTTATGAACTTTATCTAGTTCAGGTTTTTTGTTATCAGATTGCATTTTGTATGATTGCAATCTCCTGCAAGTTACATATGCTTTGGCCAGTACTATAATTCTGGCATTTTGTAAATTTGTTTCCTTATTAATATATATTATGCGGCTCTTGCCTTTTACCTAAAAGGCTAAAAACAAAAACACATTTGTTAAGACAAACCAGGTGATTAACAATTTTTGAGATGTAACTCTTAGTGAAGGGACACGTAAGATGTATTTATAGGAATTAAATACAGTTTGAGGGGGGGAAGATAGAATATCTGGCAGCCATCAATCGGATCAGATCAGAATTGTTATTAAGTTGCAGACTGTAACATCCTTGTTCTTGGTGGTATGCATGGGGATGTGTTTAATAAGTATGCTTAATATATGAAACCCGATAATGTTTTTATGCAGAATTTAATAATAATAATATTAACATAGACTGCTGGTGTCAGAAAGACTGCCTGCGTCAGAGATTGTTCCCCCAGCATTAGACAGTGATATTACTCCCAAATTAACAAATAAGGAAATCATTTAAAGTAGCATCGTATCATATAATCCTATAGAGATAATAATTAAGGAAATGACGCTAGTTCCATACTGTCAATTGGAAATAAAAAAGGATTAAATTAAAATAAACTATTAGTTATTAAAGGGCAACAGTTTGGATGAAGGATTGTGACCCTTTTTCTCATTAAGATATAAATAAGAAATAGAAGTCATTTATTGAAGGTATAAAAAAGGAAACTAAGGAATTGATCTGATAATCAGGAAAGTAGACAAATAAGAGCAGAACCTGAACTAATATTATCAGTCTGAATTTAGTAGGTTATGGATGGAAATGCGACATGAGTATATGAATGCAATGTTTATAGTTTGCTATAATATAAAGGGCAGACAATAAGGGAATTGGAAACTTATTCACTCTTATCCATATATTTGGATCTGCTCTTTGAACATCTACATATTTGTCTATTACTGATTGCAAGCACATAATTCTACATTAGATACAACACTACTGATTGTAACCAATTGAATCACTATAGGAGTTATTGTTTCACGGGTCATTGAATATTTCAGACTGTCAAATCAGATAAAGCAATTTGTATATAGTTCAGTCACATAACCATATTGCTATATCGAACTTAGCAAGGACTATTGCATATCATACAAATTCACTTTTGGCATATAGATTATTCTACATAACAGAAATAGCAAGTGATATTGTGCAAACCATAATTCAGTTACAAAGATTAGATAGTGCAAGTGTGAAGAATTGAAGTAATTGTCCCTATTTCTGGACCTAGACCGACAGGGGACATTACACTCGAGATGACTCCAAGGTTTATATATGTCAGGTCTTGACATGTGGAATGGTTGATGTGATTGCTACTTTTCGAAGGTGACTTACATATTTTCTTCTTTAGGAGATGAATCTCTCGATCACAAGGAATGCTTTATGAGTCTAGTCTTTCAAATGATATGCAATGAGGCTCCTTACTTACTACTACTACTAATGATCGCTTGATAAAAAAAATGCAAAAGGATTAAGGAATGCTAAACTAAAGCTAGGAATGCAAGGACGATGAACAATTTCTAGTGAAATTCAACTAAGCTTTGCTTTGACATGAAAGGAACAACTCCACAAAGCTAATGCGATCTTCTAAGGTAAGCATATGATATTCAAATCACCACCAATGACATAGACACCATCAAGGGGATGCATATCAATGAGCAAGTAACAAACAAAGTTAAGCTTGGGAAAAGGAGTTCAGTTTACTACGCAAGATACTTCACAATCAGCAAAATACTAGTAGCATGAACGTCCGAATTTTACCATCAATCATGCACAAAGATCTTCCATTCATCTAAAATACTTAAGCAAATCTATTTTATCTTTTTTTTGTTTTTTGAGTTTTCTATTTTAAAAGGATGAAGAAACATGCAAATACTCCAAGCACAATAAGTCACCAACACTTCAAAGATTTTATTATCTATGGCAGCATCAAAGCAACAATTCTTCAAAATCTCTTCTCATCGGTCCTTTACAAATGAAATGCGTTGAGCTTATATAGTGCTCTCAATACAAATGAATGGCCAAGATTGATCTAAAATCAAGGGCCAAGATCATGCCACCTAAACCCTAATTAGGGTTTGTTACAACAAAATACCCAATTAACGCAAATTATTATAAATCAGCTGATGAGAAGATAACATCTTTCTAGCACAAATTACGAGGAAGAATCCTCCAATGAGAAAAATTGATGCCACGTGGGAACATTACAAACTTTCATCTAGAAGTTTGTTCCCCTTATCTCTTTCTTTACAAGCAAATTCAATGAATCTAGACATGATGCAATTAAGCTCATCCATTGGGACACTTGGCATGATCTTCAATTGATCTTTCATGTATTCTAACTCTTTTGTGGATGAGGCGAAAATCTTTTCCCACTCAGGCCCCAAGTCACTAATATTTCCCACCAGTGTCATGAATGACTGGATGTCTTCTAGCTGCCTCTCTGAAAGTGATCCAGCTGCCTCGAAGAAGATACCTCTTAGTTTTTTTGTCATCCTATCAACAGCTATGTCAACTTCTTCCTTCATCTCTACTCCAAGCATTAATTCAGTTGCTGCTACGATCTTCATTTATCACCTTGGTCATATCTTCGACTCGGTCACAACCACAGCCGAAGCCTTCAAACATACTTCTTCTCAATCTGAGTGTAGAATACCATTTGCGGAAGTCACATTTTTGTCCATCCTTAATTACTCCAGCATCAACCAAGGTTTCCCTAGGAATATCCATCAATGCTTGCAACCTCGGAATGGTGAAATCTCTAGTGTAGACAAAGACATCATAGGAAGCCATAAGAACTTGAGTCCTGTCAATGATAGTGGAAAGCGTATCAAATATATGTGCCAACTCTCCCACGAACTCATTTGCCTTGGTGAAGGAACTATCAATCCAACTTTTCAACACTTGGGAGTTATTCCTCATCTCTTCCAAATCATCAAAAAAATCTGGTGGAAGCAATGATGGAGGCATGCTTGAAGGGTTAGCCTGACTTATTGGATTCCTAAGTTGCTGCAAAATATTCTTCAAGGCACTCATTTCCCTCTCGAGCTTCTTGTTTTTCTCCAGCTCAATCTTCAATTTATCATGGACTGTCTTCACTGAATCATTCAAATCTTCCATCGCGTGTTCAACAGTGGCAGGACCTAACTCAATTGTTTCCAATTCATAGTCATCTGCAGTGATCGCATCTTCTTGTTTGTCTACTCTTGGGGTAGCTATCTATATAATTCAAGACCCTACACTATCTATATAATTGGTAGCTTTCTTCTTTTCCGTTGTCTGACCAATTCTGCCCAAGAAGCTATCCAAGTTATCAATTGCCTCTTCCTCTATGACTATAAATTCTTTATTCATTCTTTCCTTTAGCCATGCTGGAATAGTAGATTGCTCCTTCTCTACTTGTATCTCCTTGAATTGCTGATCTACCCTGGGTGGAGAAGTTGTCTCATCATCATCATCATCATCTTCATCCATGATCTCTACATATTCGTCCTCAACGGCCTTATTGTTTTTAGCTTACTCTTGCATTGTTGAAGGTTCATGTACTTGAGGCAGATTTCCCTTAGCTGTCTTATCACGTTGATTGTTGTGTATAGTGGATTCCAGTGATTCATTGACGCCTTGATCACTACCTCTCTTAAGTGAATGACCCTCATTGGTGACCGCCATGTTCCTTGTGACCTCATGAATGGAGGAGGTGCCAATAGAAGGATGACCTTGCACTTCTCTTTTGCTTCTTCTGTCTTGATCCCTCTTTGTGGCTTCCCTTCCTTTTGGAGCTCTTAGGTTGAGATGACTGGGTAGTATTCTCACTCATGCTTATGCTCTTTGTTTCCTCATCGGATGAGTCTGGATCTCCCATCATATCAAATGTCAATTGTGCATTCTAACTCTTCAATTTGTTATTTTGGTTGTCTACCCATCTTTGTGTGTAAGCCATGACGGGTCTCATTAGCTCATCCAATTTGGTGACCTCAGCATCAATCCAATTGACTTCTATTTCTTGTCTTTCTCCTACTCATAAGCACGCTAGAGGCGCTTTCCATCGTCCTATGCTTGATCTGGGATGGGGAATACTCTACACGTCTTGATGATATCTATCGGTAGCTAGGAGAACATCTTTCTTCTAATGTCAAAGTCATCTTTAGAGTTCATCTAGTAATCTTCTATGTGCGGCCTATGCTTGTGCCTACTACCATTGATCCTCTGTATGTTACCATATGGATCAAAGTTAGTTCATGAAGGATACTGAACAAGGGGATAGAATTTCATCTCCTCATCCAACTTCTCAACTGCTTGCAGGGATGGACATATTTCCACTGACTGTCTAACTGAAATAGGGAAGGAAATCTCAGTCTTATGCTTGCTCTTCTGAATCTTGTCGTAGGCAACTAACTGTCTCATGAGTTCCAATAATACCATCTTGTCAGTAGGATAGTGTGGAAGCTTGTATGGCGGGGATGAGCATCCTTGAACTCTTATGTAGGAGAACTTGGGAAATTGAATGAACCAAGCACCATATTTCTTCACTAACTCCTATGCCTGCAGGGATAGCCTTTGATGGATGCCACCTTGCAATGTTCTCATTATGTGCATGGAGAAGGCACCTTTCACTCTCCTGAAGTGCACCTTGTTGTGGAAGTGTAGTTGCGTGTAGCATTCACACACTCTTATTTCTCCTTTTCCGTTTCCAACTGGGCCCCTATACATCAGTCTCTTATACTCGTAAGCCCTTGACAATGAGTAGATGATATAGAAACTCATGTAAAACTGTTTGGTGTGCTCTAGTCTTCTTTATTGTAGATTGATGTTGTTGCTTATGATCTTTGCCCAATTGATCTTCTCTCTACCCGTTGTCACTACTTCCATGAAGCAAAAAATCCAACTCTCAAATGAGGAAGCATGAGGACTTCCCATGATACGGTTGAGTAAGGTGATCAAATCACTAAACTCCTCCTTGAAGTCAATTTAGTGAAGCTTGTTAGGCACTTTGCAGAGGGCGGGTCTAGCCTGACAACCAATACTTATTGATGATGCCTAAGCATTTATCAGAGTCATCCTCAGAGATCACTAGTGCTCCCTCCTTATTCTTGAATATCATGTCTTTGGGCTCCAATATGTTGAATGCCTCGTTGAT
The DNA here is from genome assembly GCF_030272615.1 of Cryptomeria japonica. Classification (NCBI taxonomy): domain Eukaryota; kingdom Viridiplantae; phylum Streptophyta; class Pinopsida; order Cupressales; family Cupressaceae; genus Cryptomeria; species Cryptomeria japonica. The sequence goes on along the minus strand of NC_081407.1, from coordinate 280,382,229 downwards.
GGCAACTTCTGATAAGATTTCTAGGACTTTGCCATCAGGTGCCACTATTTGCCTTGTGTTGACATCATAGTGTCTGGCACATTCAACCATTAGTTCATTGCACAGGATAGCTGGAGCAAAGTCAGCTGCTTGCACAACTCCACTCTCGATCATCTTCTTTGATACTTCGGTGGGCTTGCTTGTGTAGAGAGGGCCTTGAAACTTCTTCATGTCGATGTTGCCTAAGTTGGTATCTCCAACGTTTGCCCATAGTGATGTGATCTTTGACTCAAGTAGCACTCCCTTCAAATCCTCCTTGATGAGAGCCTGTTTTAAGACACCTCCGGCCTTCGAGGCTGCCATATTCTACCTGTGAGAGTTGTCTAAGTTAGGTTCATGAAAGGTAGTTGATGCATATAGGATAGAAAGTTAATAACTAGGATAGCAATTTAGGTTCTTGAAACTTGAAAAATCGATAAAATCTCAATGGATTTCTAAAACCCTAGGTTGCAACTTAGAATCCTAATCTTTTAGAAATTCAGACTTAGCTTGAAAATGATCACCAAAAATGAAATGAATTTCAATCAAGAACAAAAACAGTGATCAAAAGGCTGAAATACAATATTGTTCAATGAAAATCAGAATCAAGAACCTTTCTACAATACTGATCTAGGACTATGTTACCCGTAATCAGACCTGAGATGTGTTGTGAGGTATTCACACATCGCCCCATTGCAAATGGGGACCCCCACTTTTTCGATTTCTAGGTTAGTCGTCTTAGCTTTGTTGTTAGTTGTTGTCTAGTCTTTACTATTAACCTTTTGTTTGTAGTTGCTCAGGAGCTGATCAAGTCCCCATCTTAAGAATGAAGTGAGGTTCAACACTCCCTTTTCCCAACCAAGGCATAATCCCTTGCACTTCTCCGGGTCCTGTCAGTGGGTTCCCAAACCTAATCACTCCCATTTCCATTTCTCATCATTGCCATCACCATTTCACCATTCCATTTCCTTCTATTTCCACCTCCCCTACCCTTCACCTACACTTACCTATACCTCCCTACCCTTCACCTATAACCTCACACCTACATCCTCTACCCTCCATCTCACACCCCCTTACCCTTCTACTTCCCTTAGCCTACCCTTTCCCTTACCTACCCCTATCCTATCCTATCCCACCCTTCCTTCCCTTAGCCTAAACCCCATCCCATTATAACGTACACCCCCTCCACCCTTTCATTACCCCCTTATACCTCCCATTACATTTTAATCCCCAACCTCCCCTAACTCCATCCACTACCCCTTATACCTCCTAACCCCACATATCTCCTAATTCCATCATTTATATCCCTTATGTCCCCCTTTCCTCCAACATCCCACTCCCCCTCTTTCTCCACGTAGCAGCTACCCTTAAAATTTCCTAGCACTCCCCCCTCTTATTTCTCTCCACCGTATCACATTACATGCTGGCCCCCACACACTCCAAAATAGAGAATTAAATAAGTTTTTAAAGGACTCTTTGCTGGGACCCACTAACTTCTGGATTGGGAATTTAGAATGTTTTTTTTTTTTCATTGCATTGCATGGGCCCTACCAAAATTTTGAAATGAAAGAAAAGTTTTTTTTTAAGGAATTTTAAATAAAAGGGAGAGCATCCACCTCACTCTATCCCTTCATCCCTTCCACCTTATCCCCTCCGTGGCACTTCTTTACCACATCACCTCATCTTCTTTGCCACAATATCCTCTTTTCTATTACACCTTTTCACTCCCTTTTCACACCCGTGGCATATTTGGGCTCCACTAAAACTTTAGGCTGGAGAATATAAAGAGCATTTCACTATAAATTTAATCCAAATCTCCAGGTTCACAAGAGAAGATTCGCTTCAAAGGTGGTGAAATCATTTTTTTGAAGACATTCACTGAGGATCGCCCAGCTAGTGCATACAGGAGCAACTGTGATATTGATCAAATTCTGATCATTTTGAGGCAGCAATCTTGATCTTTTACTTCAATGATAATCATCAGAGATCACCCCAAAGGCAATCTGATTCACTCACCGATATATGATCAAGGAGATTTTATTTTGAACTCAGGCTTGAAGGACCACGATATTGAGTTTTGATACTTCAACAGTGATTGAAAGGGCAGTGAATTTGTCACTCTTCAGCAAGTTTGACCTCCAAGATGGCAATATAAAGTTCAGATCTGAGACTTGAATCGTTTCAGTGGTTATCCAAGTCCAATCAAGGTGGCTTCATTGGAAATGATGTTGTGCCTTTGAAAGTATGACATACCAGGCCAGCTAGTTGACAAAGCTTTGAAGGTTTTCAATTTCACCGATCATGTTTTGGTTTCCAAAGGTCCCCTAATCTGGCCTATCATGTTTGCAAAGCTGCCTGAGTTAGCTGATCAAATGGGGAGATGCAAAGACATCCGAATCAGCTGATCAAAGTGTCAAGTTGCAGAGGAGGGCATTAAAGTTGCTCATATCATCAAACTACAAAGCAACATCAAATGGCCGCTCAAGTCAGAGAATGCAAAGAGACTTCAAAGACCGCCTAGCATCCCTGAAATGTGAATAAAGTTTAAAAATTTGCCTAATGTAATCAAAAAATTTGACCAAGTGTTTGAAGGGCAAATAAGAAATTAACTTCATGTTCGGGCCAATGAGAGCGCACTTCACAAACTGAAACAGAAAAGCGTATTTCACAAATTGGAGGATATGAGCGCACTTCAGCACTTCACAAATAGGAAGGGATGAGCGAATTTTATGAACATGTTAAATGGAGCGACTTCACGACTTGGAGATTTGGAGCGACTTCATGACTTGGAGAAATGGAGCGACTTCACGAGTCAAGGAAATGGAGCAAATTTCAAGCAAACTTCATGACTTGCATATTTGAAGCGAACTTCATGAGTTGACAAATTGGAGCGATTTTCCTACTTCATGAGTTCAGCATTTGAAGCGAATTTCCTACTTCATGAGTTCAACTTTTGGAGCAAACTTCATGAATGAGAAAATTGGAGCGAATTCCACCTTCAAAGCTTCATGAGCGAAATGGAAGATAAAGAAATGAAAGAAATTTGGGATCACTTAATTCATGTTCAAGCATTCACAAGCGAACTTCATGAGTTGCACTTTTGGAGCGAACTTCATGTTTGAGAGATTTCAAGCGAACTTCATGAGTTGAGCTTTTGGAGTGAACTTCATGTTTGGAAGAGACAAGCAAGTTTAGCAAGCAAAGTGAGAGAAACAAACTTCATGTGCACGCCACTTAGAGTGATCTTCATGCTCAAGTCCACATGAACGAATATCAACTTCATGAATCAAGCTACATAAGCCAATTTTAACTTCATGTTTGAGATAAGAGAACTTCATGTAGGGGGCTTCAAGGGCGAATTCCAACTTTACAAACCAAGGGATATGAATGAACTTCAAGAATTAAGACATGAGCGAACTTCATGATTTGACCTACATGAGCAAACTTCATGATTTGAAGGATATGAGCAAATTACACAAATTGAGCTTCAAGAACGAATTTCAAATGAGTGAACTCTACTCCATGTATTCTTAATAGAAGGCGAAGTTGCAAGATTTGGAAGAGCCATTTTGAGTTGAGGGAAAATGAAGGAGAGCAAGTTCAAAGACAAGGGCAACTTAATGAACATCAAGGGTGGAGTAAACTTCAAGACCTCCTCTCCAAGAGCGAAACAACAACTTCAAGTGTCCCTTCATGAAGATGAATTCTCATTATATACTCTTATTAAACCTACATATCAAATGAGCGAAACAACAACTTCCAAGTGTCCCTTCATGAAGATGAATTCTCTTTATATACTCTTATTAAACCTACATATCAAATGTATTTGATACTTGCTTGTTTGTTTTGCAGGAGATGAAGAAAGAAATAAGGAGATCACACAAGAAGCATTCACTTACACAAAGACATGATCTACAACATCAACGACATGAAGGGAGTCACAAGAGAAGGAATTCCAAAGGAGAGAGACAAAGATGACATCCGAAGTTCATCAATACTTCAAAACTAAGATTTATACCTTGCACTTCCATGATCAAGGCATTCGAGAAGACAGTTTCAGAAGAGTTAATCAAAGTTAGAAGATCATCGTCATCATCGTTGAAGCTGGATAATGTTGAGTATCAAGAAATATTCCTTCATGATGATCTACCAAGCCTACAAAGTGCAAGTTAAAGGTTGAATCTTGGTCATCGTCCCAATCACTATTCCTCCAGTCAAAAAGGTCCACATCAACATGTCTAGATACAATGCACCTAGTTCATGCATGGATGCACAAACTCCGAGGCACCTACCCTTCTTATCTATTGGTCATGCCAAAGTGTTTAACCATTTCATTGGCCAAATTGAGATTGTTGTAACAAACCCTAATTAGGGTTTTCATTGTAAAATCTTGGCCATTGATGGCAGTTCAATCTTGGCCATTGATGGCAGTTCAATCTTGGCCATTCATTGTAAATGAGCTATCTATAAAAGCTCAAGCCTCTCATTTGTAAAGGTTAATAATCAGCAAATAGTAATAGTTAGCTAATAGTTAATAGTAATAGAAGAATAGATAGTTTTGAAGAATAGAATAGAAGTTAGAGTAGATTAGGAGAAGGAAGAATTGTTGTTATGACTTGTAAATGAGATACTCTTTTCATTGAAGTTGTGGTGAAATTTGTTATTTCAACAAGCCTCATGGTTCTACTTCTCATTTTATTTTCATGTTGATTAGATTTAATGGAGGAGTTTGCTAAATGTAATTGTGTGGAATCCATTTAGTCCATACCACTAGCCTCTTACTGATTGTAAGTGTGCCTTGCGTGGTCAACTGGAGTGATATGAGCTTAAATTCAGATTGTTATACATCCATTGTTTATGTGTTAACTTGAATGGTGAACAATGTTTGATGGTAGTGATTTGAACATCTTTGAAACGTCCTTAGAAGATTGCACTGAGCTTGTGTCAAATTGTTCAGTTTGATGGTGAGACCTCGCTCGGTAGGATTCTATCTAGTCGTTCACTCATCTTCTTACATTCCAGGCTTTAGGAGTAGCATAGACTTCTCAAACCCCATCTCTTTTGCTCTTTTTTTATCTTCCAACTGAGTAGATAGGACCTAAGTTCCAGCAAATCAAGCATTCGAGCATTAAAATGTAAGTCCCCTTGTGATACCAGCAATCACATCAACCAACAGAGCTTATCCGCACGTAGTGACCCTAAATTCATGAACCTTGGAGTCTTCTCAAGTGATCCTTAAGCTAATCTTCATCATTTGAGAGATTTTGTTCAAGAGAGGATAAGATACTTTTGGGTATTTTATTTTGTGTTCGCATGTGCATAAAAACACAACAAGATGTTTGTCAATGACCGTCTAAAGTGATGTCTAATGCTTAAAATTTGTCTTCAAGTTGCAGAATTCGTTGGAATGTAGATAGACAGGACAAAATTCGCTACACTTAGACCTTAGCCTTGCTGGTAATTCGTAAGGATAGTTCCAGATCGCTGTTCCAATACTGAAGAATAGTGCTTTGTGAAGGAAATTTGTTGTTCTTGAAAGAAATTGTTGTGCTCAAGGAGTGGAATCGCTAGTCTTGCCTTGATTGCAGATCAAATTCGCACCTTGCCTAGAGGAAGATCGCTTGCAAAGGATGGGGATTTGCATCTCAATGAAGAAGATCACTACTGTTAGGAGCGTGATTTGTATAAGATGGTTGATCAAATGCAATGATCAACCATCATATATAAGCGTTGATCTTAGAGGGGGGTGTGTCCCTTGGCCTTTCAAATTCCAACAAAGCCGACTTGTCCTTGTGCCTTTTCATGTTTTTTTTATTTAATGACTTGCAATTTTCAAATTCCCGGGTGAAAGGGCCCATGCGACTCTTTGTTTTTCATTTGAATTTGAATTGGAATTGAAACAATCATGATTGAATTAAAATGGCTAATTCCAAAGTCGGCCTCCTTCCCTAATTTGGCGCCAAACTTATCCTCCTCTCATGTCGTGGATTTCAAAAGGTGAAGCACGTGTCATGGATTTTTGAGTGTGAGGAAGGTGATCGGGGATTTTGGATGATGAGGAATGTGCCAGAGTTTTTGGCTGACAAGGCATGTTCCTGAGGAATGTTCGGGGTTTTGAGCATGCAAGGAAGGTGATCGGGGATTTTGAGGTGTAAGGAAGGTGTCAGACTTTTGAAGGTAGGAGGAGCCAAGAATGTGCCATGGATAAGGATGGTTAAGGAATGTGCTTAAGGAATGTCGCGGATCTAAGGGAGCAAGGAACATGCCAAGCTTTTGGGAGCATGAGGAATGTTGCCAAGATATATCCGGCTTTTGAGGTAGCGACACTTAGACTTCTCCAAATCATGCCTACTCCAACCACCCTCTACCTTTCATCAACTTCTTCTCTTGCCTGATCAAATATCAATATTGCTCCTTTCATTGCTAAGTCATGGATCATAGAGACAAAATCACCACCTTCTTGCCTAGTTGTGGATTTAGAGTAGTGAGGAATGTGCCACGGATTTGGACGCATGAGGAATGTGTCGTGGATTTAGAGCAATGAGGAATATGTCTCTTGCTGAGACATTGTCCTCATGCAATCATTTTCAGTCAAGGATTAAGCATGTCTAATACTTCATCCTTTGATAATTGCTCCCTTCTACTTGCTTATTTTTGACTTCCAAGTTTTGGCCTAAGGGCAACCACTAGCTTGGCATCTTGACCTAATTTGAAGGCTACCTTATGAGACATCATTCGATGATTAACTTTGATCTCCATTCATTACTCAAACTTTTGAAAAATGCTATGACTTTATTCTAGCCTAAAGAGAGACTTGACTAATACCAAATTGCCTAAGGCCTAGAATTACTGGCAAAAGAGGGGTTCCCTATTTGCAATGGGGTGATATGTGAAATGGTCACAACGGGATGCAAGCTAGCCCTTGCTCTTGTTAGAACATATTTAGCTATTAGTTGTTTTTTTACAATTAGTTATGCTTTTTTGCTTAAGTTCGCTTAGGAGTGCTCGCTTCTAGTTGCTTTAGTTGTGCATCTAGTTTAACTATTGTTAAGCTTTATTTAGTTCCTTATGTTTGCACTTTAATTCTCCTAAATTTTGCTTAGGGCATCTTTGTGCTTTCTTTATAAGCACCTCTGTGATATCCCTACCCAAATATTCAAATTACATACCTTATAATATAAAATGCATTACAGTAGAGAATGTATACATGAATTTAATATATATATATATATATAGATATAGATATAGATATATAGATATATATATTCTACTTAGAATTAAACTTGCCATAATAAATATATTATGTTGTTGGCATATTTCGTATATGCTATCTGACGCTACTTCATACACATGTTTATGTTTATATGAAATATATTTGTATTATATAATATGTTTATCAATCCGTAAACACTAATATCGCTTTATTGGCTAATATCCACATATAACCAAATATCGATTAAGAACCATTTATAATCGTTTCCGTGAAACGTCTTATAGTAAGCGCTTACTTATAATCCATCGATTTGCTGATGCGATGTAAAGTATGAAACAGTATACAGTCAGCATGACTATTCGCAAAAGTCACGACCACAGAGGCATCCATCCAATGTTGTATAAACAAGGTCATCATGATAAACGAGAGGGGATTACAGAACAGGGAGCAAGGACATAATTGCTGAAGAATTTACAGTTTGCATCCATCCTATCCCTCCAGTTCTGCTCAGGCCTTAACCAGGTATGTATGTTTTGAGGCAAGAGAACATGTCTATGGTATGAGTTCATAATTGACTGAAATGTCCATTTATCTTAATCAATCAACAACGTTCTTAAGTTGGTAATTAAGCAATCTATCAAATCATATAATCAATTCACAAATATATATAAGTGACAATTAAACTACAATTACATATTTAATATTAATGTAATCCAGGAGGGGGTGCATGGATAGATAGGGAAAGGCCTGTGTAAAACCATCGAGCGTTCTATCCCAAGATGGGTAGAGATCAGCGACCCTAGAAAATCCTTGAGGGTGTTATCCCAAAATAGGTATGGGCTTGGATCCAAAAACCTTGAGGAAAGACGTTGCGCTAAGGTATCAAAGCAACCTATTCAGGATCATGAAGCTTTCCAAATTGCATTAGTAATAAGGTCAACATAACTACACTGATAATATGTACTCAATTCAACACTTAATAAATTAAGCGATTTTGTTAATTTCAGTTTTTATTTTAAATTTGCACTTAGAATATAAAGTGAAAAATTATCTTAAAATAGATTAATTTACTTGGGGACATTACAATTGGTATCGGGGCTTGCATCCTGCCATCTTGTGGAAAAACAGTTAATGCGAAACAATCCAAGAGCCCAAAGGGCATCGGTAAGAGGAAGGAGGAGGTTGGAAGACGAATCCAACTCCGAATCATTCAATGGCAGAACTAAACCCGGAGGAAATGAGATCATTCATGGAAATTACAACTAAGACTCTAATGGAACAAAATGAAAGAGCCCAAATCTTTATGGAAACTTTGAAAAACACGAATGCATCAATAAATGATCTTAGATCACACCCTAGCGGGAGGGACTTGAACACAAATCAATCTGAAAATAATAGTAGGTCCTCCACACCCAAAAAGAATAACCCATCCTTCCCACCTGGTAAAAACACATCCAGAGAAGAGGCGGGGAATAATCAGCCTCCTAGCAGCATTGAGGAATTAGCAGAGGCCTACACTAAATTAAGCCCAGAAATAAGGGGAGTTATATCTTTTAGGGACTATTGTGAAGCAAAGAAGCCAGGAGGCCCTAGGAGAGAAAGGAAACAACCTAATAGGGACTTGAAACACAAGGTAAACAAAGTCACTATACCAAATTTTGACGGGTCAGGCAAAATTACCGCACATGGATGATTGCAAAAACAAAATACATTATTGAACCTCAACCCCATGACGGAAGAAGATGCAATTCAATTTGCCATTCTGCACTTGGACGATGCAGCACACAACTGGTGGTATCATGGTGTTCGTACACAAGGATATGAAAATATAAACTCCTATGAAGATTTCTCACAAAAACTAATACAACGATTTGACCGGAAACACCCTCAAAAGGATTTCAAAGAACTGACTCAACAAAAGCAAACCGGATCAGTGGATGAGTACATCACTAGATTCCAAAGGCTGTCTACTGGGGTTACAAGACTAGATGAGGAAACGTTGGCCTATCTTTTCATAGAAGGGTTAAAGGACTCAATAAAAGGGTTAGTGGCTGCATTCAAACCCACTACTCTAGATGATACCATAGTAACAACTTTACACATAGAAACATCATCACCAAGCAACAAAAGCTCATATGTTCAGACTAAACCCTTCCCAAAGAAGGAACAATTCCATAAAAACAGTCCCACCGTGGAGGAATTGAAGAAGAAAAAATTATGTTTCAGATGCAAACAGCCATGGGGGAAAGGACACCAATGCCCAAAAGAGGATTGAATCCATGTCGAAGATGTAATGAAGAGTGGGAACCTGGCCATAAATGTAAAGTCCAAATCCATCAATATGAAGCAACTTCCGAAGAAGAAGATGGGGAAAGACCCCAAAAGAAAGCAAGTATGAGGATGATGGGGAAGAAAAAGTAACCATAGCCACTATTACTTCCAGAAAGCCCAAACGTCGTCCTTTCTGCATGAAAGGAACCCTTAAGGTACAAAAGGTCATTACCTTGGTTGATAGCGGAGCTTCCCACAACTTCATAAGTGAATCCTTAGCAGCAAAAAGGAAACTAGCAACTAAAGAATTTAAAGGTTTTTCTGCAGCAACACCAACAGGGGCTTTGGTAAAATGCACAAGAAAAGTTCCCCAATTAGAAGTGCTAGTAGGGACATACCCTATTAAAGAAGACTTTTATGTGGTTCCATTAGATTCCGACATAATATTGGGCACTTCATGGATCTACTCACTAGGATGCTTCCTATTTGATCTACCCAATCTCACAATCCGTTTCCTACACAAAGGGAAGGAAGTAATACTAAAGGTGTTACCCAATGGATCTCCAAAGGTAGTCTCTTGTAAGAAAATGGAGAGAATCTTCAAGAAGGACCAAGGAGAATGGGCAGCACGATGTTTAATCCTTGATCAATCTACTCAAGAAAAAACCATACATATAGAGGTAGAACCCATCCTAAGAAAGCACAAAAAGGTTTTTGGTGACATTCCTCCAGGACTACCACCAAAAAGAGGATTTGAACATATTATAGAATTGGAAAAAGGAGCACGACTAGTAATCACCACACCATACAGACACCCACAGAAATTCAAAGAGGAGATAGAAAAAACTATAAACGAATTGCTAGAAATGGGCCACGTTCAACCTAGTTCCAGCCCATTTGCATCATCAGTGGTTCTAGTCAAGAAGAAAGATGGAACAATGAGGACGTGTATCGATTATAGGGCTTTGAACAAGAAAACAATTAAGAATCGATACCCTATTCCTAGAGTGGATGAACTCATAGATGAACTTCACGGAGCCAAATATTTTTCAAAAATCGACCTAAGGTCAAGGTATCACCAAATTAGGATAAGAACATAAGACATTCCCAAAACAGCATTTAGGTGCCACTATGGGCACTTTGAGTTCCTCGTCCTACCCTTTGGCTTAACCAATGCACCAGCAACATTTCAATCTTGCATGAACCATACTTTTAGGAAGCAACTCAGAAAATTTCTGCTAATATTCTTTGATGATATCCTCATATATAGCAAAACTTGGGAGGATCACCTTAAGCATATTGATGAAGTATTGGGAATTCTTGAACAGGAGTCACTATATACTAAAGCTTCAAAATGTGAATTTGGGTTAAAAGAGATCTTGTATTTAGGCCACAAAATCAGCAAGCAAGGGGTAAGCATTGATGAGGAAAAGATTAAGGCTATTAAGGAATGGCCTAAACCAAGAACATTGACCCAGCTTAGAGGCTTTATTGGACTATGCAGTTACTACAGGAGATTTGTAAAGGGATTCTCAAAAATAGCAGCACCTCTTACAGACTTGACCAAAAAGGGGGTATTTGGATGGAATGAACAAGCCCAAAAAGCTTTTGAATATCTCAAAGGGGCCATGAGTTCATGCCCTATATTAGTCGTTCTTGATTTCTCTCTACCCTTTGAATTACAGTGCAATGCATCAGGAGAGGGCATCGGTGCAGTACTCATGCAAAATAAACATCCTATTGCTTTCGAAAGCAGGAAACTCCATCCTTCTGAAAGAACCTATTCTATCTATGATAAGGAGATGTTGGCAATCATGCATGCCTTGGCAAAATTTAGGCAATACTTGGTTTGTGGAAAATTCTTGGTTAAAAGTGATCACAACAGTCTGCAGTTCTTCCTTAAACAAAAAGATTTGAATGACCGGCAACAGAAATGGGTAAGCAAATTACAAGCTTACAACTTTTACATACAATATGTAAAAGGGAAGAATAATGTTGTAGCAAATGCACTCTCTAGAAGGTCGTACTTATGTACCCTGACATACGTCACACCAAATTGGAAATAATCCATCATTGCAGAATATGCCAAAGATTCTCATGCCAATGATATCATGGAGGGAAACATACAATCAGAAGATTATAAGGTGGTAGAAGGAGTTATCTTATACAAGAACAGAATATACCTTACTCCTGGATCAAAAATGAAGTCAACCATCATTAAAGAATTTCATGACAATCCCCTTTCAGGTCATCAAGGATACTACAAAACATACAAACGAGTAAGGGAAAGGTATTCATGGAAGGGACTTAAGAAGGACATACTCAAGCATGTTCAAGAGTGTATGACCTGCCAAAGGAATAAAGAAAAGCAGGTACATCCTGTTGGATTGCTACAACCATTACCAATACCAGATCAAAAAATGGGAGAGTATCTCCATGGATTTTATAGTTGGCCTTCCGAAAGTACAAGGGAAAGATTGTATATATGTGGTAGTGGATCGTTTGACCAAATACACCCACTTTATGGCTATATCTACAGAATACAGAGCACCTCAAGTTGCAGAAGTGTTCTTCAGATAAGTGTTTTGACTACATGGATTGCCAAGGAACATTGTTAGTGACGGAGATAGCAGATTTCTGAGTATGTTTTGGCAAGAACTATTCCGTTTGACAGGCACAAAACTGACACCTAGCACAAGTTACCACCCTCAAACTGACAGACAGGCGGAAATTGTAAATAAATGGGTAGAAGGTTATTTGAGGAACTATGTTACAGGACAACAGAATGCATGGGTGAAATGGCTACACCTCGGTGAGTACTGTTACAACACCACACATCATCTATCCATTGGAATGAGTCCATTCAAGGCACTATACAGTTATGAGGCCTCTTCTTTCGGAGGTTTGATCCTTCCAGAAAGCAAGGTACCAGGAGCCAAGGATTTTGTGCAACAAAATATGGACATGATGAGAGTACTCAAAGATAACCTCCACCATGCACAAAACCAGCAAAAAATGTATGTTGACCGAAACAGGACTGATTGGGTTTTTGAAGTTGGAGATTGGGCATTCTTAAGATTACAACCCTATAAACTAAAACCACGTTTCTACGGACCTTACAAAATCCTAAGGAAACTGGGAGAAGTAGCCTATGAATTGGAATTGCCCAAGAGTAGTAGGATCCATAATGTCTTCCATGTATCCAGACTTAAGAAGGTCCTTGGCCAACAAATTACGCCATGTGAGGAATTGCCCCCTCTAGATGACAAAGGGAAACTCATCTTAGAACCAGAAAGAGTGCTCAGCATGAGGGAAAAGAAGCTGAGGAAAAGAGACAATTTTAGAATATTTGATCAAGTGGAAGGGTCTACCAGAAGAGGACGCATCATGGGAAGGTGCGGAAATCTTCGAACACCCAAACCTTAAGTTGCTTGAGGACAAGCAAATTTAGGAGGGGAGGACTGTGATATCCCTACCCAAATATTCAAATTACATACCTTATTGTATAAAATGTATTACAGTAGAAAGTGTATACATGAATTTAATATATATATATTTATTCTACTTAGAATTAAACTTGCCATAATAAATATATTATGATGTTGGTATATTTCGTATATGTTATCTGACACTACTTCATACACATGTATATGTTTATATGAAATATATTTGTATTATATAATATGTTTATCAATCCGTAAACACTAATATCGCTTTATTGGCTAATATCCACATATAACCGATTATTGATTAAGAACCATTCATAATCGTTTCCATGAAACGACTTATGGTAAGCGCTTAGTTATAATCCATCGATTTGCTGATGCAATGTAAAGTATGAAACCGTATACAATCAGCATGACTATTTGCAAAAGTCACAACCACGGAGGCATCCATCCAATGTTGTATAAACAGGGTCATCATGATAAACAAGAAGGGATTATAGAACAGGGAGTAGGGAGATAATTGCTGAAGAATTTACAATTTGCATCCATCCTATACCTCCAGTTCTTCTCAGGCCTTAACCAAGTATGTATGTTCTGAGACAAGAGAACATGTCTATGGTATGAGTTCATAATTGATTGAAATGTCCATTTATCTTAATCAATCAACAACATTCTTAAGTTGGTAATTAAGCAATCTATCAAATCATATAATCAATTCACAAATATATAAGTGACAATTAAACTAGAATTACATATTTAATATTAATGTAATCCAGGAGGGGGTGAATGGATGGATAGGGAAAGGCCTGTGTAAAACCATCGAGCGTTCTATCCCGAGATGGGTAGAGATCAGCAACCCTAGAAAATCCTTGAGGGTGTTATCCCAAAATAGGGATGGGCTTCGATCCAAAAACCCTGAGGGAAGACGTTGCGCTGAGGTATCAAAGCAACCTATTCAGGATCATGATCCTTTCCAAATTGCATTAGTAATAAGGTCAACATAACTACTACACTAATAATATGTACTCAATTCAACACTTATAAATTAAGCGATTTTGTTAATTTCAGTTTTTATTTTAAATTTGCATTTAGAATAAATTAATTTACTTGGGGACATTACAACCTCATTGTACAATTATAATTCACCCTGTAATCTTTGCTTTTGAGGAATATGTCATATTTTTCTTGCTACTCTCGTTTGTGGAAGGTGTTCTAGTTTGTTGTTTGATCTTGCAAGCTTGTGTTGCAAAATTCAAAATGATATTAGAGCTCAATCTTTAAATTCAACATGGTATCAGAGCTATTGAGTTTCAACATGGTATCAAAGCTATTAAGTTTCAACATGGTATCAAAGCTCAATCTTTAATTCAACATGGTATTAAAGTGCGGATTCAGCAAACCTCTTCTCAAGCTTTGAGAGTTTCTTTTCTCAAAAGCATTGCAGGGTCTCCAGGTCTTCCTTTTTGTGAGGATTTGGAAGTCGGCATTTTTTTATCACATTTTGAAGCAAAACAAGCATCAAATTTTTTTGGAAATTTTCCATTTTTGGAAACTTTCTATTGTTGGAAACATTCTATTTCCAAAAACTTTCTATTTTTGGAAACTTTCAATTTTAGAAGCTTTTTATTTTTAGAAAGTTTCTATTTTCCAAAAGTTTCTAAGTCCTCTTCCATTTGGATCAAAGAATTTATGGTTTTCAGCAAGTTTCTATTTCGAAAATTTTCCATTTTTGAAGCCTTCTACAAGCCCTTTTGACATATAGCTGATTTTTTAGCTATATCTTCGCGATACGGTGTCCATTTTTTGCCTATCATATATCGTTGGAAAGCTGGTTCACAAGACCAACTGAATCTGCAGGTGGTTTGATCTAATTTTGCTCTTGGTGACTACAACAGGCTGTTGAAGTCAGCCTTGTTTTTAGCACTTCTCAGGCCATAATTTGGTCAAATGGACTCCGTTTTTCGACTTCCGCATATCATCGGAAATCTCTCAACGTCCACTATCCAAATCTACTGCTATTTTTTGTAGATTCTTCTCTAATTACATTTTATTTAGATTTTCGCGTTTTCACTATCTAGTCAATAACTTGGATGTTTTTGCACTTGAGATGGATCTGTTTGTTGGAGGTTGCTCTATTTGATGTGCTTTATATGTGTTGAGATTCTTGGGGTCTGATAATTTTATTTGAGGAGGTATCATGGGTTTTTCTATCCATCCTTCTGTTATCATCCTGGCAAAGGACAATTATGAGTCTTGGCGAAAGGGCATCTTGACACATCTTCTGTGGCTTGATTTTTTGCCCTATCTATATGGGTTCATCCCTCAACCAGATTCAGGGAGGAAAGTATGCTTGGAGGATCATTAATGACCATGTTGTAGGAGTGATTTGTTCTAGTGTTGATCTTGACACTATGTGTGCTTTATTGGACATTAAATGTCCTCATGCACATTGGACTCGCCTTGGGGAGATCTATGGAGACCCTCATATCTCTCCATTTCTAAAGGGTTTTGCAGCAAATTGTGTCATTCCCCTTGCATATGCAAATTGCATACCCTATGATTATGGTATTTTTGAGATGCTTGAGTATATCACAAGTCTTTCATGTTCTCAGATGTCACTCCTCATATTGAAACAACGTCTCAGTCTTCATCATGTTTTGTTATTCCCGATCAAATTGGTATCGGCTCATGCATAGCCCCTATTGATAAATAGGTTGATTGTTCCCTTCCAATTTTATCAAAGTGGGATTAGTACTTGCCAGATATTGTAGGGTTATTTGATACATCACACACTCTAGACATTGGCGATATGATTGAGGACATTCCTCGTGGATGGCAGTTTGAGCATTCCTGTCATCCCATCTTCAGTGCCTTCAAAGGTCGTTCATTAGGTATCTTCACAATTGTTTGGATTTGCTTCAATTGATTTGGCATCTTTTGATTTAGACAGTTGGACAATTGAGCAGTCTTCCATGGCACACATCATGAGATTTTTCCTTCCATATCCTTTCATGGAGTTGCTTCAGCCTTGACCAATGGATTTGTAAGGGGAGACATGTGGTTTGCCACTCTTGGATCATCTTTAGCATTTGTTCTCGAGTCTTCATCTTTGGCATTGGAGCTTCTCTCTTATGGGGAGGGATACATCATCTCTTCTTTCCTCTCCTATGGGGGGGAATCTTGATTATACTTTTGTGAAGGAAGTTGTCCTTGGGGGGTCTATCTAAGGCCTTCCTTCCTTTTTTAGCATTTCATGTTTTTTCATGCACTGCATCTCTTGCTTTTGGAAAGGGTTTTTTCCCACGTGGTTTTTCTCATTTTCTCCACTTAGAGAGACTTCATTGCTTTGTACATGGATACCTAATCAGGCCTATTATTGTTGAGACCCATTTTTGCATTCATGCATTTAGAGTTTTTTACTCACCCTAAGTTTCACTTAAAGAGGTTTGTTAAAGAATATTTAGCTATTAGTTGCTCTTTTACCACTAGTTATGCTTTTTTGCTTAAGTTCACTTAGAAGTGCTTGCTCCTAGTTACTTTAGTTGTGCATTTAGTTTAGCTTTTATGCATCTAGTTTAACTAGAGTTGAGTTGTATTTAGCTCCTCATGCTTGCACTTTAGTTCTCCTAAATTTAGCTTAGGGAATCTTTGTGTTTTCTTTATAAGCACCTCATTGTACAATTGTAATTCATCCTGTAATCTTTGCTTTTGACAAATATGTAATATTTTTCTTGCTACTCTCATTTGTGAAAGGTGTTCTAGTTTGCTATTTGATCTTGCGGGCTTGTGTTGCAATATTCAACATGGTATTAGAGCTATTAAATTTCAACGTGGTATCAAAGCTATTAAGTTTCAACATGGTATCAGAGCTCAATCTTTAATTCAACAGTTCTTTTATTGGTGGATTCTATTGTCTCAACCCTTCTATCAAACTATGAACAACTGAATCCTCTTTGACTTCAATCATATGACTTAATTCTTTACCCAATTGATTCAAATGCTAAATTTCTACCTCCTTTTATAGATTTATGTAAACAGCAAGGTTCTCCTGGGCCTTGAAGGTTTTCCCTCATGCACCAGAAGGTAAAATAGTGCATGTTCAGTTCACATTCCAAATTTCATGCCTATACAGTCAATGGTCACTATCACAATTACAGTTTTATCCTGACCATTGTGTAGTCACAGTCCTAGCCTAGATGTTTTTCTTAACATGTTTCTTGATCAACCTTTTCCATTTTCCAACTATTTGATTTTATTGTTCACAAAAAAAATGCATTTTATTACAATTGTCATGATCCAAACAGATCATAAAGTAGTACGGTATCAAAGAGCTGAAGAATTTCTTGAGATGATCTGATCTCTCGCCCTATTTTCTTGCTTTCATCTTCATCAACTCTATGCTTCAGTTAGGGATCCACCCTCGTAGGGCAATTTGTACAAATGCTTAGATTTCATGTTTGGTGTTTGGCTGCTTTAGAATTAGCCTCCCTGTTTTGTTTACTTTTCTTTAGAGCTTGAGGTAATTTACTTTTGTTAACCCATAATTATTTTTCATATTAGCATCTCTTTAATATAACTGAGGTGCCTTTTGAGTTCATTGACACACTCTCAGCAATCTGTAGACAATAATTTATTTCTTTTTCTAGGCTATTCAAGCAAAAGCAGTAGTCACAGACTAGTAAACATGCTGACAAATAATTGTACGGTCCTTGCTTCCTTTCAACATTCTATTTGCATTCTTCTGAGAAACTAAAGATTCAAAAATCACAAAAATAAAGAGGTATTTTTGGAAAATATCTACTTGACATGCATAATGCAAAATGTTAAATCTCAAAAGAAAACAGAAGTTGACCTCAGCATCCAAATCAGTGTAAATATTGCATATGCGATGAATGTCTTCCAGGTGCTTATCATTCATATCCTTCACTATATTTGCAACACGGTCACGAAGTGGATCGGCACTTGCTCTTGAATAGTCCAAAGCATTCACCCAAAGACCCTCCTGCAGATGAAATCAATGATACAACATCAAAATTCAGAATATTCTTCAATACATTCTTCACTGCCAATATCATAATGACATGGCATGCTAATGAATACATTAATCACTGATGTAACATTAAAAGGGGGGAAATGAAATAGAAGAGAGAGCTGAACAGAAATAGCTCTTAAATTTATGCGACAGTGATATACTTGGGATGCAGTTATTACAACTAAAAGCATGACATTAAAGCCATGTGTTTAGATATAGAAACCTCACTTTAAGAAAGTAACACCTCATCCAAGCCCAATAAAAGTTTTTAAGGAAAATCCATTCTAAATTCCTCATCACAAGATCCATCTCCACCTAAATCCAAGTTCTGATTCTAATTGCAATTAGCTCCTCAATTCCCAGAAATTTACTTACATTAGAACAACCAATTGACACCTATTCTTACTATTCAAATGCTAGTGCTTTTTCATGGAAAGCTTTACAGATGGCCATATGTGTTTCTTCCCTCACATACATTGTTTCCAAACCATGCTTGAGTACAGTTATCTTAAGTTTAATGTGTCTTTCCATATCTTGTATGACCTACCAATATAATATATACTTTAAGATTATGAGATATTATGGTACCATTTCTTGAAGAATATGATCCTCTCGTTCACAAGAGAGTTGATCAAAATGAGACCTTAAGGACCTCATACTTGTTTATTGAATATTGTGCTTCACTCTTTCAGAAAATCTGAACATAAATCTGCTGCTGATCTCTTTGCCAATGGAATAATTGTTTGTGGAAGAATTTGATTACCATGAAAGTGAGCATATTCAATATTGTATCTAGAAAAGAGATTCTAGAGAAAGATTCAAGTCTACAGCTGTAATTTTCACAAGAGATCTCAGATTAGAAGGCTACTTTCACAATGAGATCATTCATCCATTTTTCTGGTGAAGGACGCAGAGAAGAACATATTTCTGCTGGTGGTAAGATAAAAAAAGTTGAAAATCATAATAATTGTCGGATGTTATCGCAGAGCAAACTGGGCAAGCTTAAGAAAGTGAAGAGAAGCTGGGTAAAGTTTAAGGTACAAAAGAATCCAAGGCATAGATTTTGAGGCAAATCTAGCCCAGAAATATCAAAGCAAATGGATCCTGCAAAAAGAGAATTTAGAGTTCCACAATTTGTAAGGTGGGAAAAATGAATAGAACAGGAAAATATAACATATATTAAGATAGAATGCTAGAAGATTGATTCTGATCTGACATACAGACTGATGTGTAAGATGCCAACATTCTTGTGTGTAATTGATAACAATGTAAAGCATAAAGTGCATTCCACCAGAAATAGCAAAAAAGAAGAGAACCACCTATCTTGACTGTCTAGACAATATGGAGCTTTTAGTAACTAAGTAATAATAAGGGTGAATTGTATTGTCTTTGGTTTGTGACTATTTGTATAGAATCATATGCTTAATTAAATAAAGTGTTTGTTATGTGCAACTGTGCATACTCTCTACTTGTTCACTCATTTATTAACTGTGATTATTTTCTTGATGTGTGATTGTCTATAGTTGCAATGCATCTTGCAAATTCATATGTTATGAAAGAAGAAAATAGATACAGGGTTTTGAATTACAGTTTATAACAAGGTATATGATAGCCTTTAAATTGGTTGATTAGGGTTGAATACATGAGGAATGTGTGTATATATAGTAGGAGTACTGAAATGTAAAACAATACTATCTGTTCACTCGCTTAAGCTGTTGTTATTACTTGATGCGTTATTGTCTGTAGTTGCTATGCATCTTGTAAAATCAATATGTTATGAAGGAAGAAAATAGAGACGGGGTTTCAAATTACACAGTTTATAACAGAGTATACGATACCCTTTAAGTTGATTGATTAGGGTTAAATACATGAGGAATGCATGCATATAATTGGAGTATGGAAATGTAAAACAATGCCACCAAATAAACAAAATACCAATCAAGCTCTATTAAAGTGGCAATAGAGGAAGAAACAAAGGTAAAACTTATCAATAATTTGTAAATTTATTGGCATCCAGGGTAGTAAAGAAAATGGGAATTTACAGTTAGTTCAAACAACACAATGATGGACATGTTCAAGTATAAGGTGAAGGTTCTATGCCAAATCAAGACTTTGGATTCTTTAATACAAAAAAAAAAGTGGGAGAGGTACCCAATTTAGACTTTTAAAGCATAATCTGAATGAAATTATACCTCAATTTGAACTGGAGGAAATGATACAGGACAACAAAAAAATAGATACAACCAAGACTTGTGCAAAAAAGCATTGTGCAGGTGAAATGGAAGCAAATAAGCAAGACTTATCTCAGATAATACGACCATGGAAAGATCAAAATGGATAAAATATTGCAGTAATATCACCTCATATTAACAAAATAAGTTACTTTTCTAATGCAGTGGAACCAAGAAGCTACATATAACAGGAACGGCTCATGGCTGTCAGGAAATGGGCTCTGTCATATTTCAGAGTGAGAAAGAGGCTACTGACTAGTAGCAGCAGCTACCAAAACTTTTTCTAAAAAATTTCTAGAAGCAAATAGTTCTTTTAGATATAGCAGCTGGATGCATTTATGTAGCAAACTCAATTAAGAACACGAATAATGTTCCTAAAAGATCTATGACTTTCACTAAGGAATACACTAGGCAATACAAGCACAGGGACAATAGATGAAATCACAACTGTTTTTGTCTTCAAAGCCCAAACTATTGGACAAGAATTTGCAGTTGAATTTAAAGTGTGATTAGTTCTACAATAAATCTTTCTCATGTAAACAGGTGAAAAGTTAGCCTGCATCTCTAAAATTGGTGTATCTTCATAGTCTTATATTGTCACAGAAATGCCCTCCTTTGTTGCCTTCTACACAACAATAAAATAAATATTCTTGTGGGATTAGTTGCCTTTAAGAGGTATATTCTCTCCTTACTTGTCTTAGTCCAACAAATGGCACGTTGGCATAGTGACCATGAGTGAGGTGAAAGACAATGTGATTAAGAAGAAAAACAACCACCTGGCCTGGAGATAACTCAGTGGGAAGTCGGACAATCTTCCATCCATCTACCTTGTCATAATTCATCAACCTAGAATATGCATGCTCCTTGTTGCAGATAAGTGAAAATCAAGCAAAATACTTTCACTTTCTATACTTTTGTATTTAACATTGCTCTTTAAAAATATACATCAAATCACTGATTTTCATTATTACACACTATCACACAATACAACATTTGACCAAAAGATTAAAAAAAGTTAAAATTCTTGTGACACATAGTGATAAAATGCAAAGCAACAATGAACATTTTTCATACCTCACACAAGTCCTGTGATTGGAGGATCCTTTCCACAGCTAGAACATATAGATGATCCTCATTTACTTCCTTGCCAAATCTCCTTGCCCACATCAATTGTAGTCTCTATTCAAAGGCAACCGCAGAATAAGCAAACATAAAAAGAACCACCTACTCAACTAATGAGATCACCAGAAACAACTTTAAAAAATAAAAAAAGAAATTGAATAATATTTTTTGTCTAATAAGATACCAAAAAAAAATTTAAGAAATGAGATATTTATTTTTGTCCATTAATAGAAATCATAGGTAAAGGACCTGTACATATTTTATAGATTTAACAAAGCCAAGAGCGCTAAAGGAAGGTACAAGCAAGGGAGTACATAAACATGTGTGCTCTCACAACAAAGATGGGAATGCTAAGAGGAGAACAGCTAATGGAAAGCTAGCTTGTAAACCATTAATTAAGACTGCTCCAAGTATCAAAGCCCTCAAGGAAATTTGTAATTTGAGTACATGAAGTTTCCGGATGATTTCTCAGTGTAATATCATTGCCAAACTCATGTACCATCACAAAGCTCATGAAGAAACTTCTTGGTACTTGTTATTATGTATACTTAAATAAAGATGTCGTGAGGCTAGTGTAAGATCTTTTGGTAGACTCGTTTTTTGAGAAACTCCGTTTTGTCTTGAGTCAATTTCCAAATAAATAACATGGCACAACCATGACTATCATAGTGCTTAAATTTCTTGCTTAGTTATCCACGTAGTGAATCCATGAAGCTTCAAACTCAATTCTTTACTTGATACAAATCAATTTAGTTTCATGCTGATTTCTCTACCTAATACCACTATCAAACTCTTGTACTATGTGAATGCTCATCATGAGTCACCTTGGTTCCCATACGAATTTAAAATATATACTTAAAGAAAGAAGTAACGAGGCAGGTGTGAAATCTTTTGGCAAACCTTTTCCTAGGAAGTTTCCTTTTGTGTTCAGTCAACTTCTGAATAACAAACATAACATAACAATAACTATCCTAGTGAGTTGACAGTACATCCCGAGAGTGATGAGAAAGAATAGTAGTAGGGTTTTTGCCTTGTCTAGCAAGGGCGTAGTGGAAGGGGATGAGAACTCAAATAGCGTGGGCAACAACGACAATGGAGATGATTGATTCGACAACGGATACGCTTTGGATGCTAACGATGATGAAAGCTTGTGGTCTTTGTGACTAGAGGTGCAAAGGCTTGTACACGAGCATCGAGTCACTGGTTCTTTTGTTTAGAGTTCTCTTGGTTTGCGAAGAGGGTTTCTCTCCCCTACAAGTCATCTCCCTCCTTCCCACCAAGCTCTTCTTGGCTTAAATCATGGCCTCCCTAATTGTTCCACTAGGTCTCCCCTGGATGAGCTGCCTACTTTGTCTTCTTCTAGAGATGGGGTCTCCAGTCCTACGTGTTTGCAAGATAACTACTTGGCTACTTTGTTGATTTCATGAAATATCCCCCTAGGGATATTTATTCCAGAAATTTGAACCAACGAACCACAAAATTCAACATACAATTTGCATGTAATTGATTTCAATTTATTCAAGAAATTACACTGAAAATCATTAAATTTCAGATTTAAAAAGAATTTCTGAAATTTAGATATGAATATAGCCTCAATTCTTTAATAGAGCAACAACAAAAAAAATCCAATCGTAGTCACAGAACTTACAATCAAATTGGATAACCAACAAAACATTAAAAGCACAATGTGAGCCTCCTAAATGATAACTCCAACTGACAATGGGTTTTTGTCCACTGCCTCCAAGCTCGAGGGTTTGCATCCTCAAACCAGCTGAAAACTAGAGCTTCCCAGAAACTCTCCAAGAGAAACAAATTCCAAACATAAACCAAGCATGCTAAAATGAGCCTCTCCTAGTTATTAAATAGCTCAACCCGGTGACTCTTCATTCGCCCACTGCCTGTGACTTTACTTTATAATTTGATGTTGACATAAAAGTCACTTTAATCTTCTTAGATAAATAATTAAATTAAGTTGTCTTTAAAGTTATTATGTGTAGACAACTTAAACATAATTATTAAATGGAATTTCCTAATGTCCCAAATAGTCCTCCCTCCTTAAAGATTGCTTGTCCTCGAGCAATCATGAATCTGCATACCAATACCAAGATCCCAAACCATCCTCAGCAACACTGTTCTACAAATCCATTGCGCCACATTGATTAAATCATCTGCATACCCACGGTGTAGCAGCATATCTTGGTCCACAAGAATCAATGCACCAAACATATCACTCCCCGGATCCCATATCAATCTGTGGAACCTACTATGAGTAATGAAAGAGTTAGTCAGCCAATCACCTTGAGGTAATCGTCCATGCAGGTAGAACAACCAGACAAGATGAAGATGAACCCCCTCATGCCAATTAATCAACCAAAACTCGCTGCCATAACTTTGATCAGCAACATAGATGATTTCAAACATGTCACCAAACCAATGCCAATCAAAGAAAAACCTCCCACATTCCATCTCTATCCAAGAGAAGCATCCTTCAACACCCCCATATACTTCACTAGCTATTGAAGACCAAGTCAAATCTGCAAGTACAATGGAAACCCACCTAGGACAGCCATCAAAAACTGAAATATCTATGAAGATTAAGTTTCCAACCAGTAAATAAGCAGCTGCCATATCATAAGTAATCAGTGTCAAATTGAAAGATGAACTGTAGTTGTCTTCATTACTCATCAAAGTTAACTCTTGGATGTTTGATTCACTACAAGTGTCATCAATCAAACCAACATCTCCACTAATAAAATGATCGTCATCAAAAGAAATTGAAAAACTAGAAAAACTCTGCTTAACAACATCCTCATGTGAAAGAGTTGTTACCTCATGATGGTGTAAAAAACTATGACTGCTGTTAAAAAATTCAGAATTACTACCATATTTTTGTGTCATATCGTCATCCCTTTCAAACACCTCTTCACTAAAAATTTTATGGCCAATACCCACACTATGGGTACCAACACTTGTAGACCCCTGTCCATTATTGTTTCCATGTGTAAAAGCTGCAAACTCGTGTGATTGCGAAGGTAAACCTTTGCTGTCCCAAATCGGAAGTTTAGGCTCCTCTATGCTTCCATTGGATTCATCACAATTCACCCAATCTTGTCTTGTCACATGTCCATCCCAACTGAAAAAAGGTGGTGGTGTATCAATGCATCTTCTTCAAACGAAGTTACAAGGCTGCAAGGTGTTTCCTTGCGAAATTCTTCAATCCTTTCATCTGTTAAAATAATATTAATATCTATTCTATAATGGTCATCTTCTATTTTTAGCGGTCATCTTAGTTGTCAACTTAGTTAGCTATTTAGCTTTTTAGTCGACTTATTTAGCTTGTTTAGTTAGCTTTTTATTATTGAGCTTTTTTAAGCTTTTTAGCTTATTTGATTTCACTTTAACGACTAGTTCTATTTATAGAACATCGTCTTGTAACCTCTATATATACGTGTGTATATCGTTCAATGTAATTATCCGATTATTTGAGCAATCAATTTTTCATGGTATCAGAGCGGGTCGATGGGGTTTTATAGAGTTTGGTAGATTTTTTAAATAAAAAATTTGTAGGCCTTCCTACCTGGAATTTGTTTACAAACAAAAAAATTTAAATGTTTTTTTATGAAAAAAATCATTATTCCCTTTTTGGAGGGTTTGTGGTCATGGTATAAGATCTGGACAATTTTTTTTAATCGATTTTTTTAATAAAAAATACGTTAGTGAAGATTTTCGGTTCGTGGATTTGCTAAGCATGCATTTTATTCAAGCACACAACTTTTTATTCTAAAGTCCTGCCTTTCTCCCCCGACTCCTATTTCATTCAACCCGCGTGACTTTTGCTGGGCGAATTTCATGGGCTTTTTTAGCGCCACAATGGCAGGGAAGATTTTTTTTGTTCATCGCGTTTTCCTGAGTTCGAGTTTTTCACGAGACTCCAAGGCGCATTTCATGCAGGGTTTTTTTTGACACGTGGCGGCGTGTTTTTAGCAAATCACCTTTTCCGTCAGGGTTGATTTGGCGCGACATGACGACGGTTCTGGAATTTTTTGAGCTTTTGGCACTTTTTCCACGCGATTCTTTGCAACCTCCGCGATTTTCACCCAATGGCAGCGCAATTTTTTTGGTGGCAGTGTGTTTGTTGTTTTTTGGGTAGCGGCTGCAACTGTTAGTCGCGATTTTTTGTATCGCGATTTTTGGATCCATGTTTGTCCACAAATTTTCCTGCTCACGACTAATTTTTCATTGACCCTGTACCAAGTCCGTTGTGTTAACCCACGAAAAATCGTGGGTTCTGTTATTTTCGGCAGGGTTTGTAATTTTCTCTGTTGTAACTCATGGGCTCGTTTTTTGCCTGATATTTTCAATAGCAACGATGGCATTTTCTTTCGCGATTTTATCAAATTCTGATTTTTTGGCGCCGACTAGGGTTTCTGGTTTCTAGACCTGCATGGCGACTAGGGCATCAACAATGATTTTTTAAAATCATATTATTTCCTATTTTATCTTATTTTTTAAACAAAATCAGATTTTTTTTCTGCAAGAAATTTTCTTTTCTGGGTTTTACAGAATTTTGAGCCTTGGGTTTCATGCCTCGAAATTCGCGCATTTGGGCAAGGTCTCTCGTCCTACAGGTCCCAGGGTTTTCACAATTTTTAACCTGAAAAATTGTTTGTTGGTTTTCACTTTTTTTTCCTCAAAAATTGTTCGCAAGGTTTAGAATTTTTTCCTTAAAAATTATCATCTGTAATCCGCAAAAAAGCTTGCATGAGATTTCTAGGTTTTCACAATTTTTTCTTCAAAAATTGTTTGCTGGTTTTTACAATTTTTTCCTCAAAAATCATCTATAATACGCGAAGTTCGCGTGGGATTTGTGATTCGCGAAATTCTTTGGTTTTGATTGATTTTTCTCCTCAAAAATTGTGCTTTGTTGCAGTCAGTTTGGGTCGCACCTGCCAAGGCGAACATCTGCAACCTTGGTATCTTGCAGTCAGTTTTGGAGTTGGTACTATTCTGCAAAAGGGTTTGCTGATTTTTTCCTCAAAATCATGGTTCCAAGCTTCAGTAATTCGCGTGTGCCAAATCTCTAATTCACGTGTGAAGGCTACATTAGCTTGGATGGCTTTTGGTACTTTTGGTACTCTTGGTCATTTACATTCTAGAGAGATCCTGGGAGGGTCTCCGAAGCAGCAGATGGTCTTTGCATTTGTGATCATAACACCTACAGTGTCTTTTGTAGGGTATTGAGTACAATGGCCATTAGGGAGGGTGTTAAAATAATATTAATATCTATTCTATAATGGTCATCTATTTTTAGTGGTCATCTTAGTTGTCGACTTATTTGGCTATTTAGCTTTTTAGTCGTCTTATTTAGCTTGTTTAGTTAGCTTTTTATTATTTAGCTTTTTTAAGCTTTTTAGCTTATTTGATTTCACTTTAACGACTAGTTCTATTTATAGAACATCGTCTTGTAACCTCTATATATACGTGTGTATATCATTCAATGTAATTATCCGATTATATGAGCAATCAATTTTTCATCATCAACATTTTGGATGTCCCTAGTATGTGAATTGTTAGGATCATTGTCTCCCATTTCTTCCTTTAAGAGTTCATCAATCCCTACTACTATTTGTTTAATCTCCATTTCCCTTGTATCAACTTCTTGTTCTTTGATTGTATTCATAATAGATACCTGATTTTCTGATTTGTGTAGAGAGAAATGGGCCATGCTTCACTGGTAACAAAGATCATCAATCTCACTTTCCTTGTCTTCCGCAAATTTGATAGCAAAATCCCTATCCATTAAGAGCTGCAAGTAGTTTGATTTCATCTTTTCAAATGCTTCTTTGATTGTGTGCAATTGCGTACTAGTGACTCCACTTGAAATTCCTTTTTGCCTCACATCAATTTGAGTTTTCCACATAAGATCTTCAATATATTTGTGAGAATCATCTGCTCTTGTTAATACTTGCATAACTTTCTCCTCTGTAGCTAAAATCTGTCCTTCAAATCTTGCAATGATAAAAGCTTAAGTTCAAATTCATCTAAGGAACATGGGCTGTCACATAGTAGTTTTCTGATTTGTTTTCAATTGTGGAAGCATTATCACTATCACACTTAATGGATTCTCCAAATGATACCATGCACTCTTCATGAAGTAGTAATGGAATAGCATTGTGATTATATATGTATTCACCAAAAGAGTTCTTCTCTTCACTAGTTTTATCAATAGTAATCTGCAAATCACCAATTAAGAGTTTTGTATACCTCTCACCTATAGCAACTGATTCTTCCTTCATAATATCAACCTTAG
The DNA here is from genome assembly GCF_030272615.1 of Cryptomeria japonica. Lineage (NCBI taxonomy): Eukaryota > Viridiplantae > Streptophyta > Pinopsida > Cupressales > Cupressaceae > Cryptomeria > Cryptomeria japonica. Next base: position 280,354,586 of record NC_081407.1, on the reverse strand, counting down.
CTACCTGGGAACTATCAAGTATATTTGTTTCAGCTTGTTCTTCATGAATCAAGGCACCATTAACATCTATATCTTGGTCCTCATCTCTACTTGGTTGTGATAGATTTTTCTCCTTACTAACTCCACAGTTATGATCTGGTGTCCAAGCCTCCTGACATGTGAAACAAATCTGCTCTGTTCTCATTTGGTTCTTACTCTTTTTTGGAAATCCTGAAACCTGTAAACCCATGGAGATTAGTTTATTTTCAGTCATCTGTTCCCTGAACCTTTCAATTTTCTGCTCAATCAACCCTTTGGAGAACTTATAAGCACAAGATGAGACTACCAGCTCCTCTCTCCAAATAGCTAACAAATCTGATTGCAACTGCCTGCAGATATCATCATCCTCATCTAAGATCATGGACAATATGTCGAACATATTTGTCTTCAACTTATCTGAGTGTTGTTTCCTGATTTCAGCAATGAAACAATTGAACATTTGAAGAATCAACTCATCACATTGGAGATCCAACATAAAGACAAATGATCTAGTCCATGCCATAATATCTAAGATTTTAGCCCTCTTACCAAAAGTGAGAGCTTTGACATCACGTAACCCATTAAAACTATCCACGATCAGTTGTAAAACCTCTTTCATCGTATCATCCTTATAAAGAACTACAGGTGTTGTAATCCTCATAATCTCAGATAAGCAGGAAGTCACCAACAACTTGATTTCTTCATCTGGATGTCTAAGCCACTTGTGTTGCTTCAAGGCATCCACCACAAGAGACATAGCCAACTATAACAAATCATGGGATGACTGGTCCACATAAGTCAAACATTCCTATACCTTATTCAAAGTGTTCAAAACATCATCACTTGACTGAGAATGTTCACTCAACCTGCTGCCTGCTATATGAAGTGTTCTGGCCAATTGTTTAATGTCCTCTGCTGCCATAGTTCGAACTGAAATCAAGCTTTCTATAGCACCCAAATAGGCTGCCCCCTATGTTATGTTGTACTAGACTGCCCCTATCTGCCACAATTTTCTTCCCAGAATGAACTTAATAGGCTGCCCTGTCTTAGAAAATGAATGACTGAATTTTTTTCCCTTTTCCTGTGTTCACAGTGGTTTGGTTGGTCCTGGTGCGTTTTGTGATGAAGAAATAGTTTTTTCATTCAAGATAACTTCACATTCAAGATCTATGCATATTCTATCATGAACATATCACGTACATTCATTTTTACACTAAACTGAAAGAATACAGTGAACTAAAATTCTTTGTTTTATCATCAGAATTTCCTTTCCTCAACATACAGTGCATACAATTTTTAATCATTACTGAATTCAAATATGCAATTCCATCACAATTTTCAGAAAGAGTTATTATTGAGGAACCTGGCTTGATAGTCACTGGGAAAACTGGGACTTTCTTTACAGCCCGTACTCTCTTGCTAAGTCTGCTATTAACTTCAAGTCTTCACAGTCTTCGCCCAGAATAGAGTCTTCATGCAATTCTTCAGCAGCAACATTGAACAAATTCCACTTCGTGTAGACTCTGAGATATGACAGCCTACAACGCCACTCACAGTAAACTTTGTTGGCTGGAAATTACCTGAAGATTTTACCCACGCACTTCTACTACTATCCACACGCCCAAACACAGATATACTACTTGCCTAATCTCCTGATGGCGTCTATTTCTTCAGACTTCTCTCATCATTGTTTACGGCTTCCTACTACCCTCCATAAATATGAACCGCTGAGGTATGTGTGTCTAATTGGCGGTTTGGATTGCTAGGTAGCAGTGATATCAAACCCAGTTAAATATCCGCTTAGGCCATGGAAATCTTCACACTTCGTGCTAATTGTAATTCACCTTGAAGAGACTCATCCCTTAATGATTTTTTGTCAAATAGTTAATGCGTTGTGCCCTTTTAACTGAGTTTCCTTTCTGACTTTATTGATTATTGGTTTAGTTGTCACCCGGCGTTCAATTTGTTGTTGATATTTCTGGTTATTTGTTGTTGGGAAGATGCCGACTCTCCCTGCTACAAAATGTAACGCCCAGTCTCACTTTACACATCCCAGCTTCCTTGTTTGAAAAACACACATGCACTGTTATCCAGCGTTCTACCTCTGCTATGACTGATGGAATAGAGTTGGAAACTTAGCGATTGCAATCTCTGTGACATGTGTGCAATATACTCCAGCCGCACTCTTCACTCCAGTCGACTTGCACTATGTGGAAGCAATCAGCTACGCCCCCTAGCCTGGCAACGCCATTGCCATCTTCCTATCATCCAATTCCCCTGGTCTCTAAAAAGTGAGCTGCGACTTAGAGAAAAACTGCACAACTCTGTTAGGAAAATGGCAGCTAACCAAAACCACTATTTCACGATAAAGTATTGGCAACGCTTTCTTAGAATGTGTCACGCCCTTCACTGCTGCTAATGCCACGACTTGCACTCTATTCTCTGCGCTTAATATGTTGAGCACAGAGTACCACTGAGGGGGGTGAATCAGTGATTTCTAAATTTTGACTTTCAAAGCAACCTTTGGAATACCAGTTAAAAACTTAAGCACTTAAACAATCAAACCAGTAAAGCAAGAAGGAAAGCCAAAGATATCAATCACACAAATGCAACTCACAACACCAGATGTACGAGGAAAACCCAATGTGGGAAAAACGTCGGTGAGAAAAGTTGCTAGAGACTACTGCTCCAATCCAGCCTCACGGGTAAAACACTGAATTACAAAGTTTAGGGCACCAACCCAAGGAGCACCAACCCCTGCACCAGGCTCTAACTTGGCGATGTATATTGAAATACAATTTGAATACAGTTAAGGCTTCTTGTTGCAAATGAATTCTACAACTCTTGATTAAATATCCTACTGTCGGTTGACAATCTTTTTCTCCTCCGCTGAATCTCACACTACCGGTTGTGAGATTACTTTCTCTGATTCTCTCTCTCTCTCTCTCTCTCTCTCTCTCTCTCTCTCTCTCTCTCTCTCTCTCTCTCTCTCTCTCTCTCTCTCTCTCTCTCTCTCTCTCTCTCAACACACTGCGTCACGCTTGGATGCTTCCTGCTCTGCCACACCTTGCCAGTTTAGCTTAACTGTGAAACTGTAGTTATACCAGTATTCAATCAATGTCGGTAGAACCCTCTCACCGGTATGCTTGCTCACTTACTCTGCAACTCTCTTAGAATAATTTCTAAGGCTAGCAATTCTTCTCTTTTTCACTTAATCTCTCTTTTCTCTTCCTCTTCTCTACAACATCAACTTGCTCTGTCTCGAGCTCCCCTCTTTATCCTGTGGTTTCCCACCAAAAAGCAATTCAAAATCGAAGCGGTTAGGGTTTCCTTTTCCCGAAACAATCTGCATGAGATCCGATCCAGTCTGTTATGGATTAATCCCCTGTACTCACGGGATGCATCTATTCACGTTTCCCATTACCCAATGCATACTTGCTAAAGATAGCAATCACGTACAGAATTTCCTACCTTGAATTCTGTCGGCTCATAAAACCCTTCAGCTGTTTCCTTTTCGAGGTCTTCTTGCAATCGGATTTCCTTTGCATTGATCCAGGTGCCAACTACTCCTTGATCTTCCTCTGTCATCCTTTCTTCCTCGAGCCGCATTAGTCAGTTGCAATCCCGTGATTTGTGGCTGTTATATTTATGTCGACTAACAGTTTCACCAACCGTGTCGATGGTGGCTTTATCAACCTCTGCATATTTGCCACCTCGGCTCCACATGGCATCACCATGGTCAATCACTCTACTCACCGACACACAGTCGGTTCAAACTTGAACATTCAACAAACTCATACCGGTACATGCCTTTACCGGTAAGGCCTTCTTCTTCTGCTAACCGGCAGTGCACACTAAACCGATAACACATCTTCACCTCCAATGGTTTGTGATAACTTTAACATTCTGCCTCTTCATCATAAACAGGCAGCTAACCTCCAGACCGGTTCATTGCTCAACATGTTAACACACACAGCCTTCATCCCGGTTTATACCTTACCGGTAAGCTTTCATTTTGTCTGCTCACTCTTATGTGAATTGCCATCATGTAGGTTGAAATCAATGACAACTTAATGCCAAAATGCCAACAATCTCCCCCTTTGGCATTGATGTCAACTTCTCGCAAGACACTTCATACCGGTACATTTCTCCCCCTTTGACACAATGACAAAGGGTACTATACACTCCCCCTTTGATCCATACCGAGCTCTCCCCCTTTGACCGCTATCAACTCCCCCTGAACCACATAAAGCCTTCCTAGACAAAGGACAACTCCCAACTTGTGTCAGAGGTACTCAAAAGTGCTTACCGATAATGGTTTGCTGAAAATGTCTGCTACTTGTTCTCCAGTAGGGACATAATCCATCCTTACCTCCTGTCCTTCAACCTTCTCTCTAAGAAAGTGATACTTGATAGCAATGTGCTTTGTTCTGGAATGCATGACTGGATTCTTTGCTATGTTGATTGCACTCGAATTGTCACACCGGATGAGAATAGGATCAGTGATGTCCACATGTATGTCTTTGAGAGTCTGCTTCATCCAAAGCACCTGAGAGCAACATGTAGCAGCAGCAATAGATAGAGAGACTGAGTCCTGCTTCTTGCTATGCCATGAGACCAACTGGTCACCTAGAAAGAATGCACCACCACTTGTGCTCTTTCGATCATCAATGCAACCTGCCCAATCAGCATCAGTGTATGCTTCCAAGATAAAATCTCCTTGTTTAGGATACCACAAACCATAGTTGAGCATCCCTTGTAGGTACCTAAAGATTCTGCTAACAGCATTCATATGTGACTGCTTTGGTGCAACTTGGAATCTGGCCACCATGCATACTGCCTGAACTATATCCGGTCTTGAAGCAGTTAGATACAGTAGACTGCCTATCATGGATCTGTATAGAGTCTGATCCACCACCGATGATTCATCATTCTTGCTCAATTTACTGCCAGTCACCATGGGGGTACTTACCGGTTTACAATCTTCAACATCTCCTTTGCATACTTGATTTGTGAGATAAAGATTCCTTTATCTTGCTGTAATATCTGCAAACCAAAGAAGTAAGTCAATTCACCAAGCATTGACATCTCAAATTTTGACTGCATCTAATCAGCAAATTCTTTGCAAAGGGTGTCCTTGTTGCCTCCAAAGATAATGTCATCTACACAACCACAATGATCATGTGGTTCCCATCTTTCTTTATGTACAAATTGCTATCAGCACTTCCCTTTTGAATCCCTGCTCCTTCAGATACTTATCTAATCTTGAGTACCATGCTCTAGGAGCTTGCTTTAGACCATACAAGGCCTTCTTCAACCGGCACACAAATGTCTCATCATCATGCAGTAGAAACCCTTTCGGTTGCTCCATGTACACTTCTTCCAAATTTCCATTTAGGAAGGCAGATTTTACATCCATTTGGTATACTTTGTAACCCTTGTAGACAGAGTAGGCTAGAAACATTCTAATTGCTTCTAATCTAGCTACCGGTGCAAATGTTTCTTCAAAGTCAATCCCCTCTACTTGAGAGTATCCTTTGCACACTAGTCTAGCTTTATGCCTAACAATCTTACCTTCTTCATTCATCTTGTTTCGGTAGACCCATTTAGTGCCAATGATGTTCTTGTCTTCCGGTCTAGGGACTAATTCCCAAGTCTTGTTCTTCTCAATCTGTTGCAGTTCTTCTTCAATGGCATCCATCCATTCTTGTCTTTTGCTGGCCTCATTGAATGTTTTGGGTTCAACTTTAGTCATGGACAGAGGTTGACTTGTTCATCATTATGAGTAAGTCTTCTTCTAGTCTACACACCATCACTCTTATTTCCCAGAATTTGCTCTTACGAGTGATTCAGCTGTACATACCAGTTGGGGGCCTTCTTGGATGCTTCCTCTGGTTCAATGTCTGACTGAGCTTCATCACCGAAGTTATCATACCGGTTGATCTGTGGTTGACATCCTTTGTGCATATCCTCATCAACTTTGACATGCACACTCTCAACGACTCTTCTTAGTCTTTTGTTGTAGCATTTGTAGGCCTTGTTGTTAGATGAGTAACCAAGGAAGATTCCTTCATCACTCCTGGAGTCAAAACTTCCTAGACCATCCATATCTTTCTTGATAAAGCACTTGCTCTCAAATACTTTGAAGTATTTGACCGAAGGCTTCCGGTCATACCACAACTCATAAGGTGTCATTCTGTTGTTTGTTCTTAATTGAACCCGGTTCAAAGTATATGCAGCAGTATGAACAGCTTCCTTCCAATATGTGTCCGGCAATCTAGCCATCTCCTTGACTATCCTATTCTTCCTTTCTACCACACCATTTTGCTATGGTGTCCTAGGAGCTGAGTATTGCCTTCTAATTCCATGCTTTTCACAATAGTTTTCAAACTCATTTGAAGTAAACTCTCCACCCCGGTCTGATCTTAGGCATTTTAACCTGTACCCACTTTCTTTCTCCACCATCTTCCTAAAGATCTTGAATCTTTCAAAGGCTTGTGATTTATCTTGCAGGAAGGTGACCCATGTCATTCTTGAGTAATCATCAATGAAGAGCATAAAGTATCTCTCACCTGCAAGTGCTCTTGTCCTAGTTGGACCACACAGATCTGTATGCACAATTTCAAGTGGTCTTGAGGTGTTGTGCTCTTTTGTCCTGAAGATTACTTTAGTTTGCTTACCTTTCACACATTCATCACAAAATGTACTTACCGGTTTGATGATGGGTGGAATATTTCTCACACACCCCTTTCTGCTTACTACAACTAGGTTATCAAAGTTTATGTGACCTAATCTTCGATGCCACAGCCAACTTTCATCTACTTGTCCTAACATACATTGGGACTCATAGCACTCCTTCAGATTGTAAACATTTCCATCTGTTCTCTTTCCTTCTGCCACAACTTGACCAGTACTGTCTTTCTTTATCTAGCAACCGGATGAGTCAAAGATGAATTTGTAAAACTTTGTCACACATCTGACTCACACTCAAAAGATTGTGCTTGAGGCCTTCCACATAATATACATCATGTGCCTGCAGCTTTCCATCAATACTTAGAGTGCCTTTTCCCTTTATTTTGATGGAAGAGTGGTCTCCAAACCTTACTGAACCATCATTCCGGTCTTCAAGTTTAATGAATTTCCTTTTGTCACCAGTCATGTGGTTTGAGCAACCACTATCTACAACCCATAGATTTTTTCTTTCAGATGGAAAGGCAGTCTGTACTATGAGACTTGATTTTGCCTTTTCCTTTTCTTTCTCAACCATACCGGTTTGGTTTCCTTCTTCTTCTGCTTGATCTTCCGGTTTTTACACAACTTTGCTATGTGTCCAAACTCTTGACAGTTATAGCATTTTACATCTTCATATAAGGGAACATCCCTAAAATTGTTTTGGGAAATCGGTTTATTCTTCCTACATTCAAAGCTCTTATGACCGTATCCATTGCACTGATAGCAGACCACATTCATATCATAGAGTGAATTAAATGGATTTCTACTTTCATAACTCATAGGGGGCTTATTGATTAATCTATAGTCAGCCATTCTATGCCCAAATTTGTTACACCGGTAACAATAACCATGAAAGTTTGAAACATACCGGTTAGGTGGCCTTGGTCCTGAATGGGACTGCCTCATCGAGGGTCTTCTCTTCATGTTGTTGGATATGGTGAAACCTTCATGATCAACCCTTGCATTTCTCCTTGGATCCACATGTTGATACAAGAAGTGTGGCTTCCAGTTCATTGTTGTATACCGATTTGACTGGCGATTTCCAACAGCATCTGCATATGTCTTTTTACCGATATCCTTGCCTACAGTGAATGTCTTCTTTTCTTCACCTTCAAAAGAAGAGGTGAACTTTATTTCTTTGCCAGATTTATCTTTGTGGGTTGAACTTTGACCTACTTCAAAGCCTAAACCATTAGTGTCTTTGGATTGCTTCTGTTTGCTCAGCATCTTGTCTAAGGCCTCGGTACTGCCTTCATATTTGCTCCTTATTTTTATTTCTTCCTTACTTTCTTCAAGCTCCTTTCTGAGCTTCACTATCTCTGCTTCCAACTCTTGATGCTCCTTTTCCTTCTTTGTCAAATCAGAGGATGTCGCTTCACATATCCTCTTAGTTTCTTCCAACTGCAATTTCAAATTAGCTAAAGCTTGACCGAACTCATCCAGGGATTGCTTCAAGAGATCTTGTTCAATTACTGCAACAAACTTGACCTTTTTGAGTTCTCTTCTTGTTTTGCTCAATTCCTCAAGAGCACTAATAAGCTCACCCTCCAACTCCACTTCAGCCTCAATGTCCTCTTCCTCATCTTCATCAACTGGTTCACCAAGTGCAATGAAGAGATTAACTTTTCTGTCATTCTCATGGTAATCATCCTCTGATGCATTTTCTTCATCTGTTGTATCATCCTCAATTAGTATATAGACTGTTTTGATTCTGGTAGCCTCTCCTTCCTTCCCGGTAGTCGTTTCTTTCTCTATTTTGGCCAGCAGATTTTCTGAACTCTCTTGACTCATCTCCACCGGTTTCCTTGTGAGGACAATTTGCAACAAAGTGTCCGACCTTCCCACAGTTGAAACATTTAAGCAGTAGCTTTCCTTTATACCGACCGGATCCTCTTTTGAGCTTCCTGACAAAGTTTGCTACTTCTGCATCAGAGTCTTCACTGGATTCTTCATGAGTAGCTACATCTTTCCACTTTTTGGTGATGTTGAATGCTGCTTCTTTCCTTGAGGAAGTATCACCGATTGTTCTCATCTCATAGGCTATCAGTGAACCAAATAACTCATCCATTGTAAAAGTCTTCAAATCCTTGGCTTCTTCTATGGCAAACACCTTAGTGTCATACTTGGGTGTGAGAGATCTAAGTACCTTCTTGACAAGAATCTCATCTGTAATCTCTTCTACAAGTCCTCTAATAGTGTTCACGGTTTCATCAAATCTGTGAAGATAGTATGCAATCTTCTCATCATCTTTCATTTTGATGCTTTCAAGTTGGCCCCTTAGTGCTTGTTGAAACACAGTGCATGACTTTGACAAATTCATTATCAGACAGACCGCTCAAGATAGCATGTTTGGCCTTTGCATTATTCTCATACTCCTTTTTGGCATCTAGATCAGTGGGAGGAGCATTAGGAACAACATACCCATTCTTGACAGACATCCACACATCAAAACCCAGGGAGGAAATATAGGTCTCCATTCTTCTGCTCCAGAAGGCATAGTTGGATCCATCAAACATGGGGGCTTTTAAGGAAGCAGACTCATTTCTTGCCATTGTGTTCAAAGTCCAAAATCTACCCAAGGTTTAAAGATAACCAAGAACCTATGCTCTGATACCAATTATTGAACACAGAGTACCACTGAGAGGGGGGTGAATCAGTGGTTTCTAAATTTTGACTTTCAAAGCAACTTCAAAATACTAATTAACCACTTAAGCACTTAAACAATCAAACCGGTAAAGCAGGAAGGAAAGCCAAAGAGATCAATCACACAAATGCAACTCACAACACCAGATGTACAAGGAAAACCCAATGTGGGAAAAACCTCGATGAGAAAAATTGTTGGAGACTACTGCTCCAATACAACCTCACAGGTAAAACACTGAATTACAAAGTTTAGGGCACCAACCCAAGGAGCACCAACCCCTGCAACAAGCTCTAACTTGGCGATGTATATTGAAATACAATTTGAATACAGTTAAGGCTTCTTGTTGCAAATGAATTCTGCAACTCTTGATTAAATATCCTATTGTCGATTGACAGTCTTTTTCTCCTCCGTTGAATCTCACACTACTGATTGTGAGATTACTTTCTCTGATTCTCGGCCTTTGTTATCTGTCTCTCTTTCACAGTCTCTCAACGTACTGTGTCACGCTTGGATGTTACCTACTCTGCCACACCTTGCCGGTTTAGCTTAACTGTGAAACTACAATTATACCAGTATTCAATCACTGTCGGTAGAACCCTCTCACTGGTATGCTTGCTCACTTACTCTACAACTCTCTTAGAATAATTTCTAAGGCTGGCAATTCTTCTCTTTTTCACTTAATCTCTCTTTTCTCTTCCTCTTCTCTACAGCATCAACTTGCTCTGTCTCGAGCTCTCCTCTTTATCCCGTGGTTTCCCGCCAAAAAGCAATTCAAAATCAGAGCAGTTAGGGTTTCCTTTTCCCGACACAATCTGCATGAGATCCGATCCAGTCTGTTATGGATCGATCCCCTGTACTCACGAGATGCATCTATTCACGTTTCCCATTACCCAATGCATACTTGCTAAAGATAGCAATCATGTACAGGATTTCCTGCCTTGAATTCTGTTGGCTCATAAAACCCTTCAGCTGTTTCCTTTTCGAGGTCTTCTTGCAATCGGATTTCCTTTGCATTGATCCAGGCGCCAACTACTCCCTGATCTTCTGCCGTCATCCTTTCTTCCTCGAGCCGCATTAGTCAGTTGCAATCCCGTGATTTGTGGCTGTTACATTTATGTCGACTAACAGTTTCACCAACCATGTCGATGGTGGCTTTATCAACCTCTGCACATTTGCCACCTCGGCTCCACATGGCATCACCATAGTCAATCACTCTGCTCACCAACACACAGTCGGTTCAAACTTGAACATTCAGCAAACTCATACCGGTACACACCTTTATCGGTAAGGCCTTCTACTAACCGGCAGTGCACACTAAACCGATAACACATCTTCACCTCCAATGGTTTGTGATAACTTTAACATTCTACCTCTTCATCATAAATAGGCAGCTAACCTCCAGACCAGTTCATTGCTCAACATGTTAACATACACACAACCTTCATCCCCGTTTATGCCTTACCGGTAAGCTTTCATTATGTCTGCTCACTCTTATGTGAATTGCCATCATGCCAATTGACATCAATGACAACTTAATGCCAAAAGGCCAACATAATAGCCAACTAAGTTCAACGATGTTGAACACATCCACCTTTGTTGTGACCATACACTTTGTTCCCCTGCAGATTACCCACGTCGAAAATTAATTACTTCCAACTAATGTTCCAGCGACTCCTCACTATGACTACCTTAGGCAACGGTTCGATGAGTGAACACGTGCTTAGTGAGGAATTCTTGAACACGGACACCACAGCACAAGACACGTGCAAATGCCACACGGCACCTAGTCAGAACAACAGTCGCTCTGGTTCAGCAGGCGGTTACCAAATTTCCTGAGATTCCCTTTTAAAATAATCACTCCATCTTCCTGCACCAAGAGAAAATAGAATTTCGTGCTCCAGGAAAAATGATTCTTTAAGATATTTTTCAAACAATGAGCTCAATAGCAGATCAAAGGCAAGAAAGAACCCGTTACTAGAAGTTAATCTGACAACATTCAACTCCCGATATGATGACTCCTTATTCAAGATACTTCGCAATTTCTTGCAGAGTTAGGAAAAAACGCCTCCCTCCAAATATTCCTGCCCAACTAAAGTAATGTCTCCAAGAAATACACCAATGATTCTCCACCTAATTATATTGTGAGATCAGCAATTCGACCAAAGGTGTTCATGTTTTCAAAAACTGCTTCAAGCATACGATATCAAGAACTACAGTCGATGCAAAATATCACAATGCCAAAGAGAAGTAATGCCCATATTCAAGGAAAACTTCCCATCCAAAGAAGTAGAGTTACGGTGCCACGAACCAATAAACCTACCCATGAAATGATCAAGCAGTGTCTTGAATGCTGCAAGCCGTTTCCTCACACAACAAGTTGTCGTCCAAAAGAAGAAGTCGTTCCAACTCTGCCACATTCAAGCAAATGTTTAGTCTCGCCCAGGAGTGGAGCAATTCACGGCCAACGGCTCAGAAAAGTAATACCAAAACACAAGCGGACTGCTCTGCATCTTCAACTTCTTCGATAACTAATGAAGAGAAGTGGCCCTAGGAATTGTTAACAGCTGGCAAAAATATTATATCGACCTTCTTCTCAAGACTTACGGCTCCATGTTCAATTGTTGTATCCTTCCTGTTAACAGGTCAAACAATGCAAACTTTTACACACAGAAAGATTTCACGCTAGGACAAACAACGGTTGCCTATATTGAAAGACAACCATACCTACACCCACAATTTTTTTGTATCACACATCATAGCCTTACATCAAACCATAGAGGCAGCAAAAGGTAGGACAAAGGATCAACCAAGTTTGGTCAACACAAAACAATATTATTGAATAATGAAACGCCAATTGTCCAAGGCAAAAGCAATAGTGGCAAAGAAGCAAAATCTAAACCAACAAACACAAAAGGAAGAACAAAACAAAAGACTTGCCATCATTCTACCAAAAGCAAGCAAGGAAACAGAAAAAGAACAATACTCCAAACAGGAAAGGTTAGAGCATGAGATGTTAAACCAAAAAATAAACAAAGAAATACAAGTGCAACAGAACCAAATACCCACAAGAGAAAAGCACACTACACAGCTGTCAATAGAAATGGATCTCATAGAGAAAGCCTTAGATGGAGAGAAAATGTACAGCTCTAATTCAACACCACTTGTCTGGTCAGCAAAATTATATGTAAGGGAACTATTGAAAATTAAAGAAAAAGTAGGTATAGAAGAAAGGTAATGAATCCAAGAAACCAAATCGTAAGAAACAATACAAGAAAAACTTATTAGAATATTTAATTCTATGTTAATCACCTATTTTTAGTTCCTTGTTTAATGGACATTTACTTTTTTTTATGTAATTAGCTTTTAAGATTAATTTAGCTTTTACGGTTAATTTAGCGTTTAGCTCTTTAGTCTTTTACTTTAACGTTTTGTTCTATTTATAGAACATCGTCTTGTAGACTCTTTATATACGTGTATATCATTCAATGTAATTATCCGATTATTGAATCATTCATTCAATTTATTTTTCATGGTATTAGAGCATGAAAATGAAAATTTTCGAAAGATTTCTTTATTGAAAAATTTCAGTGTTCCACGGGGACGCGTCCCCCCCCTTTTTGGGCGCGTCCCCCTGTCAGAAACGTCTTGGGGACGGGGGGACGGGGACGCGACGTCCCCCGCTGTCCCGCCACCGCCACCCAAGCGCCGCCGGGACGCGGAGACGTCCCCGCGTCTCCCAGGGAGACGTGGAGACGTGGAGACGTCTCCTTGGGAGACCTGGCGGTGGCGGGACAGCGGGGGACGTCCCCCGCGTCTCCCAGGGAGACGTGGAGACGTGGAGACGTCTCCTTGGGAGACGTTTGGGCGTCTCCCAGAGAGACATGGAGACGCCTCCACGTCTCCTTGGGAGACGTTTGGGCGTCTCCCCGTCCTTCAAGAAACGTGCAGACGTCTCTCCAAGGACGGGGAGACGCCCAGACGTCTCCTGTCGCCCCCACTTATATGCAATGTTTAAAATTAAAATTTTAAAAAAAAGTGAGTTTTTAAGTTTTTTGAGGGTTAAGGGGTAACTCTAATTGGACGTGGGCCAATAGAAAAATAACACCCGACGCCTTTAGAAAATAATAAAAGTATTTTTGGCCTCGCGGGGCGCTGCCCCTCGACCCCGCCCTGTATCGCGACAGGGAATGCGCAAGGGGCGCTGCCCCTTGACCCCAACTTGGGGGCGCTGCCCCCAAACCCCCGTTGAAAAATATAGGGGGAAACTGCGCCGATAGAAGTAGAGAAAATCTAACCTCCGAGTTTGATTAGGCTCCATATAACAACACAACTTAGAAATCTTGGTATTTAGATTTAGTATTTCAAATTTCCTATAGTCTCATTTGAAATGTAATTCTTACACTGTAATACTGTCATACATCTTTTCAAAACTAGTTTTTCAAGTACTATATGTATATGTATAAGTATATGAGCACCACCACCCCGCCACCCCCCTGCCGCCGTCCCCCCGCCTTCCCCAAATTTAGGCCCTTGGTCCCCCTGTCGCGGAAACACGTCCCCCCCGTCCCCAATGCCCATGGAACACTGAAAAATTTTGAAAGTTTTTTAAAGAGTTTTTTTTTTTTTTTAAATTCTCTTCCTGGGCGATTTTGTTTTTGCAATTTATTTTTTAGGGCATTCATGCAAGTTTCTGGCAAGGTTCTTTGGGCGTTTTCTTTTAGGGCTCGTGACTAGGGTTTTCGACCCTCTTTTTTCTGTCATCTTTTGTGATCTCTGCAGACGCACATCTCCTGAAATCACGATTTTCATTTTTTTTTTTGGCGATATTTTTTTCCCTAAAAATCACGTTTGTATAAGCTCGCGATTTCTGCAAATCGCAAAATTCCTGTGCGAGATTTCTGGAAATCACTGCAAAAATAGGCGCACGATTTTCTGGTTTTTCAGCGCGTTTTTTTCTGCTCCCTTCGCTGCCAACAATTTTTGCAGATTTTTGCCGCCAGCATCTTGAATTTACTCGCGTTTTCTCTATGTTTTTTTACAAACATCTCTGCCCGCGACTAGAGTTTTTACGCTTTTTTTTCTACGTTTTTTTTAATTTAAAAAAATGTCTATTTTTTTTCTTTATTTTTTACAAAAATCAGAGGTGTTTTATTTTTTCTGCAAATTTTTTTTCTGATTATTTTCAGGAAAATTTCAGGTTTTCAGTTTGTAGAAAAATTTAATTTCTGGGTTTCTTCCAAACCTTGAAATTCCTGCATTGGGATTCGTGCCTCGAATTCCACTCCAGAGTTTAATTTTTTGTAGCTGCTTCTATTCTGATTTTTTAAAATCAGAATCTTTTCTCTCTTGCTTTCACTCAGTTGACCTCGTTCTACCTCGAATTCTGTGATGGCATCATCAACCAACATCATGTTGGAACACAGTCAGAAGTTCAACGACCGCAACTATAACACCTTGAAACAGCGCATGTTGACCATTTTTTAGTACCAGTGCCTTGATCAGATTGTTTTGGGCAAGGGTTCTCAACAGGATAAATTTGATGAGCGCACTCGAGAGGCTGTCATGCTCATCAAGTTATCAGTCACAGATGATCAACAAACTCGGGTACCTTCAGCTAAAACAGCAAAAGAGATTTGGGATCTCTTGAAAGGTCTTCACAAAACGTTCGACAAGAGCCGAGCTTCCTTTCTGAAGAATATGATGTTTTCTATCATGATGGATGAGAAGACATCTATCCAGGCCCATCTTACGAAGATAAAGGACATCCATGACCAGTTGCAAGCTATTGGCTGCACCATGGTTGAAGAGGATATGGTAGTCATCACGCTGAAAAGCCTTCCCAGATCCTACAAGCATTTCATTGATACCCTCAATATCACTTCTACTAGTGTTGATTTAAAGTTTCCTAATCTTTGCACAAAGCTTCTACAGCAGGATCGATGGAAGTAGCAATTTGGAAGCAACGCTAGTTCATCCACTGAACAGGCTTTCACAGCCTCAGCTTCGAATAAGAACAAGGGTAAAGCTTCGTCCTTCCAGCGGAAAGGGCAAGGTCAAGGTCAACCTCAGCGGTCTTCGAAGAAGAAGAGCATACAGTGTTCCTACTGCCATATATATGGCCATTTGGTGAAAGATTGCAGGAAATTGATAGCATCCCAACAATCCAAACAAGGAGGGTCCAAGCAGAAAATCAATTCTGCCACGCATCCTGATCAAAAGGAATTTGCCTTCTATGCGTTCCTGGCCCAAACCTCATCTGATGATGTTCAATCATCAGCTTGGTACATTGACTCTGGAGCTTCTCAGCATTTCACACATCGTCGGGATTGGTTTACAGAGTACATGCCTTTCATTGATTCAGTGATCTTTGGTGGAGGCGAAGAGTATACCGTTGTCGGTAAGGGCAACGTACAGATTTCATCTAGTGGGAGGGATTTGATATTCCTCGATGTATACTTTGTACCCGGTATGAAGCTCAATCTTCTGTCAGTCAGTCAGATTATGCAACATTCACCACAGTTGGATGTCGTTTTCGGGTTGCACAAGTGCAGCATTGTTGACAGGGAGACTCGCACTACAGTTGCAGTTGGTATTGAGGATCATGGTCTTTATAGACTTGTTGACTCTACTAGTTCTCAGGAGCTCGCCATGGTAGCTAGGAGTACTTCCATCAACAATCTTTGGCATCAACGATATGGGCATCTAATGTCCACCATCTCTCCCAATTGGTTCGAGAGGATCTAGTCGTAGGATTACCTTAAATTCAAACTCAGGATCATGGAGTTTGCAGAGCGTGTCAAGCTGGAAAGCAACTTAGGACTCCGTTTTCAGATGGAGATGCTTGGAGAGCATCCAAGGTCTTGTAGCTCGTTCATGTGGATATCTGTGGTCCCATGAACACTCCATCAATCATTGGATGCAGGTATTTTCTATTATTTGTTGATGATTTCAGCAGGCGCATGTGGGTTTATTTCCTTAAGCAGAAATCAGAGGTGGTCACCATGTTTCAGAAGTTTAAGGCCTTAGTGGAAAAAAGAGTCTAGCTGTCAGATAGTCACTCTTCGGTCCAAAAATGGAGGGGAATTTTGTTCTACAGAGTTCACCAACTTTTATGCATCACATGGCATTAAGCATCAGCTTACCACACCTTACACATGTTGTGACCTTTTCACACATCGCCCCATTGCTTACGGGGACCCCCTCTTTTTCGGCTTTCTGCGTTGTTAGGTTAGGGTTTTGGCTGCTTAGTGGGCAATTTTGTGTTTCCCGTGCCCGAGTCTCGGAGTTTTGATCATGCCTATTGTCGTCTAGGGTTTTTGAAGTTATAGGATCAAGTTGCAAAAGTTGATATTTTAATGATCCTAAGTTTTGCCTAAGTGTTGACCTTTTGAGCGTTAACGTGTTTTTAAACATGCGCATCAGTGATTTTAAAGTGCCAAGGTATTCACAGACCTTTTGGAGTTGTTTTCTCACTCCTATAGTATTATTTAAGTTGATTTCGCACTTTATCCCAATATTTTCCTAGCGTTTTGCTCATATTTTTGGAAAATTTGCCTAAGTCCAGTCTAAATTTGAAGTTTTTAAGTGATTTTGAGTGGTTAAAATGATAAAATCCTAGGGAAATCCATATTCGAAGGGTTAGAGGGTCAAATTCCATGCTAAAGGTGTTTTTCCCCTCACATTCCAGACTACCCAACCCATTCCCCCACTCAAAATCCATACTACACATGGGTTTCCCCTGGAATCCATACTAGCTACTATTTTCCCCCACTGTTTATCCATACCTGGATCAATTTTCCTCTGCGAGTGCTAAAATTTGGCTAAGTGTCAGGATTTATCCAGACTGCCATCGATTTTCCACCAGGAGTGCAGACTGGAGTGCAGACAAAGTTAAGGATGATTCTGTGCCTGGGTCGATTTTCCACCAGGATGTTTTGTGACAAGTGACTGCGGATTTTTGTCCGGATTTTCATCCAGACAGAGGTCGATTTTTCACTGAGAGCATTTTAATGAGTTTTGAGTCCAAATTTTCATCCAGACTAAGGTCGATTTTCCACCAGGGAGTATTTTTCCAAGTTAAGTGAGTTTGGAGTGTGGATTTTTCAATCCAAACTGCCATCGATTTTGCCCTGGGGAGTTTTGTGTGCATTTTTTATGAAGTTATGCATGGATTTTTATCCAAGCTAGGATCGATTTTCCCTTATGGGGCAATTTTTGACACTTTAATGATTTTTAAAGGGATTTTTCAATCCCAATCCAAGTCAATTATCCCCCGGAGGCTTAATTTGGACTTAAATTGCAATATTTTAATAAGCAAGCCCCATTTTTAATTGCTTTTAAATAATTATTAATGATTATTTAAAAATTTTAAAGCAAAATTTAATAACTTACAATAATCAATTAATATTTGAACCTTCTAGAAGCAAGTTAGGTTTTTACCAAGCAAGTATTTAAGCAAGTGTTTTATCCCACATTGCTTGTGTGGTGAAAATAAGAGGTAAAAGCAAGTATAAGAGAGGAGCCTTAGCATTATTTTATTATTAAATCTGCCAGGTGTCTCCATGAAAAGCAATTTTTCTCCAAGTTGGGTGAATTTTAGCAAGTGATTGAAGTGAAGTGTTGGGTTGAGGATTCTTTCCTCCTCCATTTTTTCCAACTTGCTGATCTATTCCTCTTTGCTGCCATTAAAGACCAGTTCCAAATTTTCGATTTTTGCTAAGTTTGGCAATTTTTCCAAATTTGGCGATTTTTGGTGACCTCCATTGTTGCAGATCAAGGCTGCCAATAATAACATTTTCAAAATTTGACTTTGGCGCCATAGCTGGGAAAATTTCGATTTTAGTTTGGGAGTGATTTGGTGCCACATTTTGGTGATTTTCATGCATTATTGGTAGCTGCCATCATTTCCAGCTCGCTGATTCGCTTCAGATCTGAGGTTTGCTTCAGATTTGACCTCCATTAATGGCTGCCATTAATTTTTAGACAAAGTTTTTATTGCCCAGCCAATTCCAACTTAGGCGATTTGCATTTGAAGGTATTTTGTGGAGTCTTCTGTGCATTTTCAGAACCATCTTATCGCTATTGCAGGTCTGAAAACTCCATTGTTAGGCGGTTGTCTTCAGAAATTTTCATTTCCAGCCACCTAACCATTTTTGGCGATTTTGCTTGGAGCTGATTCCTTAGCCATTTTTCATCATTTTCAGGGATTTTTAACTACTTTGCAAGGTGTTGTTAAGTCTGAAGTAATCAATTTTCAGACTTGTCCTCAAAATTTTATTTTTACCAGCCACACTTACATTCCTGAATATGATTATTTTCATCATTAGAACTGATTTTTATAGAGTTTATGCACATTTTTTAAGATTACAACATGTTTTAAAAGTCTGATTTTCAGGTTGTCTTCAGAATTGTTGACCTCCATTGTTGACTGCGGAAGGTGTCTTCAGACATACATTGTGTGAAAACACAACCTTTCACACCTTTCCTTAGTCATCATTAATCTGGTATACTCCTTTGCATTTTAGCTTGCATATTTTATAAGCATAAGGAGGTATGAATGAATTTTACGAAAGGTTTCCATGCCTTAAGTTGTCACGTTTTGAATTTAATTGTCAAAATTTACCAAGTGTATGGATTATTTTCCTGACTCCATGCTCTAATTAGCTAAAAGCTTTAGAAAGTCAGGAATTATATTAAGAGCATTATTTATTTTCCTAAGTCTAACTTCGAGCTTCGTACAGGTGCGATGTCAAAGTCTGGATATAAGGAAAGGAAAGAACTATTGAAGATGCTGGAGACTGGATTTTATCCGGAGCTTAAGATTTCATCTAGATGGAAGGAGATCACAGATACAAATATGCATTTCCTAGATTTCGACCAGATGCAACAGCGGATGTTCGAAATCGGAGATCAGGTTCCTTCCCCAGCACATGCGAACATTATGAAGAGTGGCATTTTCTATGCCGCTGGATTTCCATAGTCCATACAGTGCAGTGAGTTTATCCTGGAGTGTGCACGATGTTACGATCCGCTCACAAGAATGATCAAGACTCCTAAGGGCGTTGTCATCGCCTACCTTGTTGAGGATGTTATTGCAGAGGTGTTCGGGATTTCATGCGGAACGGATATGAAGGATGTGACCAAGGATGAATATGCAGAAAGATACACGAAGAAGATGGGTGAATGCAAGAATTTGATTAACAAAGAGTGGATGATTAAGCCTAGGTCTCATCATTCCAAGGCTCCCAAGACACTCATGTGCATAGATTTTAAGGAGGACTATAGTGATTTGATATTCCTACTCAACAGAGTGATGGGGATGCCGCAGAGAGCAATATTTGCTAGATGGATGTTCTACTTCATCCAGGATTGTCTTAGGGGAACACTAGTAAATTGGTCCAAGATTATAAGTGACAACCTGGATTTTCAGCTGAGGAATGTAGAGCGGTCCAAGTCATTCACCATGACTTCTTACCTGGTATACCTGCTTGCACGGTTTGTTTCATACAAAGGATTAATATGCAAAGGTGAAGTCGGGAATGGGCAAGGACGATTCAAGAGTCATGAATGCTACCCCCAACTAAGCATGTATAGAATTGAAGACTATAAGAGAGTGAATGATGCATTCACTATGTACATCACACGGATGCTGCAAGGCACAATCCACAAAAGATTGTCCAAGGAGGCAACAGAGTTAATAGAAAAATATGGATCGTGGTATATACAGTTTCCCACTTTCATATACCTCAGGATTCATGGGTTTCAATCTGAACCCTACAGACTTCCTAGGTATCCAACCGACAGAATGATCTTGTTGGAAGTGGTGAGAGAGCTTCTAGAGTTCGATGTTATTCAGAGAGAGAAGCATAGGACAGGCATGACATTCCCTATTTCAATTGGGAAGATGTTAGAGGTTTGTCAGTCCGCCATAGCCGCCAACACTGCAAGTGAGGAGCTTGCATTCTATCGATTTGCTACATACAAGAAAAGAGAAAGATTTGATCCAGACAAGAAGGTCGGAAGGATCAGGGGAGAGAAGTTGATTCACAAGATTGACATAGGAGATTATTGGGCTAACCTGATGGACGAGCAAGCAGTGAAGAGAAGAATGTGGTCCAGAATGTTAGTGGATTTTATGAGGAAGTGTGGACTTTTCCTCATTCCTGATCAGGTATTAGATGATAGAGATCATACACATCCACAGTATGAGAGCGAAATGAAGAAGGCAATCCTATTGCCAAATTGGTCAGAGTCAGAAGAGATTGACCTAAATATATTGATGAGAGAGGTCTCGAGTTTCTCCTACATATGGGTAGATATACAGATGAATAAGTTAGTTGACATGGGTGTTCCCTTCACTTATGAAAGGATGAAGCCAGAAGAGTCTACTTCCGAGGATGATCAGAGGACTATCAGTGATGTCAAGATTCATGCAGACGAAGAGAGTCAAGCTCCCAAGAGAAGGAAGAACAAGCCAGAAGAAGTCAAGGCCAGAGGGAAGAAGATTGAGGAGGTGAAGAAGAAACAAAAGACTATCATTCCTCCACTTATCATTCCTTCACCCCCTCCCAGTGTCTCATCAATCGAAGTGATTGAAGTAATAGAACAGAACAAGGAGACTCAGCAGTGTTCCAACACAGTGATACTACCAAAGAATATTCAAGAATTTCATGCCACAGCGACATCTACACCTCCGAATGATAATAATGATCAGTCGGAATCCCCTACTATCCTTTTGGAAGTTAGTTTGGGAAATGAGGTATATGATTGGACCAGGAATAATCTTGATGATAATGAGGATGTTATCTCGGCATTGAGAGGACTTGATCGAGAAATATGTCTCGATGATGGTATGGAGATGGCCGCTATTCCTGAATGGCTGATGAGAAGTATGGAGAAAAGTAAACAAATGATAGAGGTACAGCCTATTGATGATATTGATGACTACCTAGCTAGGAGTGCTAAGGAGGAGTCCAAGAGAGCGGAGATTTTGTCGCACATAGCTAGAGATGAGACAGGAATGCAAATTGCGCAGACTGTTGTTCCTATTGCAGGCGTGAAAGCGGACATTGCTACTCCTATGGATTTCCAGGTCACTTCAGTTGCCCTTGGTCGTACATCCAGAAAGCAAGAATTTCAGGAGGTTGGTGAAAACCTCAAGGCAATCGATGCAAGGTTAGACAGAGAGATTGCGGAGAAAGAAAGGTACAAAGAAGAGAATTGGTGCAGGGGCACAAAACTAAAATTAATCATTTCCTCTTCAATGAATTTCATGTTTTTGTTTCAAGGTGTTGTAAGGGATCTTAGAATCCCATGTTCATGTTTAGTTTTGATAATAAAGTCCTCATAGTCCATTTTGTAAGGCCTAGTGGCCTAGGGTGCTTTATAAACCCTATGGTCAACTATGGTCAAAAGGACTTAGGATGTGTGGATTTAGTGATTCAAGTGTATTTTGGTCTAATTAGGTCCAAAATAATATGTTTAGGCTCCTAGGTCTGTGTTTGAAGATAGTTTGTTGGCAAAATACAAAATTGTCAAAAATTGACAAAATGTTGTCAATATTGGTGAACAATTTTTTGAAAAGTTGTTAAAATCAGTTCCTATCATTCACAACCACCTGATTTCGGTTGGAACATGTTGGGATGGCTATATAATGCCTCAACAAACCAATTTGGAGGGTTGTTGGGGGGATATTTTGAAAGTTGATAATTTGAAGCAATAAAAATTCTGTATTTTCCTACACATTTGCTGTTATTTCGGTTGGTACAGGCTTGTACGATCTAAAAACTGGAAAATTCTTCCATGGTGAGTTAGAGGGGTGAAATACCTTTCGTTTGAGTCCAACTAGAGCATTGGAAGTGGAGAAATAAGCGAAATATTGAATTTTTAGTGAAGACAGCCCGTGAAAGGGCATAAACCTAGGGTTTCACTTTTCTTTTCCCTTTTCTTCCATTTTAACAATGAAAAAAATCTAAAACTTGGTTGGATGGAAGATTTGGGACTGTACTTTAAGATTTTCTTTGTTTCAGACTTGGAGGAAGTGTTTGGAAAGAGCATGAATTAAAAGAAGCCAAACATCTCTATGTGGCTGGCAATGCAAAAGTGGTAAAAAGACAGTAAGACCCCATAACTCTTGGTGAATTGTAAACCAATGAATAAAACCTTGGAATTGGTATTATTTTGGATTCCCATAAATGCTCAAAGTCGTACTTTTCTGACATGGTGTGTAAAAATGGTACTTCCTTCATTAAGTGCTTGAAATAGTCCTTGTTGTCATCATTGAGGGTTTGGTAGAAATGTGGTTTGTTGAAGCCTTCAAGACCTTTCCTTTTGGAAAAGGTGCTGTCCAGGGGAGTGTAATTGAGGTGTGCAATAAAATCTAGGTGTCCTTTGGAGATTTTGTGTTTTAAACCAAAAAGTTGTTTTTGGAGACTAGTGGGCCTAGAGAGCCAAATTGGGTTTGGATACCTTTGGGACTTGGAGGAGAAAACCAGAGGGTGGATTTGGGTATTTTATGATCCATTAGACCTATCAAACCTGTACAAGGCCTTGGGAAGCATATAAACCTGATTTGGAGGGGTGTGAGCCATTTGAGCACTTTTTGAGCATTTTGCCTGTGGGATTGTTAATCCATAATTGGTGACTTTTGTGAAATGTCTCAATGGGGGGTTATGGGGAAGGAAACATATGTGTTGAGATGTTAGATTTGTTCTTGTAAGGTGTGAGGTCTGGTTGGGAGAACCTCTTTTCCAAAAGGGTGGTGTTGCCTATTGAGCAAGTGAGCAATTTGGGCTTTTCCAAGTTGTGTAGACCATACCTCTACATCAAGAATATTAGACTTAGAGAGTATATTGCAGGGACAAGGCATGGAGATCCCGCCCTTATTTCCCTTATTGCAGTTGACCATGGAATGCATTCACACTATGAGGCAGCGAGAGGTACACTCTCGAAGGTGGAAAAATGGATTGAGAGCGCAAGAAAGCAGGCAGATGATTTCCTTACTCAGTTTGTCCATGCATATGATAGGACAACAGGGTTCGTATTCAGAATCCAGTATTTGGAGGGAGTTTGGGAAGAATTCCGGCCTATCCAAGACAATACTATTCCACGCCTCCAGGCTTTGAAGAAGATTCCTAATTCCACCTTGGTCAGCAAGAACATTGTGCACAGTGGAAACAAATATGATTTCCATGGTTGGTATTGTTCATTAGCCGTGAAGAAGTCAACTTATGAGAACGCCCAGTCAAGTTGTATGGAGATGGAAGGATTAATTCAAAACATTCAGATGAAGATCCTTGCCTCGATTGAGGAATTATTGGGTGTTGATGTTAGTGATGCTAATGGTTTACACTTAGCCGAATTAAGAGACAATATGAAATTTATGTATTTTTGCCAGTTGAACACTTTGAAGAAGAGTTAGATAGACGACTTGGTCTCTTTGTTGATTCATATTCATAGTTCGCAGAAGCTCATGCCAGAATGGGAGAATACTTTGAATGCTTGCTCGGATTCACTGGACGTGATTGATTTACAACAGGATACCTTGCCTAGCATTTCCATGGAGTTAGATTCAGTATTGCCTAGATTCTTGGAGTATGCTAGGAGAGAGAGAGAGATGCAGGGAGGAATCTTCTAGAAGATTCCCTATTTGATGACTAGGTATCTTTTCATTGGGCCATATGTTGGTGGCACCATTTTTTATGTAACCCTAATTAGGGCAATTCTAGGGTTTTGTTGGCATGATCTCCGCCATCGATCTTAGATCAATCTTGTCCATCCATTTTGTAAGAGACTTTATATATGCCTCCTTGTCTCTCATTTGTAAGAGAGAGTTTTTGTAGAATTGTTGGTATATGCTACAGCTATTTGAATCCTAATCATTGTTTAATTGTTGGTGATTTTGCTCTTCAAATGTTGTATTTGCATTCATGGTTCTCAATTCCTCCAAGTTAGATTAGAATTTAGATTAGAATTTATTTTCATGTATGTTAGATTGAGTGGAAGATTTGTTGAATTCATTTGTGTGGAATCCTTAACCCATACCACTAGCCTCTTGCCACTGGTAAGTGCGTCTTGTGTGGTCAACTGGAATTTTAAGTAAGCTTAACTTCAACTATTACGCGTCCCTTGACAAGCATCAACTTGGATGGTGTCAACATTTGATGGTGATAGCCTGAAAATCCTTAAGTATACCTTAGACAATTGCACTAAGCTTGTGTCAATACCTGATTGTGAGACCTTGCCTGGTTTGATTCCATTAAATCCATTCATCATTTCCTACATTCCTAGGCTTAGAATAGATTTCCTGAACCCTATTCCTTTTGCCCCTTTTTTTAGTAAGAAGTAAATTCAGAGCCATATTGATAAATCTTAAGTTGTCAGCACACCTATTCCGCATCATTCATGATAATCCAAACATTTGCGTAAGTCCCCAAGTGAACACAGCAATTCACATCGACCATTGAGTTACCCACTCATCAAGACCTGACATGTAGAAACCTTGGAATCATTTTAGTTGATCTCGTTCTTAGCATCTGAGGTGATTTTGTTCAAGAGAGGGTAAATTATCTTGGTAATTTATTCTGTATCGTTATGTGTGTAAAATACACATGAACAACACCCCACAGCAGAACAGTGTTGTTGAGCGCAGGAACCGTACAGTCACTGAGATGGCTCGATCTATGTTGGAGCATAGAAATGTTCCAAAACACTTTTGGGCGAAAGCGGTCTTCACTACAGTCTACCTTCTGAACCGGTCTCCCACAAAAGTCGTTAAGAAGATGACTCCAGAGGAAGCTTGGGTTTGGCAGGAAGCCCTAAATCAATCATTTGAAAGTTTTGGCTCTACAGAGTATGTTTGGATTCCAGATGCCAAGCGCACCAAACTAGATCCAAAGAGTCAGTAATTGTTGTTCACCGGCTACAGTGACAACCACAAAGCATATCGGTTGATTGATATAGACACCAATCGCCTCATATTCAGTCGAGATGTAGTATTTGATGAAGAAAGAGGGCCTTTTCAGCCTTCCTCTCCTGATTTGAGCACTGAGGATCAGCCTCCAAAGGCTGCAAGTATGGGTGTTCGCCTTCCCGTAGCTCCACCTAATGGGAGGGATTCAGTTGATTCTACAGTTGTGGGGTCTCCCAGGCATGACATTGCACCACCTGACTTTCCTCAGGACCTTCTGGATCTACATGCAGAGGAGCTTGCTCCAAATATTCCAAGTAATCTTCTTCATCCTGCAGCAAATGTTGGTACTTCTACTCTCCAGCCTAAGTGGTGGGCCAAGACAATTGGTGATCTTCATAATGATGAGCTCATTGAGGGTAGATCAATTAGAGGTAAGAGCAAGCAAAACATAGTTAATTTTTCTCTTATGGCCAACATTCACAGTATTTATAAGCCTCAAACATATACAGAGGCTTAAGGTGTACTTGAGTGGGAAAAGGCTATGGCAGTTAAGCAACATAGTCTTCTGAAAAACAACACTTGGGTATTGTCAGATCATCCTCCAGGGAAGAAGCCCATTGGCTACAAATGGGTGTTTAAAGTTAGGTATAAAGCTGATGGAACCCTTGATAAGTACAAGGCTCGGTTAGTAGCAAAAGGGTTTTCACAGAAGGAGGGCATCGACTATGAGGAGACATTTGCTCCCACAACCAAGATGAGTACCATTCGGCTTGTCCTCGCTCTCTCAGCTCAATTTGGATGGAAAGTCCATCAAATGGACGTCAAGAGTGCCTTTCTCAATGGAGATTTGCAGGAAGAAGTCTACATGATGCAGCCTCCAGGTTTCAAGGTTGCCGGTAAGGAACACCAAGTATGTAGACTAGTCAAAGCACTCTATGGCCTCAAACAAGCTCCTCGTGCATGGTACATAAAAATTTAAAGTACTTGATTGATCAAGGCTTTCAGAGGAGTCCTTCAAATCCCAATTTGTATGTCAAACATACTAGTGATGATATTCTATTTCTAGTAGTCTATGTTGATGATCTCATCATTACTTACAATGCAGCACATTTGATCATGCAGGTCAAACAGAATTTGTGTAAGTATTTTGATATGACAGATTTGGGACTTCTCCATTAGTGTCTCGGTGTAGAGGTTTGGCAGACTGATAGCCACATATTCATTTCTCAGTCAAAGTATGCCAAGAGCCTACTGGATAAGTTTTGAATGCAAGATTGCAAACTTGCATGTACACCTATGGAGATAGGGCTGAAATTATCAGCCAAATCAGATTCACATGTAGTGGATGAGTCTTCATTCAGGCAACTAGTGGGCAGCCTCATCTATCTCACCGCCACTAGACCTAACATCAGTTATGTTGTGAGCTATATTTCTCGTTTCATGTCAGCCCCAAAAGATGAACATTGGGTTGTAGCCTAAGTTATCGTGTTTCAGCTGCCTAACATGACATAAAAAAATACACAGCATATATCAATTATAAAAAATAAAAATTAAAAAATAAAATTTAAATTAGTAATTACCTTCAACAATTCCAACTTGGAGACGGTCCTAAAAATGACTTGTGACATATGATGATTAGTCACAAACATTTGAATCTCCTCGCCCTCCTCGTACAGTTTTTTCACCGAATCAATTTGTGTGCCAATCTTTTGCATGATTAAATTGAGTGAGTGGACTACACATGGCGTCCAAGATGTGACTGTATGTAGCCTCCACTATAGTCCCTGCTGCCCTACAATTTTTAGCATTGTCCGTTAAGACTTGGACAACATTTTGAGGCCCCACCATGTCAATGCATTCTATGAGGATATTGGCAATGAAACTTGCATCTTTCACTTGCCCCTCACAATCCACCACTTTCAAAAACATTGCCCCTTTAGGGCACACTGCTATAACATTGATCAATGGCCTATTTTTACAATCTTTCCATCCATCAAAAACGATGGTCAAACCTGTTTCCAGCCATGTGTCTTTGATGACTTTCAACTGACTCTACGGATGCTTTCTCCTTTGCCAATAAGGTGTTTCTCACCTTTTCATACCCTAGACAAACATAATCAGAAGGTGTGTTGCAAAGGGTATGAACCATGTCCCGAAAGTAAGGTGATCTAACAAGGTTGAAAGGAATCCCATTGCCATAAAGGCAACGCCCAATGCTTTGATCTGCAATCTCTCTCATTTCATTTTTGAAGGCAGTATCCAATGGGCCTCTTTTCCGTGAAGCCACAACATTTTGATTCTCTAGTGGAGCAACTGGTGGTTTTGGCATGAAAGGATACGAACCGGCTGGTCTTGTGGAGCCAATACTACTAGAAGGCCTCGTAGTGTTCGAGCTTGACTGAACAAGAGGATGATCAGTCTTTTCTTTGCCACTTCTCCTATCAGCTTCCTCTTGTTCTCTAATATATTTCAAAACTAGAGCTTTTGACAGCCCCTTGCCATCTGATCCCTTACAAAATTTTATCCCACGCCCGGGGATGAAACAAAGGTGGCCTTTCAATCGATAGTATGAGCTGGTATACTCGGTGCCACAATGGTTACACTTCCAAACAAAACCCCCACCACCAAACACTTGCTTGATCATTGTTGTATAATGCCAAAGTGGTGAATCTTGATCAATTTTAAAAGGGTTATTTTCAGTTTGGGTATGGGCAATTGAACTAGAGCTTGCACTTGCAATTCCAGTTTCAGCCATTATGTATGATTATATGAATAATGCACCTAAAATAAAAAGAGAAAACACAACATTATTGAAAATAATTGATAAAATTTCGGCATTATAACCCCATACTATGCATACAAAGTGTAAAAATATATACAAGACTTATTTTTAAAAATTTAGAAAAACTTCAAAAAAAAAAATTTAAAAATTTAAAAAATTTGAAAAAAACTTGAAAACTTGTAAAAAATTCAGATTCACTCATCTTTGATGGCTAAATCTTCCTTCTCCAATGATTCCTACGCCTTTTATGCATGTCTCACATCTTCATAGTCTCCACCTTCGAAGAAAAATGCAAAAACTAAGAAACCTGGCTGTAGAGAAAAAATCTTCAAAAATGCAAATAGAATGAGTTGAATGAATGTTTTGATGCATGAAATGCATAATAAAGGGGCGAATTAGGGTTTTATTATTGGAAAAGTAATTTTAAAAAGTCATTTTTTATTGTTTTTTTGACCCGCGGGCCCTGTTTTTGGGAACCCACGGGCCTGGGTTCACGCGGGTCCTCCTAGGTTCAACCTGGGTTCCACCCAGGTCCTTCCCAGGTGGTCGGGTTCCCTGTGGATCCTGCGTAGCCGGCCACTTGGGAAGGACCCGGGTGGAACCCAGGTCGAACCCGGGCCGAACCAGGACCCAAACCCAGGCCAAAAAGGGAAGAACCGGTAACTTGGATTAAAAAGAACTCGAGGAAAGTGGAAAGCGCCATTCTTGCTACAAAACAGGTGCAACAATTCTGATGTGTGGGATTGGAAGATTGGAAAAACATCAGGACCATGTTTGGGCTGCTTGTAGTGTCAATGAAGCTGTATGATTGAAAAGTTTGGGCCAACAGTACATCAATTCTAAAGTGATAAGCAAATGGACAGAATTCAGAGATGTTTAATCACAAGCAACTTCAAGATCAAAGCATCAGTCCCATATGAAATAATTCTAACAATATAAGGAAAATGTAGAACGTGGAGGAGGACAAGCAACCAAAGGCAGCAATGAGAGAAGAGTTGAACAAAAGAAAGAGAACATGGATGAAACAAAACAATTTATGAATAAGTGGGTAGCAATGCACAAGAATGTCCAACCACCAATCAGAAGACTTAAAACTGTGTGAGGGAAAAGTTTAAAATAACCATGTCAACAAAGCATTCCAAGAGGAAAAAGCAATACAATATGACTGAGTTCAATCCCGCCTATAAACATGACCGACAAATATGCATAGGAGCAAAAATCAAATGGAAAATGAAGATGCTCTTAAGCCCAACTAAGGAAAAATTCACACCAACTCGAATTTGGGTAGGGTAGTTGGAAGGCTCCAAAAGAAAGTTGAAAAGAGGGAACGTGTATTTTTTGCACCTCGGGCAAGGCTGCAACAGAGTGGCACTATATCAGGAATGCGCTGCATATGAAGACACTCAGGACAATTGCCAGCAGCTTGCAAGGGAGGTCATTCTTTAGTATATTTGAAGAGGAAAATGTTGAAAATGCAAGGAACTTTTGACCAAAACTCATAGCAGGAGAATGAAATGTCAAAAGCAGAAAAACAACAGAGATCCAAGCTAGGATCTTACTCCTGTTTGCTGTTCTTCAGCAGCATCTCACTTCATTGGTTTTCTGTCTCTGTGGGTCCCATACACTGTTTTAGTCTCATTAATGTTAAAATCTCAATTATCACCATCATCAACCATGTCAAGGCCCCAGCGAGTGCAAGCAGAGTTCCTCCTAAGAAACCTCTTATGGGAAATTTGTCAGGACCTTTTCACCCTTTCCTAGCAATGCACTTGGGACCAACCATAAAGGAAGGGACTAGTATATTACCTTAGGTCTTGAGTAAAATCACATCTCTTCACTAAATTATATTGAATGGTACATTCTGTTGTCCCTAAAAATTACAAGTTGCGGATCTATTACAATACATCAAACTGAATTCACCAAGATCCTACTATATCATTATAAAAAAATGTCTACCACAAAGGTCTACTTCAAATGAAACCTACATTATATTCCATTGAGTAAAACCCGCTCAATTATTACATCTAATTTCAAAGAATCCACAATACAAAAAAATTCAGCTGACCTGTTTGAGTTTTTTGTCTTCTTGCCTTGAAAGGGAGCCTATTAGTGTGCATTGCGCCTTTCGACACCTAGGCTGCTCCAACTGGTGTCCTTTCAGTACAGTTAATGAAGAACCAAATGAAAAACACAATGCAATATAGTATGTTTCAATCAATATCTAGATTGTACTTAAAACTTAGCTATAACACAAAAAAAATTAAACAATAAAGAAATATATGAAAAATATTTTCAAAAACTTTGAGATAATGCATTAGCAAGCACCATATAGTCAAATAACGGACCAACATAAATCAATAAATATTACTATGCTTCAAAGCCTCTGTGTAATTTTTTTTTCTTTTTTTTAGGGGGGGGATATGACTGTTCCTTTACCTGTTTGGCTTCAAGTATGCGATGGGTGGAACCCATTTCATCACTCTATTAAGATTTATTTTGGAAGGATCCAAGATGATGAGCTAATAAACAGCATATGAGTATAGAAAAGAGAATCATTTGTCTCTACGCAACATAAAATAGCCCAGTTCCCTTTCAGGTAGCAAGGAGAGTTTTTTCATGAAAACAAGATCCACCTAGCTTTGGTTTCTTCAAAATAAAATATTGATGGAGCCTCTTAAAAAATCAGGAAATAGCAGACTATGGAAAAGCAATCAGATAAGATCAGGGCAATTCTTTATTGCCTACAGAGAAAGGTTAGGTTACACATCCAAAAAGCCATTACTCTATAATAATGTTAGAATGAAGTCTCAGGGTGTTTATAGAAATGTGATTCTAATGAAGTAATTAAATCGCTAGAAATACAAACGTCAGAATTGGAAAACGGAACATAAAACAAATATGACGAGAAATTTGATTAAGCTAACGAATGAATGTAATTTAAACAAAGTCAGGATACAAGAATTAATATTTGATAAGGTATTTGATCATAGCACCACCTGGGATGGCGTGAAAAAGTAAACATTATATACTTCATGAAGAGATGTGAACATCATAGAAGGATTTTTCTTTTAATGGATTGATGAAATTGTCATGTCATTGGAACTTTTGGTTTTTGAAACGCAATGACCTAGAAGAACCAGACTACAGTAACCATGAGGGAGGCAGACTGGGAAAATCCATTTAAAGTTTTCAAGAGTACATCTCAGAGCAGAAAATTTAAGAGAGATCCCAGACAAATTTTGGCTGTAGAGGTCAAAAAATAGGAGAGATAAATGTAAGGATGCAGAAGAATTTGACAGGGAAGACAAAGCCATGTGATGGACCAATACAAGAGAAATGTGATTTCATGAGATTCAGATATAGTGAAGAATGATTGGACATGCTGTTATGACTTGAATCAACTTTTGTGATGGAAAAGGAAATTGAAGACTGGAAAACGCAATTCCAGCCACGATAGCGATACAAAAAAAAGAATGACTGAAGGTGAAGAAAATATATTGCTGAAGAGTCTTCAGGGAAAGTTATCGGGATGCATGGATGTCTGGATTAATTACATCATGAGATGAGAACTGTGGTTGTGAATAAGTATACTATGAATGAAACTGGATGAAAAGAAGAATATAAGAGAGCAGAAAGTCATTTGGCACCAGAATGAGCATTAATTATCTTTCTCTCTTAAAGTTAAAATTTGTGAATTTACAATTTGGTTTTAGTGAGATTATATTATAATATAACTGTGAATCTAATGTTCATTAGCAGTAGAATATTTTTTAGCAAATACTGGTATTGAAACCTCATGTTAAAACAGATTAGCGAAGTTCGATTTATCATGAGGTTGGTCAAGGGTCAAAACCTAAAACATTACAAATTTGAGTAAAATATAAGGTAAAGTGTAGCATTCCTTCCTCCAACAGGGCGTCTTATATGCTCTTAAGGCATGCTGGCTAGGTTGTGATCAAATAATTACTTTAATACATAATACAGTGAACAGATTGATCTTGCAATATTTTGTCCTGTTTGGTGAAAAGGCTAACAGGATCAGTACCAAAAGGAGATAGACCATTCCTGGATTTCTTTGTTGTGGATAGTGCTTTTTTACACTTACAGATAAACTAAATAGATTCAAACATTATTGTCTCATCTCACTTGCAAATTACTCCGAATACAGACAAGAGCCTTCCTCTCCAGCAACCCCCTTCCCTTTATTCTCTGAATGGCCCCTTTCTTGATTTTCTGTATTATATGGGCGTATAACAATTACTGAATTATCTAGGCTTTACCAATTTTGGTTTATCATTTCATGTCCTCCTTATTAGGTTATTTCGCTTCCTAAACTTGGGTTTTTAAGGTTTAATTTTGGTTGTTGGAATTACAAGAATCCTGACTTGCTACTATAACTTCTTGTACTCTTAAGTTCCATTTACCCACATTGGTCGTGATGGATATTCAATTTTAATGATATTTCTTTCTTCCTTCCTGTTAAATTTCAATGAATAGGCAAGGCCCTTCCAAGCTTTTATTATCAGTTAATATTCTCAAAAATAATCTTTTGCTCTAATACATGGCAATATATACAGCCTTATCCTCCAGGCATGGCCTTCATCATCCCTATATTCTTTGGCACGGGTTTTCGTTTCTCGCTGTTATTTTTTGTGTTTATAATATATGGAATAATTGTCTTGACATGTTTAAATCTAACCCAGCTTAGGTTCACCCTTCTTTTTAGCTAGACTATTTGACTGTTGTGCCTTTTAATTAGTTTTGGATTGTAGCCTCTCTTTGGAATTTATTTTCACTCCTACATGGTATTTCTACTGGTTGTATTAGAAGAGCCATTGACATATTTTTGTTATCTACAGACATCAAAATAATTCATTTCAAATTCCTTTCTTTCTATCTAAGACAATAATCTGTCAAAGAGAAGCAAAAACATAACCACATGTATTTTAAATTTTAGTGACCATCTAAAACAAAATATAGGAAAAATGAAGGGAAGAGCGAAGAAGGCCACCAAACACAAATACCTGAACATGTAGGCTACAACATTTGTTAAGTAATACATGTCGAGCCAGCACAGACAAAGGGTCCAAATAGATCACAGGCATTCCCTGAACATCTACTGCAAACTCAACACCTGTGCCGAAAGGCCACCCATCTTCAGCTAGTGTACAAAGTGTACCTTCTAAGCACAACTCCATTAAAGTTCTACAGGTTTCTGCTGGGGAAGGCCTGGTCTGTAATGTTATTGATGCATCTGATGTATTATTTTCCACGATACTAACTGAAGAATTGCACCTGAACGCCCTCAAACTTCCTTTAACTGGACTTGGGCTGGTTCTAAATTTAGACCAACTTCCATTTTTTGACTGAAGTTCAGGAAATTGATAAAGAAAAGAGGCTTTGGATATAGTAGCAAATGCATTCTTTACCCTTTGGGTATGACCAATATGGTGAGGAATGAGGATGGATTTGTATGCAACTGTGTAAGACATTAAGAATTTTTTGAGGTCTAGGCAATCGGGTGCTCTTTTCAAATATTGGTTATGTAAAAAAAAATTGCACCTATTCAATAGATGGGCGCAGATTTTTCTATAGAAAACTAAGTCCTGTTCTATGTATAAGCAAGTGGATATTCTCTTTCAATAGATTTGCACAGTATGTGAGACTAATTGCGACAGTTTGATCGGGTGCATGCTGAATTTTGAATAGCACAGTAAGAAATTTCTGGTTTCTGAGTAATTGGGTACTCTTTTTCGATAGATTTGTACACCGTGCAAACCAGATAGCAGCTATTTGAACAGATGGGATAATGATTTTCTTTATTTCTTTTTCTGTCCCTTTTATTTAGGGATTGAGCAAATTGGTGCTATTGAATTGAGGTTCAATGCTTACCCAGTTATGAATTGTCCGCCTGGACAAAGCCGGTACTGACTCTTGTGTTTGAATAAATTACAGTAACTAAATAAAATCTAAGGATAAATTAGCAAGAAATTTGAGAAGATTCGTCTTACAGAACATTCAGCCTCGCAAATAACAAATGAAAATTGCTGCCGAAAAATTAAAGACTTCTGTAGATGATTTGCACTTCAGATTCGTCCTGGCTGAGCCTCTTTGCTATTCCTGAGGCTACTAATGGACCCCTTGCTAATGAAAGATTTATCAGTTTTTTTTATGTATGACAATTATGAGATTTGGAGTATAAAATTTAGCATTTTTTGTTGTGAGTTTCACTCAACTTCGGGTATGATGGGCTATCGGGCTCACCAGTGTTTTATTATTCTTATTGTAGGGAAAGTGTTATTAAAATGTGGATTACATTCCATTTTAGGTATGGTGCTCCACAACCTACCGAGAGGAGCACACTCCTCTCGGTAGGTTGTGATGAGACTCCTTAACCTCTTACCTTCTAACGGATAATCAAATTAATATCGCTTCTATTTACATATTTAAGTTGATTACAATAGTAGCAAATTTACAAGATTAACATTTTTTTTTTTAACGTCTATTTTGGTCAAATTGAATATGGCAAAATCGTTAGATAGATGGTTTCATAGTTAAATACTTTCAATGGTGTAATAAAAATTACGGAAATGTTACATACTGAATTTTTAGTGCACAGAAAGATTTTCAAGAGGTCAGTAGTGGCACACTTGTAGTCGTTTTGTGCATATCTGATACCCTTTTTAGACCACATTTCTATGTGGCATTCCATTAAGAAATTTGTGCACCCTTTCTACATTTCCAAATTTGTCATAAGCAAGATCCATGCAATTGTACCATCTTCAAAATCGTTGCAAATTCCTTTTGTTTAATTGATTTCTTGTGTTGAATCTGTTAGATCGCATGCTCTTTTTAGTGTGTCCATCTAATTGTATTCCATGAGATGACTAAAATCATGGTAATATCTTTGCATTGCATGATAATGGTTGTTGTATTGGTTTTAACATAAAATTACTTAAAACAACAGCCATTACTTGAATGAAGTTATAGAGGACAAAGAATTTGACTTCGAGATGTTTATTTATAGAATAAATTAAACTAGAATTTACAGCAACATTAGTAGCTTCAACGAACCATAAAAATGAATTTAACATTGGTAAGTCTTAGATGATTATTAATTAATTGTGTCACTCTACTCTAAACTGAAAACAATGTTATAATCAATGCACTCACTGTTTATTGGTAGTGACATATAGGAAAGTAATTAATTAATAATTTGGAAAGTAATGAGAACCTTGTAAGTAGAATTTGTATGCATGTCTTTCAATGTGGTTGTCGTAATATGTTCAAATAATATTGCAATTGTATTTTGATGGATGCCCATTTTCCTTGCAGAGAAGTTTGTTTGTGAACAATATTCTTGTTTATTGGATGCTTGCGCTTGGAGACCACCATTGGAGATTGTAAGTATGATCTACTTTTCATTAACTCATTTCAAATTTGTATTTCACATGTTTGTATTTATGTGTTATTTAGTACCACTACACGATGTTTATAAAGATTGCATACATTTTTAAAGTCAATAGCACCACACTGCTTAAAGCAAAAAGAAAAGAAATGGCTCGACTATTCGTGAATGTTTATGTTCACATTGCAGCCTATTCTTCTATCAAATTATTGTGCCACAACATAAATATTGTATAAATAGAAGACCCACAAAATAGCATTGCTCTATACAAATTAATTGAAATGTTTCAGATAATAGAAGACCAAATAATACATAAAGTAAAATGAAAATGAGGTTTTTCTAGAAAACAAAAAAAAACATGAAAATTAATTAAGCCAGAAGCTTCTAACACTAACAAAAAGAAGAGGAGGTAAAAATCCACAAGCATTAGTATTAACGATTTCAGTTTCTTCTCTTTTTAGTCAAATTTATTTTATTTTAATAAGAATATTTCTAATTTTTTTATTTATTTACTCACCTTCCATAGAAGTATAATAAATATATTACAGATTGATTAATGTGCAGGTCATCCCATAAGGATATGGCAGGTCAGGTTTATAAACCCAATTTCTTTATGACATGTCCATGAAAGTGTTGTACCAAGCTGCAAAAGATGTTTACAGTAGACCATTTTCATGCTTCTCGAGCTCATGTTGAACACTCTTGGGTACTTTGTGCATACAGACAGAAACAAGAAAAATGGCCCACCATGCCCATCTCTACAAAATTCCATTGGTTCCCATTTCCCTTCTCTGAATTTATGAGCGCAAGAGAACTGGGTGCTGAGAATTTTGATCACTGCTAAACAAAATTTATCTTTAATTTTCTATTATATTTATTATTTCGCCCCACAAAGTTTAAAGAGAAATTATTATTGGTTATGTTCAAAAAGCTTTTCTCTCCAGGTTGTTTTCCCTCACTTAAAAAACGGGATTGTGAATTTGACATGGATAGAAATAATGTATAATGTATAATTTTAATTAGGGTTAAGATATTAAATTAATTGAATTTTAATTATAATCATAATCTTAACATTAGTGTTTATCGATTACCTCTATTAAAAAATAACTATAATTAATAATTATTGATAATTATTGTAATTAAATTAATTATTTAACAACTGGTTGATAATGTAGGAAGTTATTAAAAAGAATGGCTCACAACTTGCAAAAACCAGCAACATACAATTTTAGGGCTTTCAATCTAGTTCAGTCACACAATCCTACTTGGCCTGAGAAGAGGCATACTACAAATGGATTTGTAGTCCTAGGTCATCATCCTCCCTCAACCTCTAAGGCAAACACTTCAAAACAAAACAATAAGCTTTATGCGGTAAATTCCCATGGGAAGGAATGGCAACCTCAGGACTCGCACCCTAATCTTAGATCGGACGGGCAAAATAACCATAGATGGCGGGAGGTTAGAGGCAAGGGATCCCAAAGGGCAATGTATGCTCAATCTAGGGTGGAGCAATTGGGCGAAGTTGGAAATTTCTTAAGGAAAAGCCTTGGTGATCAAGTGTGGATTGCTCTCATCACCTCCAAAATGCCTAGATACGCATCAAGGGCCAATTTGATTCCCCTTGGCAAAAAGAAACACCCTGAGCTTGCCTCAAACCTTCCACTCACTGCTGCCCGATCCAGGAATATAACACACTTAGGATTTGGCCCTAAATCTGACATTTGTCATAATTTAGTGCCCCACCAGCGCCAAGTTGATCCTATCTTGGGTAATGCTATTGCTAATTCCCCTAAGATATCAAGGATTTATAAGCCCAGACATATTGTTGACCATCGAGCGAGGCAGTTCAATAGGGAATCTAGTCCTAATGCATGTGTTTGGAAAAATAACATTAATAGAGTAAACCCTAGGCTAATATTCAATGGAGGTCCCAATATGGAAGTAAGAGAAGATAAATTTGCCAAGAGATTAAGGGATCACTGCAGAAAATTCGGCCTTTTGCCAAATGGAGTGGGAACGGGTAACCTATTGGGAAAATTGCTAGCTGGTGGGAGATAGAACATGCAGGCCAGGTAATTATTACTACCCTCTCCAATGACTTTCTTTACATTGATTGTAAACAGGTAGCACTAAAACACGAATTATTATCTAGGGATCCTATGTTTTATCAAAGCTATAACTTCATTTTTATTGACTGGCATCCAAATTTCAAACCTAGCTTATATAAATTTAATAAGATGCCAAAATGGATTATACTAAGAAGCCTTCATGTCGAACTTTTGTATTCCCAAGTTCTTTTCAAAATAGGAGATAAATTAGGAGGTTTTATAGGCTTGGAAGAGACATGGTCCCACTCTAATGGTCTCAAAATGTTAGTAAACTTAGATACTAATTTACCTCAGCTGAGAAGTATATATTTTATCACATCTAATGTTAAATATTGCATCATTGGACCAATTTCTGACAATATTTCTTATAGGCTGAGGGATCCCCCTGTCAATAAGAATCCACCTTGTGTTTTACCCACTGAGTTCAGAGATATTGTCATATGTTTTAATAATGACAAAGGAGGTTTCATTGTTAGTGTCAACCCTTCCAAATGGGAAGGTGCTATCAATCAACCTAGTTGTCCAACTCAGGTTGAAGAAGGGGAAACCATCTGAATCTTTGATTCCTAAGGAGGGAAATGAGACAATGATGGTCTTGCAAAATGGAGTATCAACTAAAGATAATACAGAAATTCATTGTGCTTCCCAGAAAAATGCCATTTTGGACACCCCCAATTTAACTCAATCCCTAGAGGTATCTCATCCCTTGATAAATGGACCCCAGAAGGATATATCATGAAACCCTCTCAAGGATGTCTATCTAGATAATAATGCACCTATGTATACTCAGGTAGTTCTGGAGAAGGAAAAGGCTTATGGGGATGGTGCTCACAAATATTATACTACAAATGGTTCCAATATGAGGGTTGAGAGAGAGTTAGGGGGAGGGAAGATACCAGAAGAGGTAATTCTGGGGTCTGCCCCCCTGGTTGTATAAGAGGAAGGTAGAAAGGGCAATGGAGAATCACTGAAGGATAAGGTAGGACATTTGGAAGAAGACCCTTCATTGTTATAGGAGAGAAGGGTTGGGGTGTCTTTGTATATGGAGGATGAGGATAATGAGAACAAGACTAATGTTTCAATCAACCATGTTTGCAATGATATCATCAGTGATCTATTGGATAGGTTTATAGAGGAAATTATCGATGAGGATGAACTAGCCTTGTAGAAGCAAGTACTAATAGCAAATCTCATAGATTTGGGGAATGAGGAACAGGAGAAGATGGAGGAAGCTTGGATGATGACAGAGATAACCAACAAAGAGAATGATGATAGGGCGGAAGTCCTTGGAATTGCCCAAAATGAATTTGGATTCGAGACCCCGGATTGTGTCAGGCAGAACAAGAAGAGAGGCAAAAAATCTATTCTAGAGCTGAGAAATATGGATGGGTCAGCAGAAGGCCAAATCAAATTAACCTCTATGTTTAATGCAAGGAAGGGGAAGTTCCTTCCCAAGGAGCCATGAAACTCCTTATGTTGAATGTAACAAGAAGCGGATCATAATACGCTGCATCACAACAACTAATTCAGATAATACTAAGTTGGGAAACTAAACTAAACATAGAAGAAATTGATATCTTTAGGAAAAAATCAGGTATTAAGGAGATGATTGGATACCCGGCAAATGGTGCCTCATGTGGTCTAGCAGTAAATTGGGATCCGAGATTGGTTTCCTTAGAAAAAGAGAGGTGTCAAGAAAACTGGATAAGTGGATGGGTGAGTGGCATTTAAAACAACCTATGATTCCTTCTAATAAATGTATATGGTCCTACACAAAAAAGGGACAAAAGAAGGATATGGGATGAAATAGAACAATACCTGCAGACAATTCCCAATCAGATTTGCCTCATAGGTGACTTTAACGCCATTTTGAACCATACTGAGAAATGGTGAGGCAGCAAGATAATTTCTCAATCTGGAAAGGACTTTAGTGAATGGGTCCATAAAAACAATCTTATGGAGATTAAGTCTAACGAATCATTCACATGGAATAATAGAAGGTTAGGTTTTAGTAACATAGCAGAAAAAATTAGACAGGTTTTTTCTTAGAGGGAGTTTTGTTGGCCTTCCTAACACCCTATCTGTGCAAATCATTTCTATTTCGGGATCAGATCACTATCTAGTACAATTATCCATTACTGAGGAATGCATACCCAAAAGGTGCCCTTTTAACTTTGAACATATGTGGTTAAAAGATGTTAATGTAATGGGATTGATAGAGCAATAGTGGAAAGGGACAGATGTCTCTGGGTCTAAGCTATTTAGAGTCGTTAGTAAGCTGAAAGTGGTAAAGAACAATCTGTTGTTGTGGAACAAGACTCATTTTGGCAATATCTTTTAGGTGAAGGTTAAATTGGAAGAAGAAATGGGAGTGGTTAACAAGGAAGTAATTGAAAAGGGCATGGATGAGTCCCTTTACCTAAAAGAAAAATGGTTATTAGTTGCTTATGAGGATATCCTAGCTAAGGAAGAAATTTTTTGGCATCAAAAGTCCAGGGAAATGTGATTAAGTGAAGGGGATAAGAATACAAAATTCTATCATAACAACACTAGACAGAGGAGAATTGTGAATAGAATTACCAAAATCAAAACCACAGAAGGAACAATTATTGAAGATCATAATCAAATTGCAGTAGAGGTTGTGAAGTAATATGAGAGAATCCTTAATAAATAGGAAGGATCTAACTTAGGCTCTAGAAATGATGTCCTTGCAAACATCCCAAAGATCATCGTGGAAGAGCAGAATAAGAGTTTAGGGGCTATATTTTCAAAGGATGAAGTCAAAACTGCATTAATGCAGATGAATCTAAACAAGAAACTGGGCCCTGATGGTTTCCCAGCTGCCTTCTTTCAAAAATGTTGGTACTTCATAGGTGATGAAGTTACAAAAGCCTTGGAGGGGGTGAGGAATTCAAGAAATATGCTTAAAGAAATCAACAATACTTTCCTGACCCTCATACCAAAGAAGGATAAGGCATAAAGTTTTGATGACTTCAAACCAATTTCTTTATGTAATACAATTTATAAACTATCCACCAAAACTATTGCAAATAGATTGCAAAAATTGCTCCCCTTTCTAATAAGTGAAGAACAAACAGGCTTTGTCCTAGGGAGGCCTATATATGATGGTGTTATCATCGCCCAAGAAGCCATCCACTCAATTCAACAAAATAGGGAACCAAGCATGTTAATTAAGTTAGACATTAGAAAGGCCTATGATAGGGTTGAATGGCACTTGCTCCGCAAGTTCCTTGAAGCCTTTGGCATTGCCAAGCCCTGGATCAACCTTATTTATAAATGCATCTCTTCCCCTAGAATCTCACTCCTGGTTAATGGGACCCCAGAGGATTTTTTAATATATCTAGAGGGTTGAGATAGGGAGACCCCATATCCCCCCTTCCTATTTATCATCATGGTAGAATCTTTAGGCAGATCCATTACCATCGCCAAGAACATGAACACTTTTAAAGGTATCAAGATAACGAGTGATCTGGATCCCATCACTCATCAACAATTTGTTGATGATACCATGTTGTATGGCCAAGGCAACAGTCAGGAGGCATGATCATTAAAAAAATACTTGACTCCTACTTTGTAGCCTCAGGATAGGAAATAAATAAGGGGAAATCTGAAATCTTATTCTTTAATACTAATAGGAAACATGGAAAATATAACTTGTAATATTCTGAAGTTCGAAAAGGGGAGTTGTCATGCAAATTCCTTTATCTACCCTTAGATAAAGGTTGCAGATCCACAAAATTATGGGATCAAATGGTGGTTAAAATAAAGAATAGAATAGAAACCTGGAAGGATAAATAGCTCTCCTCTGCAGGAAGGGCTACTATGATAAAATAAGAGTTAGCGGCAATGCCAATTTATCAACTTTCATGCATTGATAGATCCTAGTAGCTAAAAAGGAGGAACTGACCAAACACCTCGGAAAAATTTTTGGGAGGGGGCAGGGGATAAAAAGAAAATGTCACTACTAGCTTGGGATAAAGTATGCAGGCCTAAGATGGATGGGGGGGCTGGAATTAAGAATATCATAGAACAAAGTAAAGATTTAGGAGCAAAGCTAGTATGGAGAATGCATAAATATCCTCACTTAAAATGGGCTAAAATCCTTTGTCACAAATACCTAAACAGTAATGATTGTACAAGTATTTTTAGGACAGCTGCCCCTCTAAGGGGATCGTGCATTTGGAACTTTATGTTAAATTGTAGGAGCTTAATCACCAAGAAACTAACTTGGAACCTTGGTAATGGAGGGCATGCCCTGTTTTGGTCAAACTCTTGGGGAGGATACTCGGCAATAGATAAAACAACCAACCTTGAAATCTCCAAGACCCTCTTGGAAGAAAATTGGGGAAAATATGTCAAAAGCTACATTGAGGTTGTGGATGGAGACATTGCTAAAGGCTGGGGATGGAAATCTTTAGATAACATCATTATCCCAAAAAGAGAAAGGGAGGAGCTGACCAAAATCCAAGACTCTAGAACTGTTACTATTCACCTTGGGCAAGATAAACTAGTTTGGGATGGCTCGAAAATCGAGGATTATAACACTAAAGAGGGCTACAATTACCTAATGGGAAAATAGTTAAGACCTAAGACAAACATCCCATTGGAACTTTGTTGGGATAAGATGTGCCTACCTAAGGCAGGGTTGTTCTCATGGTTAGCATTACAAAATAGGATCCTAACTGCCGATAGATTCAGGAAGATGGGATATGTAGGACCTAGCAGGTGCCCTCTTTATGAAGATGATGAAGAAAAGGTTGATCACAAACTATTATCCCGCAAATTCTCTCATTAGTGTTGGAGTTGGCTACATAACAAACTTGGATGGAACTCAGCAATTCCAAGGTCAATTCTGAGCATGTCTCAAGCTTGGCCTATTAGAAATAAGAATTGTTTGTATGGTGTCCTTTGGATTACTGCTCCATCTATTGTCATATGGGAGGTATGGAAGGAGAGAAATAGGCGCATTTTCAAAGATAGAAGAATGTGTTGGGAGCAACTTACCATTAAGATGGAAGCTGCCATTATTGAGACAATAAATAGTAG
Organism: Cryptomeria japonica; assembly: GCF_030272615.1. Lineage (NCBI taxonomy): Eukaryota > Viridiplantae > Streptophyta > Pinopsida > Cupressales > Cupressaceae > Cryptomeria > Cryptomeria japonica. The sequence continues at coordinate 280,311,917 of NC_081407.1, read as the reverse complement.
AATCATGAATATACAAAGAGTGGAGGCAAATATGACCTCCTGGGATGAGAAGATGAGAGGCAGATAGATAGGGTTGAATGTTTCTCCTTTTATAGGAGTTGGGGCTAGAGAGGGTAAGCATAGAAGAGATGAATGTAAGTGGCAGAAACCTGAGAGTGGGTGGTTCAAGCTAAACTTTGATGGAGCTTCTTGAAGAAATCTTGGTCAAGCAGGCATAGGTTGTTGTCTTCACAACTCTGAAGGAATCAAAATGGCAAGACTGGCAAGGCCCTTAGGTGATAAAACCAATAATTTTGTTGAACTCACAACTCTGGTGGAAGGGATGTTGATATGCAAAGAGATGAGGGTGGAAAGATTGTCTATTGAAGGGGACTCAACAATTTTGATTAATGCTCTGAGAAAGGGGTCTATGTCAAACTGGAGGTTGAATACGTTACTTTGAGACCTTTACGCTTAGCTCAATCCTTTAAAAGCATAACATTCAATCACATATACAGGGAAGGAAATTCTAGAGCTAATCAACTAGCAAAGAAAGGTGTTGATGGGATTACCATTGGGTAATACAGGGAATTTAGGAGCAGTCGTTGTCTTAGAACTAGTACCTATTGATTTAATAATTGGACGAATACATATATATTCTTATTTACATACATACTCGCATGTATATATATATATAGATATATAAATACTTTCATTTATATTTATGTATATGTTTATGCATATATACAGTAATGTATATATTTGTATATTTGCAGACATTTATATATATTCATAAAATTTGTATATTTGTAGACATTTATATATATTCATAAATATACAACTTAAGACACAACTCTTAAGATTATTATGCCCTTATCCTTAGCCATAATCCCAATACCGAGAGAGTAATTATAATCTTTTGAGATTAGGACTAGCTTCTAGTACTTCTAGTGCCAAGTGTAGTGATAGATCATGATCAGATAGACAACTAATTTCACACTCAAGCTTTTAATTAGACTTGTGTGGCAACTCGCTCTCATTACACTTTAGCTCTTAATTCTGCTATCTTTTGGCTCTGTGAAAAACTCACTATAGGATGGATACCCCGGTGAAACTATCTTGCAATAAGAGGCAGATGGCGATCACAGATGTAGTGACAGAGGACCATCTAGAAGGTATTATCAATTTCCCTCGTGAACCAGTAATCGACGCCATAATGAAAATGTTTGGGGAAGAATATGTCCTAAATGAAGATAGAACTAGGGATAATTTGGACATTCCATCCATGTTCTTAGCATTGGCAATGTACTTTGAAAGAGATAGAGAGGTGGTTAAAGGCATCTGTAAAAGCCTATTCAAGAGTTTCATTATGGTGAATCTTGATAAAGTCCTGATTAACATCTATGATGACCTCACAATTCCTAAGCTATGGCATTACAATAGGATTATGTGGAGGGATAAACCAGTACCAAAATATCCTATCCTAATAATTGAGGGTTGGGATGGGTTTGAAAGGAGATAACCTGTAATTACTCAGAATCTCAATTTTCTTCTATGGCTTTTTCGCATCAAGAGGCCCAATAGCCGCCATTGGTTTGCTCAATACCTCATAGAGGAAGGCATTTATGGGTATGATGAAGTCCTAAACATACCCAATGCCTCTTTCTAAATGATGATGAAGGCGAAAAGAAAGTTCCAGTGGAAGGTTGCAAGGCTAAGCATGGATAATGACATGGCCGAAAGCGAAAGACAAGAGGTGGGGATGAGGGCGTTCCAAGTGATGGCCTCTATGGCTAAGTTTGATAGGGTATCATAATTTTGGTGGTTTAAGCCCAGCAGGGGAAGACAATTTTGTTATTTGGTCAACCTATAGTTTGTAGCATCGTAGTAACTCTTTAGTAATCTTGGCATTTTTATCGAATGTATTTAGGATTATGTTGACTAGACTAAGGTTGGCTATATGATAAATCTAAGTCTTTGTGGATAGGTACTTAAGCGTTATGGACATACTCCTATTAAGTAATTATGGCATATCCCTAAAAAAATTATATAAAAACATTATAGTTTCTATGGACTCACACTTGTTATTAACTATGGCAGTTATGAATATGTTTCTGCTATGATGGTTGCTCTGATTATTCTTAGTTGGGATGATGCTTTTGATTTTGGGTCTCACGATAGCCCTTTTTGATATTTCATTATGTGTCTGCATTGCTTTTTGGGGTTGTGAGCTCTAATGGGGCTCTCATGGGGTGTATATCTAGAAATGGTTTATTATGGCTCATTTTTAATTGAATTGTGTCATCTCCATGGGGACATCACTGATTTTTGACCTATATTGATGCCACTTGTAGGTTAGTATACACATAGGTGGTATTGGTATTGGTTAGAAACCTCAGTCTGGTCCGAGCTATGGTTGGTATTGACCCCTTCTCGACATGTTCCTGGAATAATATATTATGCTATGGGTGGTGTAAATGGGTGCCTCTGTCTATATAATGCACTCTCGCCTTTTATGGTTCTATATGTTCTCTTTATATGTTATATACTCAGTATCTTGGGAAATCCCAAGAAATCTTGATCTTGTCAGTTATAGTTATCTTGGATGCATACTAGTATGGTTTCCGAGCAATAGTTCTCGGTTATCTAGCTGCTCTGGCACTTGATATATGGACTTTACTTTTACAAATAGCAGCTTATATTTTCATATCTGTTTGTTGTGAATATATTTAGATGTCTAGGTTTTAAATTAATTTAGTTTTGTTTATTCTTCTGGTTACCTCTATGGAGACCCTACTGAGATTTTATTTATATAGATGTTATTTATATAGTAGTATATACATATAGGTTGGTATCTATATTGATCAAAATCCTCAGTTTGGTCCGAGTTTTGTTTGGCTCTTCCCTCCCTCTCTGCATGGTCATAGGGTAAAATACCATAAATAAGAAGTGTAGTTGGATGCCTCTATTTATATGAAGTACTCTCTTTTCATGGTTCCACATTATATCTAACAGCTGGTCTAGATTGTTTGGGAGTTATTTTTTTGGCTTTTGTTGTGCAGGGAGTTAAATATAGTGGCGTGGGTATTGAGAGCCCGATAATCATGGAAGACTAAAGCAAGGAACAACTTTGCACCTTTCCAAGAGGATATATGGGAGTGGGCCTTGCATCCAATGGCTTTATAAGATAGAGCTTTGTTCAATTCTTGATGTAATGTAGCAAGTAGCCAAATTTTACTGAATGAGGAAAATCCCTCAAATTTGTAAATTGTACTACTGTATTGCATATTCTTTTATGGGGAAAGACCAAAGGTTTTCTCCACCTGGCTCTTTCCTATCGGTGCCCCTAGTGAGCTGGGTTGTAATAGGTTTTCAAAATTAATAAAAAAATTGGCTCTGGCCTTTTACCGATCAAAAAAATATATTAATTATTTAACAACTGACAATAAATATTTTATAAATTTTATAATGTTTTGTATTAAAAAAAGAAAAAAATATAGAAAGTTTAATTTCTATATTGATTTTGGTTTTTAATTTATTCTGACTAATTGTTCATTCATTTAAATTAATTTAATTTAATTTTGGATTATGAAATGATTTACATGCAAAATAAAATAGAAAGGTTGCATTAAACCAAATTGAACCCTAACCCTAACCCTAAGCCTATAGTAAATTGATCCCTAACTATAAACCTAATTAAGCAGTAAATCAAATTCAACCCCAAATTTTATCAAACCCTACCCCTCACACTAAACCAAAACCTAAATTGAACTATAACCTTTATAAAACCCTAATCAAAATTGAACCCTAACCCTTATAAAAACCCAATCCAAATTGAACCATAACTCTAAACCTAATAAAATTAAAAACTAGATTGAATCTTAACCCCAACTCTAAACCAAATTTAACCCTAACCATAATATTAAACAAAATCGAAACCTAACCATAAACCTAATTGAACCCTAACCTACACTAATACAAATTGAATCCTAAGACTTGGTTTAACCCTAAGACTTGATTTAACCCTAACACTAAACTAAATTGAATACCAACCCTATCTAAAGAAAATCAAACCTTAACCCTAAACAAAATCATACAGTATTTCTTACAATAAACCTAATTGAACCCTAATTCTAAACCAAATAAAATTGTCCAATAATAAACCAAAATCAAGCCTAATAGGCGCCTTGAGAAGGATATCTCTCAGCTTAGGACATTATTAGGATTAATTTAAAATAAAATAAAAAATGGGTGCACCTAGGATTGAGGGCCCAATTATATAATGTGTGAATTGGTGAGAGGGGACTTTAGATTTAATTAAATTAATAATTAAATGCCTAAAGAAGACTTATAATTGCAAGTTGCAATGGGACACAGGTGCTAACCTAAGTGTGAAATTGGACAACCCTAATTAAGGGTGTACAATTTATGATGCTACAATAACATAATATTATAAATATAAATATAGTATAATATACTATATAGTTTAATTGGGTCTAAAGTGTAATGCTAACACTATGTTAACTAAACCAAATTGAACCCTGATTTTGAACCAATTTGAATAGTAAATGAAATTGGACAAGAACCCTAATCATAATTAAACACTAAGTAATATTAAACCCAAATCCTAAACCAATTTAAAACCTAACTCTAACACTAAACTAAATTGTAACCTAAACTTAAACTAAATTGAATTGTAACCTTATAATTGGACATTAAACCAAACTGAACGCTAATCCTAAGACTAAAGTAAATTGATCCCTAACAGTGAACCTAATTAAATCAAACCAAGTAACCCTCACACTAAACTAAAGCCTGAATTAAACTATAACCTTTACAAACCCTAGCCAAATTGAACCCTAACCCTTATTAAACCCCAACCCAAATTGAACAATAACTCTAAACCTAATTAAACACAAAACTAGATTGAATCTTAACCCCAACCCTAAATGAATTCACAAATTCACACAAACATTGTAGAGAAGCACAAAACAAGAGAGCACCCAGAAAAGACCCACCTCCGTAGGGCCTGTGTGAAGAGAAGAACCTTTCGTACTTCTAAAACCCCTCTTCATCCAGATATGGTCACTGAAAAACACTGTGTGGACCCCCTTTAAACAAAAAGTGCAAGAGAAGTAGAACACTAGGGAGACAATAAGACCTATGTAGGGACCAAGTAGCTCCAACCACCAGTGGGGCCAAAATAGGGCAAGCACCCCAATTGACACCCACACAATGAACATACCCCATGGGGTAGGGAAACAAATAGCCAAAAACCTACAATGGAAGGGCCCAACACACACCACCCACTAGCCTTCAATGGAAAGACAATGCTCCATAATATGCCATAGATGGAGCCAAAAAATAGTAGCAAGAACCAACACCCGAGTCACCAAAAGAGGGGAAAACACATCATCCCCCAACCATCTATAAAATGGGTAGGGAAAAAAGGCAATGGGGATAACAACAATTAGCTTGCATCAAACTCTGCCAACAAAATTCAAAGGAAGAGGGCTTGAACAGAACCAAAAGGATATCGCCTCCAAAGGAGGGGGATGCAAAATACTAACACACCTGTGGGTCAACGAAAAGGCCCCCCAAAAGGTAATAAAGTAGCCCTTAGCTAGAACAACAAGGAACCAACAAACCCCATAGCAACACCCGAATTATACCCATAAAAAAATGGAGGTTGACAAATGATTTTCCTTAGAAAACAAAACACAAAACCCCCCTACCAGGGTGAGAGGAAAAAAACCCAACCAAAAACATAAATTCTGGAGGCCCCTTCCACTGCAAATTATAAGGGGAAAAGCAAGGCAAATTGAAGGCCCATAACCCACCAAGCAATAAACACCAACCAATCTCCAGATCGCCATCACCTTCATCATCTATCTCACTCGAGACTCTTGAAACCCTGCCACAACTTCCTCCTCTACTCTCACTCGCCATTATTATATTAGGCTAGAGTTAGGCTCGTAATATTATTGTTAAGATAATACTATTATTAAATATAAAATAATATAATTTATTACATGAAATATTAAAAGATAATATTATTATATATTAACTTATTTAATGTCTTCTTTGTTGCGCTTTCATTGCTACTAGCTTATATATATTTAATAATGTATAGAATAAGCCAAGAGATATCCTTCTCGAGGTGCCTATTTATCAATTTATCACAACAAAAAGCAATAGGTTCCTCAAAAAAGATATCTCTTGGCTTATTCTATATATATTATAAAATATCAATAGGCTAGTTATTTTTACATTAAGAGAAACCTAACAAATTGAGGTAGGGAAGTAGAGTTCTTTCATATCTATTACAATACAAAATATTGATCATTTTTAAAGTATATTACCTCATTTGATTGGAAGTTGTAAAATAGGGAGTTATGTTTCAACACACTGAAACCTTATTTTTTATAGTGGAGGGTGATGCAACAAGTATTAAGGTAGAATTACATTAAGGCAAGGGCAGAATTATAGAAAGGTGGGAATATGGAAACAAAACCCAAAATTGCAAATAGAGTGTAATGTCGTGTTTACATTTGATCTAAGTTGTACTTATTAGGTATGTACTTGTGTTTTCCTTGTTTCATATGTTGTGTGTTTTTCCTTCTCAAGTATGCATTTTCTTCTAACTCTATTCTTCCTTTCTTCTTGTTGAAGTTTTGAACTTCTCCAAGTCTTGTCATGTCTTCCACCTATCCCTCACCCTATCGTTGTATTTATTACACTTTTAGATTTTTTCTTATTGGTATGCCCATTGCTCAACCTCCTATGTTCCAACCTATAGTTTGAGTCTTATGGCCATCACCAATCCCTAATCCTAGATGTTTTATGCTTGTGTTTTCATTCCCCTCATAACTTCCAAGCACATGTATTATTTCCAATAGTTTATTTTTTGTGTCATAACTTTCAATGTAGAATCTTTCCCACCCATTGTCATTATTCAAAATTGAATTTATGAGTGTGCTCGGTGATTGACATGCTTTGTGTATGGAGCATATAAAAGAGAATATTTTCATTCGAGATCATGATCTACACTCAACTAAATTCCTTTCAAAATCTATTTCGAGCACTTTTGTTAGAGCATGGGATTCTTAGAACAAAAACCTTATTGACTGTGTAGGGTGATCTCATACAGAGTTCATATTTGAGCTTCATTAGACATAGACTCCAACTACATTATACATTGATTTGATTTATCATCGTTATTGGTAGGAACTAATGTTGTAGTTATTAATGTTATAAAACTATTTAAATATAATATAGTTGTTAATGCAATAAAAAAGATCATGATTTACATTTTTTATTTTTTGTTCATTTAATAAGAAGATCAAGAGTTATATTTTTCATTTGTTGTTTGAAATGTAACAATATTACTAATGTATAAATAGTAATTTTAATCTAAGTTGTCTAATATTTGAATGAATAGTAAGGCCCAATAGTGTTGTTATCCAAATAGTAATTGTTTGTGGAAGTCAAACAGTCAAACTTACATTATTATTTTGGTTTGAGACATTACAATAGAATCAAACTTAGTGTTGTTGCTAGCCTTTGTGCCTATAGTTCAAATTTTCTATGTTTTAGGTTTATGCAATATATTAATATACCAACCAAATATCATGTAAGGGAGATAAAAAAACAAAGTCAATCTTTTAAAAGCTCAAGGACTAAATTATCTCCTAAAATTTTTATTCCAAAGCATAATTGTATGATGAAAAAAGAGAGTTGAACAAATACAAAAAAAACCATAAGGGTTAAGTCAAAGGGAGGTTTAATCTAATGAATATTATGATGGAACATTTTCTCTTTTCACACTCACTTTGGTGGTTGTGCATAATGTAGTTACTTCATGTCTGATTGTGCTTAGTTTTGGACCATTTTTAGAAACTTAGTGCAATCCCTTACTCAACGACATATATTTTGGCCTAAACTATTATTGCTAGCTTGCCTAGCACCCGTGTCCTAGTGAACTAGGACACCTAGCGCCCTTATCCAAACATTTTAGCCTTAAATTTGAAATTACAACAATCAACTTTGAGTGAGAAAGTGTTCTCAATGTTAAGCTCCCTCAAAAATAAAATATGAAAAGGTGTAAGTTGCATATAAATACAAGTTTGTCTCTTGTTTTAACTCCTATCTCCCATCTCTTTAAATTCTCCTAACAGCATTCAATCAAGCACAATTGAGTACAAGTTTGTAATCAAGGATTCAAGTATTCAAGCTTCAACAATCATGATAAAGTTTTATGTGTTCCTCCATGATGAAGGCATGTATTAACACCAATGAAGCAACGTCAAGCTTTGTGTGAGACTTCAAGGCAAAGGTTTCATATCAAAGGTAAAATTTATCATTTCAAGCATTTTCATTAAGGTTTTGACTTCTATCCTTTCTAAGGATAAGCTCTATTTTCATCAAACATTGTTGTAGTGGAGGTGAAAACACTAGTAGGCAATATGACTTAGTCAATCCCCTATACAACATAATATTTTCCCTATTTTTATGTGTGTAGGTGCAGATCCAACAATAGACAGGGCTATAAGAGTGCAAAGCAAATAGTGACAAATGGTCTCAGACTTCAAATGAGAAAAAAAACCTAGAGTAGGGTGCCCTCCATTTGTGTCCAACACTTTTTGGTTAATTTTTGAGGAGAGGAATCTATAGGGCCTTCTAATCCAAAATTTTGGAACCTTAAATGTTGATGAAGACACCCTCAAAATGAGGGGCCCTCCAAACGTGTTTGATAATTTCTACTCTAGATTGTTGTTACAAGTTCTTCTTTATCTCTTCATTCCAAATCTTTGCTACTATGTTGATTTCTAGTTCTATGTCTTACTATTTGTGTTAAAAGATCAATTTCCTATCATTCATTCATTTGCATACATTGCGCAATCTCAAATCCATTGCAACAAAAAGGAGTCATAAACCTACAAGCATTTGATTCTCCTATTAGGACTATAGTTGAACCTAGTTTATGATTCCCAAATGAGATGCAAATTTGAGATCTTAGTTTGCATTTCTAAGCTAGGATTTCATTTCCTACAATTTTATTTAGTAGACCCCACATATCATATGCTTGCATAACTTCTATTTTTAAAATCTACTAATTTTGCATGAAATTTTTAGATTTAGAGGCATTCATTTCTGAATTTTTTTTGCTTATATGCTTGCATTCATTAATTGATCATAGTATTGCTATCTCATATTGCTTAATTAAGCGATTAAGTGATCATATCATTGTTATATCATAGCTTAATCAATTGGTTAATCAATTGCATCATTTCTATCATTTCATATCATTTAATTGATTGGCTAATTGATTGCATCATTATCATTTTAATTCACATTTACAATAAATTTGTGTGACAATTAAAGGCATTAAAAGCTTAAACCAATTACCCTATCCTTGTCTCTTGTCTTTCTTTAATGTTGTTTAGGAGAAATTGTGTAATTTTAGAGCATATACTTGTTTACGAGATTCATAACCTATTGTTCTAACTCTTAAGATCCCTATGAGAAGAAGTTATTGACTCATTGTTTCTCATTCTTTAACGGTGAGCCTAAGTTGCATATTAACTTATTCCCACCAAGGAATTTGGGAGAGCAATATTCTCACAATCCAACACACATCTTGCTAACATGCTTGAAAATCATTCCCCTCATGTTTCTCAAAACGAGGATGACCATTCAATATAAGTGTCTAACGAATAATTGATGAAACTTCACAAGGAATTGAAAGTTCTTCAACTTTATGTGCGTAGAGAACACTTGGCTGAAGAGGCAATCCCCTTGATTGAGAATCATAGGAAGTTGATACAAGGTGATTTGCATGGTGTGGATGTTCTAGGTAGCATATCTCACATAGTGGATGAAAACACTATGAAATTAGCTATTTGTGTAAAAGTGCTTAGATATAATGCTCCTACAAACCAAGTTGAGATACCAATTCGCATGCCTACAACAATACCCAATATTCCTACATACACATCCAACATTATGTCTACTATTGCACAAAATCGTATTGTCATTCATATAAAAAATGTGTCTAGTCCTATCAATCAATATACTTATGTGTCATCTTCAACCAACCTTCCTTTTACTTCTTAAAACACCCATCTCCACCACTCACTTACCATAATGTTCAACATACCTACCATAATATCCCTTCAAACCCACCATCAACATCCAAATTTTCATAAGCCAATTCACCTATCGATGCCACCATAAACCAATTGTTCATAATTACAACAATAATTGGCTAACATAACCCAATCCCAATCTACTCTACCATTATATTGCACTAGTAGCCTATCTTTCATTCAAATCTCAAAGACTCCAATCCTACAACACATTGAGATATCTAATTTTGAGAAATACAATAGAAAAGGTGATCCTAATACTCATGTGTTAGCATTTACCACTTTATGCAACAATTTTATCTTTGAACAAACTATCATGCAAAAAACTTCCCTAATCCTTGAAAGAAACTTCCTTGAATTGGTTATGATATTTTCCTAATAATTCAATTAACAATTTTCAACAATTGATAGATCAATTTTTGTAACATTTTCAAAATAACATTGGTCCAAAAGTTACATTAGCTAATTTGGTGCATTGTAAACAAGGCACGTTAAAGAGAAAGCTACCAATTTAACTGGTAGTGTATACGGTGAAAAATGACAATGAAAACTATTGTAAAACCACAAAGATTTAACCACAAACAATCTAAGTCCTACAATGAAACATTCACCAATACCAATAGAGATACCTAAGATCATGTAAATCAACAAAATGAAACAATATTACCATTCACATGTCAAGTAGGGTTTCAATCTCCATTGATCTTGTTTGATATTTTTGCTCTCAAATTTTTATGTGTGCACAAGAGCTCAACAAAGAATGGATTGTGGTTGAAGACGCTTGATCGCAAGAAATCTTGATTGCATAAAATTTGATTAGCTGATTAGGGTTTATGATGAAGGAGAGTGTCCTCTTATATAGAAGACAATTTAGGAAATGGAGGGATAAGATTAAAAGGTGAAGAGGATAAATGGTCGGCTAGGATTAAAGGGTAGGTAGAAGAAATAACTAAAACAGTAAGAGGGTAGGTAGAGGAAAACAAAGAGATAAATGACATGTGTAATTGAAGGAAAAAGCTAATGAATTAATTAAATAAATAAAGATTTATTTAATTAATAGATGAAGTGGGATCAATTAAATAAATAAAATATTTATTTAATTTAGGAAAAGGACAATTTAAATAAATAAAAGTATTTATTTAAATGAGGAAAGGCTTAGAAGAGGATAAGTGAATTAATTAAATAAATAAGAATGTATTTAATTAATGGAAGACTTGGGATAAAATAATTAAATAAATAAAATATTTATTTAATTAGACAAGACAATTTTAGGTGTCTACATTTTGCCCCTCTTTGAGACAATGCAGCTCGTCGTGTTGGCTCAAAGGAGATAAGATAAACTGATACAAAGTTGTCCCATAATGGGAATGATATGTCCCCTCGAGAGATTGGATGAAAATGTTTTAAAAGATCACAAACAATCTCTCGATAAGAAATAAAGGCTAGAAATGACTGACAAGATAGGGTGACAAGGTCAAGCAAGAAAAAGACTGACTCAAGAGGAATCAACAAAATTGTGTCTATGTCTTAAAAGGCCAAAATTGATAGTTTTGTGATGAACATATGACATCAATTGGATAAGCTACTAAGAGGATTCACTCAAATAGGTGCCCTAGGGAAGACAAATTCAAGGATAGGCTAGAATTGACAATTATATGATAAACATATGTTGCCAATTGGATAAGCTGTTGAGAGGATTCACTCAAACAGGTGCCCTAAAATAGGTAGGTTTGCTAAGATGAGTGTAGGATAAGTCGTCGAATTGATAGAATCTGGTGAGTGCTCTAACAAGATAGGATATGGTGCAATGTGACAAACATATACATTAAGATGGAGCCTAATGAGCAGCACCATGTGATGGATATAAGCACTAGGATAGAAGTAACACTATGTGATGAACATGAGTACCACGAGGATTGAGACAATTGGTTTGATTGGATGCAAGAGTACTAACCCCAGATTGAGTCTAGAGAGTGATTCTCTATGACACAGTGGTTACGAATAGATTGACTGTTGAGGACCACACCGTAATCAAGGTGATGGGATTGAGACACATTATGTATATGCCTGAGATTTGGGAAAACACAAGACTATTAACTGCTTCGGTGAAAAGATGGTTTCGCAGGGTCTGCAAGAGGAGACAAACAAAATGATCTAGGGGATGGTCCTTCAAGAGCTCAAATTACTTCAAGGCCAATTGGCTCTGAGGGAGGGTCTTCATCATAGCTCTCTTGGATCCCATTTTGTATCAATTTTTGTATGACGATGTACACACCTTTGGGTGATTTTGTAGCCATACCATATTTTGACATCATTGTATCATGACACTTATTATTTTTTGATATATATATATGAGATGATCCATCCTTGCGACAACTATATGCATGTGTTCCTATGTGATGTTCTATATGCTTTATGATGATTTTATGATGCTTATGATATGGATGCAAATATGTACATGATGAAATGCAATTTATTTTTGTTCTTTTTCTGGGTTTATATGTACTAAATGCAGATGAGTATATGGTTATGATTAGATGCATGATGCATATATTTTTATATTTTTTATGTTTTATATGAGAATGCAAATGCTTATATTAGATGCTAATCAGTAGTGTGTGCAGGATGTGATACTATCATGATTTCCAAATGCATGTGTATTATGTGCTAACAAGTAATGATGTAGGTGAAAGCTATATGAAATACATATATTTTTGGTGTGTCATTATACTCAGTCATATGATAGCAGGCTACATTGACTCAGGAAGCGATAGGGAAAAAAGAGATGGAAGGAAGAAGATATGAAAGTGAAAGAGCTTCTTGTGCTATTATCATCATTGAGCTTTATTATGGCAAATAGGTTATGACCATCTAGGTATACGTTTGATCCAGAAAGTCATTGTACCCATTTGCATGGAGATCAGACAGTCACAAACAAGGAATGCCCCAATTCATACTAGACTCACAATGTCCTCATATCCTTGAACGAGCCATAGCATTACTAAGAGACCACCCACAAGCAACAAAATAGGTGAACATACCCCATCCTCGCCTTTCTAGTCAAAGAAATCTTGGAGATAGAATCTCTAGTCAGAGACATCCTGGAAAAGCTAAAAGACATGTTACCAAAACATTAAAAAAAAACCAAAAAAACCAAGACTTGACACTAGCATTCAATGAAATCCTCAAGTTATTTGTGTTTCTTGCCACATATGTTAACATGTTTGATTTGGTCACAATGTTGTTTTCCTAATAAAGGACAGATAATACTGAAAAAACCATGTTGTTGCCAAAATTTGTTGAAAGATTTGACTTGTTGAAACCCCATTGTTGCTTGTGTCTCAAACTGACTGAATCTATGAAACTGATACCTTTATTGTGGAGAAGAATGAAACTTTATTGCGGATTGGCGATGCAAGTGATCTTTTATTGTGACTTGTGCACGAAAATAAAGAGGGATGAAAATTCAATGCTCCTCAAAACATGTGATGCTTGGGGTTCCACTTCCATCACTAGATTTAGGATTTTGTCCGTTATAGATTGGACTTGATTTATCATGGAAGAAATGGTGAAAAGGGGTTTAGTATGAATGGATAACCAATCTTAGGTAGATCAATAACAAGCCATGATGGGAATAGGTAAATTTATTCTGGGATGGTTAGGTTGTGAGTGTGTGCAAAGTGAAAGGATGAGATTGAATCATGAAGGAGGGAGGAGCAATGTCTCTGCACATGGCACCGGTAACCCTGTTTTTCACCATGGTACTTGCCCAGGGCACTGTCGAAGTGGTTTTCACTGTTGGACACATTTATCTCTTTACTTTTTTTTATTTTTCAATTTTTTGTGTCACAAGGTACCTATTTGCCAGGTTTTCACCAAGTAACAATTTTTCTATTTTTATGTTTTTTTTTATTTATTTTTTTTGTATTTTTGACAATGGAATGTTCTAAAAAACTATGTGTAAAACTTGTGAAGGTGCATGTTGTTGATAGGATCCTCCAAAGGTTCTCCATCTGGTGTTGAAAGCTAATATGCACTCGATCCATAGACTGTTGTGATGATATAAGGACCAAGACAATTTGGTTCGAACTTGCCTTTCTTCTCTCTGTCTTGCTAATTTTTAGAATTTTCTCTGAGAACTAAGTCACCCACCTCAAATTTGTGAGGCTATACCTTATGATTGTAGCTTCAACATTCCTTGACTGAATGATGTGTTGCTCCATTTATTGTCTTCCTTGATGAAGGAACTAAGGTAGAATTACTAATGTGTGAACTACGTAGTCCCATATGTGTGTCACCTAAAGAAGTTTGGGCATCCCTGACAACAAAGTCCTTCAAGGAAGTTCCATTAAAGGTCCATTGATGTAATGTATCACTAAAAGGGAATGGATGTGTGGAACAAGTGGATGAGTTAAGAAGGCTTATGATTGCAAAAAGAAGTGAAAGTAGGATGGCATGATGGAGACTTAGGATCAACAAGTATTCTTTTTTACTTGAAATATTAGAACTTTTGTCCCTAGTTATTTTGGTATTAGGTGAGATCAACTCTTGTTATTTTTCCTTCATAGGATTTTTATCCTTGACTTTGATTTTTGCAGAGTCCAATAGCTTTTGATTTTGATTTGGACTAAAGGACTTTTCTTTATTTTTTACTTTTAGATTTTTCTTTTCAAAGCTTGATTTTTGATCCCCAATGAGTAAGGGATTTTGTAATTCTTGTTGATCCAAGTCTAGAAGTGGACTAGAAATGGAATGAGCAGATGATATGGTAAGGCTATATGAGTTCTCAAGAGGGCAGATAATATATTTAATAGATTCTTCATTGGCACCACTCTTGGGACTGTTGATATCAAGAGTTGCTTGCACCACTAGAGGAGATTTGCATTCAGACTTAGTAGCCACAACACTAGGTGGTTCATACCTAATTCATTGATATTGTAAATTGTTTGTAGGATGTTCCTGTCAACTAAATTTCATAGTAGATAGTGGGAGTTGATCAACATGAAAGATATACTCACCACATCCCATGTCTTTTACCTTGAATGTTTCTTTGAGCTCTGCTTGTCTTGATGCAAAAGATTTCAATGATTCGAAATCAACATATGATGATGAAGGAGTTGCTTCTCTATTCATTGATGACATATTGATGGTATTATTCTCATTTCATGTATCCATGGACATCCCAAAAGTATGTTGTATGTGAGATCTAAATCAAGGACTTGACAAACCACATCCCTCATGACTGGCCCAAATCTCAAAGATAAGGTGACAAATCCCTTGGATGCACATTCTTCATCATCATATGCTTTAATGGTGATCGTGTTCTTTCAATTTACAGTTTGTTCAGAATATCCTAATTGTTTAATAATGTTCAATGTACAAATATTCAAACCTGCTCCTCCATCTATCAAGGCTCATTTGATATGATTTTTATGGAGAAAGGCCTCAATGTAGAGGGGTGCATTGTGTGGTTGGCATATGGATACGTCATCAGCTTCTGTGAATGTAAGGCAATATGCAATGGAAAGGTATCCCACCATGGCTTGAAACCGGTCCATGTTCAGATCAGTGCGTATGAAGGTTTCTCACAATGTTTTGTCAAGAATGGCTTTATGCGAAGGTGATATACGCAAGAGCTAAAGGATGGAAATGAGGGCAGGTGTCTTCCCTAACTGATCTACAAGGTCATACTCATTTTTGTTAGATGATGAGGTTGTGGTCTTGGGTGGACAACCTTGCAAGATGACTTTACCTCGGCGGGTTGTGACATTACATTCGAACGTTTCATCTTTAGAGGATGAGGATGTTAGAATTCATGAAATGTGAATCCCACAAACCCAGTTATCTTTTGCAACAATACCTATCACACATAAAGAGAGAATTGAACAACAAAATAATTGAAGACAATAACAATGAAATTAATTGAATTGCTTTGAAATTGTTTATTGCTTATTGCTTGATTTAAAATGAAGGATATGAAATCCTTATAAATAAATCTAACTCTAAAGATAGAAACCCTAAATGATGGAATTTACAAGATAGACTGAGAGTTGAAACAAAATGCATGGATAAGTCATGTATGCACAAATAGCATAATAGACTAATTAATGCATGAAATTCTCGAAAATATAAACACAGTTTGCTTTTCCTGGTTTGCATTATGCATGGAGATAAATATTAATTAATTATTCATAATTAATTAATTAACTAAATAATAAATTATTTAATGAATTTAATACAATTAAGCAAATAATTAATTTATAAATTATTTATTCCAACACCCCCCCTGAATGGACAATTGGGGAGAGAGGTAAAAAAGATGTAGAAAAAAACCATGCAAAGATGAATGCAAGATGGGTCCCGGCATAAAGCCTGATGAATTACCCATGAAAAAACATGCAAGTTTCTCAAAAACATAGCAAAGGAGAAAACCTTTAATGGGAACAAAACTCCTCCCCAAAAAGAAACAAAAGACAAGCATGAAGAAGCTACAAACTATGTCATAGTAAGACTACTATGATGCTGAAAAAAGAACCTCCAGAAATAGGAATGCAAGAGTGTCAATATAATAAGTGTTTCATCTCACTGAAATGCATGGATAAATGGTCGCGCTACATCTCCTAGTACATAGGAACAAGTACTGAATACATAGCTAACTCCAATGCAAAACCAAGGAAGCATTAGCACCAACAGTAGAAACCCCCTCATAATGCTGACAAGGGAGACGTATGACAGGTATTGATAATCTAAATGCTTTTCTCCATTATACTGAAAAAAGTAGAGATCTAAGATAAGAAAGGTGGAGCTCGGATCACAAGAAGATAGAATAGGACCAGAAAGGCACTATTGAATTCAGAAATAAAATACAGTGATCTGGTAATCTATCTACAAAAAAATAATCTGATATCTGGATAGAGCTCTGAATTACCTTTTCAACAATATCTCGTTTGCGAAAAATGAAGTCCTGATGCACAAAATATGCCCCTAGGAGTGCAAAGAGCAACTTTTGAATTCAACTGGCAAAAAAGCCTAAAAATTAGAAAAAATACCTCCATATCTAGATAGGGCTTGGAAAGAGTTTTCCAACGATATATGGTTTGCACAATTTCGGCTCTGTATGCTCAAGTTAGAGCGAAAAAACCAACCCCCTCTTTTAAGGCACAAAGAGGGTCCAAAGGGGCCATGTATGCTGACTGTATCGCTGACATCAGCGGCTGGAAAAGTTGTTGAAGGTACTTTGACTTCTTTTAATTGATTAAAAAATTATTCTTTTTGAAATAGCATGCACCAACGTGAATTTTCTTTTGAAAAAATTAAAAATCCAACAATAATTTTTTTACCAGCCCATTGATTTTTTATTTTTTTTTCGAAAATATTTTTGACGCAAGTGCAAGTACGGTCATATAAAGAGTGCCAATAAAAAAATCATGCCCCTGACGCCCAAATAGGTCGAATTATATATCAAAATTCATGGAATCGTCCTTCTAAATCCAACCGCAAGGTCCTTTTGGGCCCAACAAACTCTGAATTTTTAAGTATCCTCTGGAATAGAGCAAACCCTCAAACTTCAAACCCTTGCAAAATGGACTCTGTATATCGGATTTCAATGAAATAAAAGGTGATCCTGACTTTCTCAAGCCTTCTAGAACTAATTATGTGATCCAAAGTAACCCAAGATGAATAATTTGTTGTGTATGCAAATAATCTCCAAAAAAACGAACAAGAATCTTCATATCTAGAGCTTTGATACAATGTTAGAATTCGTGAAATGCAATCCCACTAGCCCAGTTATCTTTTGTAAGAATACCTATCACACATAAAGAGAGAATTGAACAACAAAATAATTGAAGATAATAACAATGAAATTGATTGAATTGCTTTGAAATTGCTTATTGCTTATTGCTTGAGTTACAATGAAGGATATGAAATCAGTATAAAGAAATCTAACTCTAAAGATAGAAAACCTAAATGGTGGAGTTTACAAGATAGATTGAGAATTGAAATAGAATGCATGAATAAGTCATGTATGCACAAACAACAGAATAGACTAATTAATGCATGAAACTCTCAAAAATCTAAACATAGTTTTCTTTTCCTAGTTTGCATTATGCATGGAGATAAATATTAATTAATTATTTGTAATTAATTAATTAAATAAATAACAAATTATTTAGCGAATTAATACAATTAAGTGAATAATTAATATATAAATTATTTATTCCAACAGAGGAAGATGGTCCAATGCCTTTTAAAGCAACTTTACTACTTTGGGTAGGACCTTCGGGAGTTTTGTCCTTTATGATAATGTTAGAAACATAACTGTCCATTGAAATGTGGTTAACAGTAGAATAATAATCATAGGACATCTTAGCATAGTTGGCTTGATTATATGTTTTGGCTTTTCCTTTATCATATTTAGGGAATGGATCCTTAAACATCGCATGTTCCTCATTGGAGGTATGACCATCAACTTCTATGTCACCCTTGTCAATAAGTTCTTGTATAACATCTTTCAATCTGTGACAATTGCTAGTTGTGTGTCCTTTGCTCTTGTGATACTCACAATACTCATCATCACTCCACCATGCAGGTTTTACTTTTGGTTCATAAGGTGGATTATCTAGTAGTGTTATGAGCTTGTTTGCAACCAATTTATTGAATGTTGTCTCAATTAGGTCTCTCAATGGAGTATATTTCCTTTGAGGCTTTGATGGCCTTTGAGTGTTCACTTGATTATTCGCATTGGATGAACTTGCATAGGGAAATTCATTTTTGGTTTTACAATATTTGCATCTACTACTCCATCATTGACTATGTTCTTATTTTTGTTCCAAAAGTGGGGCTTGTCTTTCCCATTTGATTCCTCTTTGTTCTCTTTAAATATCTTAACGATGCCTTGTTCAATAAGGACTTTCTCAATTGCCAATCCTTTTTCTATGACTTCTTTGAAAGGAGATAAACAAGCTTTTCTTAGTTCATATTCAATGTCCTTGTTGACGTTTTGAGTGAACATTTCTACCATTTATTTTTGTGGGATATCACAAGAGAATCGACTAGCAAGACCTCTCCATCACTATAAAAATGAAGAGAAAGACTTCCCATTTGTCTACTTTGTGTTGCACAAAGTAGTCACTGACACATCTATTTCAATGTTGTATGATAAGTGTTGTATGAAAGCCTTTGATAAATCACTCTATGATTTGATTCCAGGTGGAAGTTGGGAGAACCATTCCATAGCTTGTGCACCTAAGATTTGTGGGAGCATTCTCACCAAGTATGTTTCTTCTCCTACTACCTCAATGCAAGCTGTGAAAAATTCTCTTATATGTGCCTTAGGATCCCCCTTGCCTCTATACTTGTGAAATTTTGGTGTCACGAAATGTGAAGGAAATAGAGGCATTGTAATACTTCTATCAAATGGATAAGGATATATATCCTTCATTGTGTATTGTTTCTTTGGTGTATTCATGTTCATCATTTACTTTTGCAAATCCTTAATTTGTTGTTGCAAGTCATTCTTGGGTGGTGTCTTTTCTCTTTGAGCTAGTCCATATGCAAGTTGATCATAGATGTGTTCATATGGAGGAGAGACATAGTTGTAGCTTGCATATGGACAACTTGGCATGGTATTGTAATGAGGAGAACTAGATCTAGGTAGATACATGTCGTGACCATGAGGATAGCAGGTATCATAAGAATGATCTTGAGTATTGCCCCCAAATCTAACAAGGGGTCTCCTTGTGTCATGATTTTGAATGTTCTCTTGTGTGCAATTGTATGCATTGGTATGATCTTGGGTATTATCATGAGCATGTTTATTAGCATTTCTTCTCCATGGGAAAGGAGGACTATGGGGTTGTTCATGAGAGCTCCTAGAAAAATTGGTATGAGTATGAGCATTCAGAACTTCTGGTTTTTAAAATATGGATGAAGGTGACTCAGGCATGAAACGTTCTCTCCTATTATCACCATTATGTCCTCTAGGATTTGCATTTGTTTGAATCATTTGATTAAGATCCTCTTCTAATATTTGTGATATATCAAAATCATGAGGTACACTTATTCCACTTTGTGCCATGACTTGAAGGAAGTATTGTTTATCTCTTCTCATGATTTTTTCAACCAATCTATTGAACCTTGGATCTAGGATATTCTCTTCAATGTCTGCAGTGGTGATAGATGCATTGTCATTATCATTTTTGTTATCATTCTTGGTCTCATTATCATTGTCTAGCATATTACTATTATTTTCAAATAGATTGTAAAATTTGTCTCCATCAAACTCATAGGTACTCATGTTGATAGATCTTAGAGCTTCTTCGACTTCTCTTCTAGACCTCTGGGAACAAGTTTCAACCATGAACTTGTCCTTGGCTAAAATGAAAGATGGAAAGAAATGTGGAGACTATGGAATACCAAGAAAGGATATGAAATGGAGAGAATCTAGGGTTGTCTTGCAATATCCAAAAATGTAAGTTCAATATGTGTGATCTAAAGTAAGGCGTGGCTTCCAAAGAGATGATAGATCACTTGATGAGGTAAGTTGACCTTGACTAAAGAGGACCAAGTGGGACCCTAAGATGATATATATGATGTGAGAACCACTTAGTGATATGTTGTAATAAGTGTGCAAGATATGATGAGGATAACAAAGCAACCTTTTGACTCTAGTTTGGAAAATATGTATGAGGGATTGCAAATGAAGGGAGATGATGGACAAATATGTAACCAAGATTGGTTGACTGAAAATGATGAATCATATAGGAGATGCCTTAGAAGCTCTTCAAATCTGAAAACCTAAGCATGTTTTGTCTTTTCCAATTTTTGCAAAATTTGTTCTGGAACACAGACATGGAACTATTCTGCATAGACATGATTTATGATCTTAGACGAAGTTTTATGAGTAACAGATGCAATTTTATGAGACACAAACACAGTTTTGACTGTTGAAATGATAATGTTTTTCTTTTTGACAAAAACATGATTTTGCCTTACGCAGACACGATTTCCCAACCCAGAGGCGAGTTCAAGAAACAAAGACGCGGTTTTAACTGTTGCACTGATAATGTTTTGCTTTCTAACAAAAATGTGATTCTGCCCTGTGTAGATGCAGTTTCCCAAACCAAACATGGTTTAAACTGTCACAGACATGATTTTTGATAAAATGTCTGATTATATCCAAATGTAAAATTGTTGAATATGACCAAATCTTAATTTTGAATGTTTTTGTGGCAAGAAAACACAACAAACAATGAAGACACAATGTCTAAAGGTGTGTTTGTCCAAAGTGTTTTTGTGTATGTTCAAAATATTTCCACAGGTATAGCACAAATTTAAGACACTTGAAAACATGCACAACCTAGGCTGGAAAGAGAAACCATTCAATGGGGCCCCCGTGACATTGAAATACCTCAAATAAGCAGACAACTAGAGATTCTGGTAGCATTGGCTCCCCCACCATGGCACTCACTTCTCGGGCATACCATATTCTCTTATCTCAAAAGACCAAAGATCAAATGATGGATTCCTGTCTCAACATGAGGGGTATCTACGAGGTACAATCCACACTCCCTAAACCATCAAATGTAAGGATTTTTGGCCTCTACAATAAAAGGTGTTTAGTGGGGGAACTTTTGCGGTCCTTGGTGTCTACCCATGCGGCAACGTCTCATTTAAGAACCCACTCCTAATCCCCAAAGTGGATTTTTAATGCATCCAACACAAGTGTGGATACTAGGGAGAACCGTCTGTATAGATACACATCACCAAGTCATCGCGACTTTCCCCTAATGTATTAATGTATATAACAAGTAGAAGAAGTACTACTTGGGTCGTGCTCTCTCATTGGGCCTTATGGGATACTCAGGAGACATGCCCTTCTACCTAAATAGAATATTATAACAATTTCTCTTACACCCAAGGTCTAATGGAAGGTGACAGGCGGGGATATTTTTGTTATCAACTCTAGGTTTATAAACATAAAATGTGCAAAGTGCACCAAACACTTCAAACAAGTTCTTTAACCCCAAATGAAAAAGAGATGTGACCCTAATTAGACTAAAAATCCAAAGACACACACCTAGGTTATCCCTGCAACAAATGATTAGTAGTTTTGATAGATTACCTCCACCTGCAAGCACACTAGTTAGGTAAATTTTAGAAATCCAAATCCAAATGTGAAAGGGGGCCTTTAACAATATGATATTTGCTCTTTTTTTAAAACAGATGCACCACTTTGTTAGTCTAGTGCAAGGGGTTCGGCCAAAACCAAATCGAAAAACCCTAAAATGAAAAAGAAAATGAAAATTGAAAGCACAAAAACATGATTATACCGAACGCAGACGCGAAAATGTGAGACGCAAATGCAATTTCAAATATTCGGAACCTGCAAAACAAGATTTGAACACAGACGAAAAAATAAGAAACACAAACACGCTTTCTAGGCAGAAACGTGAAAGTATGAGTCTCAGACGTGATTTCTAGAAAACCTGCTCCTGCAACAAACAGAAAATGAAAAAATGCAAAAAATATCCCACCCTGACGCGATTTTAGATCAGAGACGTGATAAAATAATACACAGACACAATTTTGAGATCTGAGATCTATAAAACTAATAAAAAAACACAGACACAAAAACAAAGATCACAGATGTGAAATCAGAATGCAGACGTAGAAAGATCAGTCGCAGACACATAATAAATTAGAATCGATGCAAATCCGACCTACAACTTCACAAAAAAGTTAGATCTGCAAACACAATGTTAAAAATAAAAGGGCCAAGAGTCCCATCGGGCGTGCCAAAATGTATATGGTGAAAAATGGTGTTGAAAACCATAGTAAAACCACAAAGATTCAACCACAAACAATCTAAGTTCTATAATGAAACATTCACCAATACCAATAGAGATACCTAAGATCGTGTACATCAACAAAATAAAACAATATTACCATTCACATGTCAAGTAGGTTTCAATCTCTATTGTCTCATATCTCTATTGATCTTGTTTGATATATTTGTTCTTAGATTTTTATGTGTGCACAAGAGCTCAACAAAGAACAGATTGTGGTTGAAGACGCTTGATCGCAAGAAATCTTGATTGCATAAGTGTCGATTAGCTGATTAGGGTTTATAATGAAGGAGCTTGTATCCTCTTATTTAGAAGACACTTTAGGAAATGGAGGGATAAGATTAAAAGGTGAAGAAGATAAATGGTCAACTAGGATTAAAGGGTAGGTAGAAGAAATAATAAAAATAGTAAGAGGGTAGGTAGAGGAAAATTAAAAGGTAAATGACACGTGTCATTGAAGGAAAAGGCTAGTGAATTAATTAAATAAATAAAGATTTATTTAATTAATAGAGGAAGTGGGATCAATTAAATAAATAAAATATTTATTTTATTTAGGAAAAAGGACAATTTAAATAAATAAAAGTATTTATTTAAATGAGAAAAGGCTTAGAAGAGGATAAATGAATTAATTAAATAAATAATAATTTATTTAATTAATAGAAGACTTAGGATAAAATAATTAAATAAATAAAATATTTTTTTAATTAGACAGGACAATTTTAGGTGTCTATAGGTAGATATCAAACTTTGCATTCATAAATTTCTTATTCTCTTCCTCATGTTGATGTTCAAAGAGTGGTAATTTACAACCACATATTACATATATGATTTTGTTTAGGAAATACCCATCTTTCACACACTTGTGCACGACACTTCGTGATTATCAAATTTTGGTTATTCTACGTGAAGGTTCTTCATTTATGACTCCAGTTGACAAATCTGAAGAGGCTCATCAAACTTGCCAAATCTTTAGGAAAACAAACAAGAACTTCATTAAGATAAACACCCATTCTCCTAACAATATTCAAAGTTAAGTTGGAGCTACAATGCCTTCTATTATAGCTCACTTTTTATCCAAATCAAAGAAACACAACATTTTGATTCCGTACATTCCATTGCGCTTCAATTGTTGAACAACAATATGATTAGTCTTCCTCCCCATCCATCCCGTAGATACCTCAAAGCCTTTGTCTCCTTCATTTAACTTGAAGGCCGTTTGTCAATATCATTGTACTTTTGAACATGATACCAAGAAATGTAAGCATCTTAAATTTGAAAATTTCAAGATCTTATTGACTTCAATATCATACAGGCGAATGGTGTGAATGATAAAGGGAAAAATTTGTAGCACCACCTAATCAAAACTTACAAATCTTCACCAATCCTTGCATTCCCATTCCATAAATGTTGTTGACCCTAATGATGATAGTATATAATTATTGATGAACAATTCAACCAAGTTAATAATCTAGCGAATGTGATAAAACAAGATAAACCTATGCCTAAACATGAACCTAATATCACCTAAATACCTTGAGTGATATCTTATAGAATGTTGTGGAGCACACTTATTGATCCAATATGTATGGTTAATGTGGTTATGAAAGAATATCTTAACACATATGAACTATATCACGACACTTATGATTACACATATGAACTATATCAAGACACTTGTGATAAATATAAATTCTTGCATGATGGTTTCACTTGTACCACAATTGCTTCCATCAATATTCCAATTGAAGTTGGGTCTAAATGCTTAAACGTGCCTTTTGCCATTGTCCCTACCTTGGACTATTTTTATATGAAGTTAGGTCATCCTTGGCTTACATCCATGAAGGTAGTCACTTATGTAGTCCATAAGTGTTTGAAGTTCTCGTTTGGAACACAAGTAAAAAGTACATATCATAGTGGTTTTCAACCCTTGTCTAGACGTGCAAACTTTACACTTGACTACTTTTGGCCTCAACAACCTCAACCAATCAAACCTCATGAAGATAATATATTCATATCTCACCCAAATTTTATAGCCAAGAGAATAGTTGAGTTATCATGAGGCAATCCTTTGAGACCTTCTTTAACTACCACCCCTAAGGATCCTTCAACATTTATGGATGTAGAAGTAATTCTTCCTACCCCACATGTAATGAGGGAACTACATCCTAAACCAATAATCCTTCCCAGTACTAGAGTGTATAATGTGTACATTGTAGTTCCACCTTTGTAATCCTATAAAGGACAAAGAGGCAAATGCCCAACACTTTTTAACACTCCTCCCATCTCTCAACCTTAAGTGGTTCCTTCTATTCATATTTATGTTCCTTAAGAAAAGGAATAAAAGGAATTGATATTGAGTGATACCCAACCTCCTTCTATAGAAGCTTCAAATTGTAACTGACAAGATTGTAGTGTGAGAGAATTTTGACAAAGATGTTGTGCTCAGGCTTGCGAGCTTGCTACTAGCAGTGAATCTTCTCCTCAACAATTGGATGTTGATTTGGCCTTGCCTTCTCAACCTTCCCCACTATTACCCACCCCTATAATTGATTCTTACCTATCCCAATCTCACCAAAAGTTGAAGTTTTTTATTCCAAGGGATTCTTCTCCTCCTATCAAATCACCTATAGTGAACAATTCAGATGATGATTCAAATAACATGGTTGAAACTATTTAAAATGATAATGAGTTGTCTTTGATATTTTCTAAATCACTAACTCTAGCTACTAGTGACACGTTGTGATCCATCATTAGAGCATGGTCCATGTTTGGTAGTAGATACAACATCATCTATTGTACTAGTTGTAGCTCCTTTACCATTGTTTCCACCATCTCTATATAATGATGAGCAATATTAGGAGGTGGATGATTTTCTATAATAACTCATTTGTGCAATAACACTTTGTTTATTACCGATAAAAAAAAATAATGCTTTGTTTATGTGTGTTTGCTTGCATGCGATGTGCTTCACCATTATTAGTTGCTTTGTGTGTATGTTTGTTTGTTAGCCTCACTTTGGATAACCCTTGAGGCTCTGTTGGCACGAGGATACAAAGAGATCAATCTTGTTGTGACATGCATCCGTGTGTCTCTTGTTCTTCTATATATTGTATACATGTGTCTCTAGACATCGAAAATTGTCTTGAAGCTTACAAATAACATTTACTTTTTTTAAAATTAATTAAATAATTATAATTATTTAATTAAACTGACCTTATTTTTCTAATTCAAATTAAAAAATAATTTTCTATCTCCTTGTCATCATTAAATAAATTTTAATTATTTAGTTAATTTTCTATGCACAAATAATTAAATGATATATTGTTTAATTATATTATTTTTTCTTCTCTCATGCATATTAATTAGATAATTGTAATTATTTAATTAATTCATTTCTTCCACTCTCCCATAATTAAAAAAATATTTAAATTATTTAATTAGCTAACTAGGCCTTCTATAATTAAATGAATTCTTTAATTTATTTAAATATTCAATTTTCTAATTTTTTGTTTTTATTTTTATTTTAAAAAGGGTAAAAATTTATTTTAGAGAAACCAAGCAGTACAAAGCAAGAGGCCAAGGACCCAAACCAAAACTCAAACAAGGCCAACCACGAGAGCTCCCAAGGAAACAACTCCCAAAGAAAACTACAAATTCTTGTCATCCATAATTAACTTCCTCAAAGTCTTTGAATAATCAGGAGGTAAAGCTCCCCAACCATCCACACCCTATCCTTCTAAGCCATCGGAAGCCCACCTAACCAGGCAGTCAACAAATTTTTTCCACTCCTTGGGAATATGACAAAATAAAATGTAATCTAAAGGGTGACAGAGGTTTAAAATCTTCTTAGCCACTAAGGCTAGTTGCCAAGAAACGCCATCCAACCGACGACTATTCAACATGTCAAACACAATCTGTGAATAAGATTTGCAGATAATTCTCCTCCAACGAAGAGAGTATCCTCTCTCAATAGCATAAAAAATGGCAAGGATCTCCATCAAGTTATTTGAATGTTGTCCCTTATAAATGGAGAAGAGGAACACAATCCTCCCATCACAACCACGCCCAATACCACCAACTCCTACCTGTCTAGGATTCCCCCTGGAAGATCCATCAATATTGACTTTTAAAACTCCCTCGGGAGGAGGAGACCATCTTCCCTCCCTGTGAAATTTTCGCTTGCACTGCCTTAATATCCTACTAGTAGAGTGACTAATCCCATTGCCAACAAGGTTAAGATATTTACCCATAGCCAAATCACCAGCATCAACAAGCATAGTGATATCACATTTTGCACAAATAGTTTCTTGAAGTCTGCTAGCAATTTTTCTGCACACGAAAAGGCTCCCAATTTCTGAGCCTTGGAAGATTCTTCAATTCCTTTCCAGCTATAAGTTCCAAATAACGAAGGTCAGACCAAGAATCCAGACAACCTGAAGGAAGCTTATCTTAGCGGGAGGGCATCCCAAGTTATCCCAAAAATCAACTAAAGAGGTAGCATGAACACAAGCATGATTCCAAGCACCCCACCACCTGTGCCAAACCTCCCTTGAGAAAGAGCACTGGAAGAAAAGGTGAGAAGTACTTTCTTCACTACTTCTACATAAAGCACAAATTGAAGGACCTTGGAAGCCTCTCTTCCTTAAATTCTCCCAGGTGAATCATCTATTTTGAACAACTAACCATAGGAAGAAGTTGCACTTAGGCAAAGGTTCCAAACCTCCTTCCACCATGGGACACCTCTCCAACCATGTAACTTACCATCCAAAGCTTAAGTAGCCAGAAGCAACATAAAATTTTCCTTTTGGATCTGGACCCCAAGCCAAAACATCCCTCCCTTCAAGACCGCTGCACATTCTGCCATCTAAGATCTTTGCAAGTTCTTGTCAGTTATCTTCAGTAACCCTAGCAAGACAATCACCATGATCTTTCCAACAAGTAACCTCCAAATGTCCCCTAATATTAGTGGTCTTAAAGTCAACCACTTTATTCCAACCAACCTCACACAAAATATTACAAAGAGGTTGAAGGTGAGGAAACTGAGAGATGATCGGGGGATGGCCGTCCCAAGAATCATGCCACAAAAGAGCATCAGATCATTTATTACATATTCATAAAAGACCCTCCTTAATGAAATTGGCCCATTTTTTAAGGGTGTCCCAAATTATGGAACCTTTCCCAAGAATACTGCACCTAGGAACATCCGCACTATTCTCTTCCCCGAGGTACTTATAAGTAAGGATTTTTGCCTAATCTTGGTCTTCACAAGTGCACCATCTCCAATAAAGCTTAGCAGCTAACTCCTGCCCAATCATACTTGCAGGCCGAAGGCCAAGACCATACTCCTGGTTGGGCCTACAGACTGACTCCCATCTAACAAGACTCCATTTTGAAGAAATAAAATTACCGGACCAAAGAAATTGTCGAGAGAGAGCATCGAACTTGTTCACAAAGTTGGAGGGGGCAACCTGCATAAAGCACCTGTATATGGAAAGAGATTGCACCACAGACTTCAATAGAATTAGTCTTCCAGTAAATGAGAACCATTTACAGGTCTAGTGAGTAACTCTTTTACAAAAAATTTCTAGAACTCCTTAAGTTGAGATCCCACACCTAAGAGATTCCCAAGGTAAACTAGCAGAAGAGAGCCAATTTGGAATCTGAGAATCTGAGCAAACCTGACCTAAATAATCTAAGGGGTATTAAAGAAAAGAAAAAAAAAGACTTAGCCTCATTAATATATTGCCCTAATGCAGCCAGGTAAGTATCCAAGGTCCTCCAAAAACTAATAGCTTCACTGATTCTGGCTCTACCCATTAGAGCAATGTCATCCACAAACTGGAGGTGGGAGAAAGAGGGAAAACTATTGCCCCAGCTCCAACCCTGAATCATACCTTGTATAACTTTTCTTTTGATAAACCTACCAAGCCCATCAGCCATGATGATGAACAAATAAGGAGATAGAGGATCCCCTTGCCGAATACCCCTAGAAGCAGAGAACAACTTTGAAGGCTCTCCATTAACTAGAACTCAAAAGGAGGTGGTAGAGACACAACTCATAACCCAATCAACCCATTCTCCTGAAATCCAAAAGCCAAAAGAATCTTCTGAAGAAAAACCCACTTGACTCTGTCATAAGCTTTTGCCACGTCCAATTTAATAAACATAGCTTTCTCCTTAGAAGTCACCATAGAATGAATGGCTTCAACAATAATTACTACCCCATCAAGATTTTGTCTTCCAGCAAAAAATCGACCCTATTCATTAGAAATTATAGCCTTGAGGCAAACTTTGAGTCTCTCAACGATCAGCTTCGTTATGATTTTATAGACCACATTATAGAGAGCAATAGGTCTAAACTGATCTAATCTATTCACACCTTCTTTTTTAGGAATAAGAGATATAAATGTATCATTTATAGCTCTTAACATCTACTTGTTTCTATGTGACTCCTGGACAACCTCAAGGAGATCAAATTTAATGATTTCCCAAAATTTCTAAAAAAAATCAACCAAAAAGCCATCAGGGCCTGGTGCTTTTCCTTTTTTCATGTGAAAAATAATATCTTCCACCTCCTACATATAAATAGGGTGAATGAGAGCCGCATTCATTTCGTTAGAAATTAGAGAGGGAATACAATCAATAATAAAAGATTCCTCTTCCCTAGAAGGAATAGAGTCTGCTAAGAACAAGGCCAAAAAGTACTAGAGGGCTTCCTAAGAGATATCACCCATAGAAGAGAGTTGATTACCTTTTGAAGAAACAAGAGAGGTAATGAGATTTCCATTTCTTTTGGCTCTGACAAAATTATGAAAAAAGCAGTATTCTTATCTCCTTCTTGTAACCAGTCAATTCTAGACTTTTGTTTCCAAAATATTTCTTCATGAAATTCCCACTCCTCCAACTCCTTAACTGCCATTGACTCTTATTTGCTTAAATCAGAGGTAAGCCCCTGATCATGGATCAACTGAGTGATAGAATCAAGACAATACCACACTACCATCTTGTTGAAGTGAAGATTTCTATAGCACTGTCTATTCCAATTTTTGAGCTTATACTTCACATATTGCAACCTTTTAGCAAAGGTATACATAGCTCGTCCATAAGGGGTTTCCCTTCATACCACCAATCAACCACTAAATCTTGAAGAGAGAGATCAGGCAACCACATAAGTTGGAACTTAAAAGAAGGGGTTTTTGAAGGCATGGGAGAAACCATTGATATATTGATAGGCCAATGATCAAAACCTCTCTAGTCTAAAATCTTTGAGCTCGTATTCCATCTATTCCCCAGCCAAAAGCAAGACACCAGAAATATATCAAGTCTCTCTAAAATTGCCTCCACTCCACTTCTCCTATTATTCCAAGTGTATATACCATTATTTGGTTTAACATCTATAACATTCAGAAAATATATATTATTATTAAGAAGGGTGGCAGAAGGATCAAGTATAGCCACACCTCCTCTTCTTTCATCCAAATTGCAAACCTCATTGAAATCCCTGGCCAAAACCCAAGGGAGAAGGGGCACCAGAGAGTGGACAAATCTAATGTGAGCCCAAAGCTGCAATTTGCCTAAGAGATTAGTTGGAGCATAAACATTAGTGAAAAGATATGTTTCACCTGAATCCATACAAGTGGCTATCATAGAGAGAGAAGAGTGACTTGAAATCCACCACAAAGGGACCACCTTCCTAGGATCCCAGAAGAGGGCCAGTCCGCCTGAACTACCATGAGCCCCCATACATTGGCAAGCCCCTTGAGACCAAATTCTGGGAGCTCGACTCATCATATCTTCAACAAATAATTTAGTTTCTTGAACACAAACAAAATCTGGAAAATGGGAAGCAATCATATCACGAACAACCTTTTGTCTAGGGATGTTGTTCAAACCCCTTACATTCCAAGACAAAACAATCATTTATGGGATTGGTAGAAGTGTGAATCAATGGGTTTCACAGACCCAAACTCAACCAATGTGTCCCCGATAAGTTTTACCTTCTCCTGATTAGTCCTCCTCCCAATCTTAGATAGTTTCTCTTGAGGCCCATTTTTAAGGGGTTTCTGTTGAATGCCCAATGCAAGAGAAGCCTTGTTTCTCTTCCCTGAATCCAGGGTCACTCTAGGGAGAGGAGCAGCCACAACTGCAGTAGGAGAGCCCTCTAGTAGGATCAAAGTCCCACCGAGATCTGTTTTAACTTATGCTTGAGGAGGCAAATCCGCTACTATCTGCCCTTCCTGTCTATCCATCATAGCCAATTCCTGAGAATCATTACCTTTGTCCTCTTCTAAAATCACTCCCAAAGATTTAGCCCCAGAAGAAAGTTCCAATGGAATTCCTTCTTCCTGGACCAAGTCATCCAAAACTTCAAACCTATTGAACACCCCATCATTTTGTCTATCTATCTAGGATCTCTTTTGGCCTCTTCCTTTATTACGAGAATTAACAGGAATGAAACCTTCCTTATCAGCAAGCCCATCAGGCATAAGAGCCTTTCCTTTATTTGCTTTAGGATTGGAATTAGAGGGATCAATACTCCCTGAAGGTACTGACCTATTTCTAGGGCATCTCCTTTGCAAGTGTCCATACTCCTGACAGATTCGACATCTAAATGGCAATGTTTTGTAGTCCAATTGCTGGATCCAAAAAGAGGATCCTAGATAAATTTCCATGGAATCTGGTAACGGGTTATTTAAATCAACTTCCAAACAAATTCGAGCATAAGAAATTGCCTTTCTATCTTGAGTTTGCCTTGCCGAACCAACCAACTTTCCAAGCAAAAGTGAAATTGAGTGAATAATATCATCCCTCCAGAATTCCAATGGAAGCCTTGGTAGACGGACCCATACATGCACTCTTGAGGGAAGCTCTTCTATAGAGTTGAAGCCCACATGCCATGGCTTGATAAAGAGCCTAACCTGATTGAAGAAATATGGACCTCCTTCAAAGACTCTATTTCTATATGCCATGCAGGAAAACACAACCAGAAAATAGTTATTGGTTGCCAACATAATCTCCATATCTCCTTCAGGATTCCAGACCTATCTAGCCCAAGATTCCAAAACGGGCACAGAAAGTCAGAGGCCCAAAAATTTTCAAATGAGAGCATGATTGCTCTAGTACAAAATATCATCTGAAACTTATTCGAGCTAGACAACCAAAACAAGACATTCTTGACATCTCGCCAAACACTCATTCACCTTTTTTATTCTAGGCTCCCCTTTCAAGGACGAAGACCCTTCACCTGATGAATTCTTATTTGAAGGCTCCTTGGAATTTGCATGCAAAGAAGAAATCGGATCCCAAATCTCCATAGCTTTAAAACCCATCAATTTCGAAGCAACACCCCTTTCCTCCATTAAGAATAGGGAAAAGCACGACTCAAAGCCAACAACAACCAAAAGAGAAAGAGCCCTACCAGAGAAACCCATGCCCTTCCTAGTCAAGAAGGGAGGCCAACCACACACCCACCTCAGCACTAGGCAGGCCCAAGCTCAAACAAAGGAAGAAAAATCCAAGACGTCGTGAAACCAGACAAGGAAGCGACACCCATGAGTAGAGGGATTAGGGGAAAGGAAGGCGACACCCACCAAATGCCGAGCCAAACCCCACAGCAGCAAACGGCCCCCCCAGACCAACACAAATGACCCCAAAAAAAGACATAGAAAGCACAGATCACAAGAAAAATGGCGGCTAGGGTTTCCCCTAGCATGCCCCGCCATGCCCAAAATCGTCGTTCATCATCCCTGAGCCCATTCAATTTTCTAAATTAAGTACCTCTTAAAATTTATTTTTTTAATGTATTTTATCCTTTCATACACATAATTAAATAAATATTTAATGCTAATTAAGTCTTCACTTTCACCTCTTAACTAACATTCACTTCGATTTCAATTGATTAATCAATTCACTTAATTAGTTAATCAATCATGTCTATATCCATCATACAATCAATTATCTATCAATCAATTTTTCTCATAAAATATTAACCATTGATCATTAAAATTTCTCCTCATGTCACCATTGTTGATCGATATTAGAATATCTATAAAAGAAATCTTCATCATCAATCATGAACAACCACAATCTTTGAGCTTTTGTATGATCATGCTACTAAAATAGTGTTGAGATACAAATTTGAGAGTAACATTACCATACATCACAAAGATCAAGAAGAGCAATGGGGGTAACATTAGTGCATGCTTGAAAGGTAATAATTAACTTATTTCATTTGATTTCATTGCATTACATTTGTATATTCCTCTAATTATTGAGATTTAAAATAATAGTATGTTTCCTAGGGTTTGTGTTTGCTCATTAATGTTCATGTTGATTTCCATTTTTTATCTCGTACATTTTGGCACACCTGGTGAGACCCACACCCCTAATGTTATCAAAAACTTGAGATTTTTTTTAGTTTTGTAAGTACATGAATTCTACACCATAATTGTGAGGTTTTTCGATGCAATTGAAGGATTTTGTGATGCAATAACTGGTTTCTATGATGTACCTACAAATTTAGTAATGCAATTTCCTAATTTCCTTCATATGTGCCCAAAAATTTGTGATGCACTTGTGACAATTAGCATCATAATTGTTTTATTATTCAATTTGCTAGATTTTTCAGTATAACAATCACCATTTTTTTTGCATGTAGTTTACATCTAACATTTTTTAACCTTTGATAGTGAAATTTGATTTTTTGAGCATATCTTCTCTTTCAGCATCTCTTATCTCTATTGTGATCTTTTCTTCTTTAGCAATTGCTTGTTTATAAATTTCCCCAACTTTTTTGACAAGAATCATGACATCCTCTCTCATTTGATCTATCCATTCTCTAGTTGCTCTCCCACAAGATTGATTTCTATGAATATTCTCCATGACTTCTTTTTCAATGACACTCTCTGGAAGGGGAATTGTAGTGGCTAGAATTGTATCTATAGGTATAGAAGATGAATCAATGATTTCTTTAAGATAACAAGTTAAAATTTTCCATTTTTGGTTGATGGAATCCTATACGGCATCTACATAATTTTGTGGTGCAATCACTTAGTTCTGCATTGCAACTACACATTTTTGTGATGCCATAGTATTTAGAAACGTGACTGATTTTCCTACACCACAATTGCAACATTTTCAATGCATATATCAAATATAGTGATGTAACTATCTGGTAAGCAAGCAAGATATAATTTTTTTGGAGTTCAATATTTTCACTCATTTTTCATTCACATAGGCTAAAGGTTATTGCGTTACTAGTTTGATTTGTGTAGCACCTTAACAAACATTGGGATAAGACACCAATCTAGACTAGTAACATATTATTGTGTGTTTACGATTTCTAGATCACATTTTGTTTTCTTGAGGGGAAGAACCTCTATTTTTTGTGTTTTTTATGCTTGGAAATTTGTGTTATCCCAAAGGTGAGTGTGCATATCCTCTCCTCTTTTGAATTTGGATGCAAGAGAAACACACACATCTTCTCATTTTTATCTTTTAGTAGGAGGCCTATTGGGGATTTTATCACCCTAGAGTTCAACCTCAACCATATTTTGTGACAGGGTATATAAAGGGAGGAGAGCGGAAGTTGTACCCCAAGGAGTGGGTAGCTTCATTTGAAGTTAGGCCACAAGACCCTCATTCCACCAAGACTATTTTGGTGAGGAGTAGGAAGACACCCCTTTGATTTTAAGCTATTTTAGATGAGCTCTTTGTTTGCAATTGGCCTACACTATGAACCTTTGTTTATTAGAAGCTTAGGAGCCTTGAGTCATCACTTAGTGTGGTGCGGGGAATGTGGATCATACCCTTAAGTTACTCATGATCTACTCCCTTAAGGTAGAAATTCTTGGGTTTGGCTTCTCTATCCTCTTGGGGAGAGAGGAAAGGTGAGCCCTTGTGCCACTAGACCTCTAGTTATTCACTATTGAAAGAGAGATGTCTCAAATCAATCTTGAGGTATTAGCACTTATGTTATGAGCATACACTAAGTATACATATCCACCTCATTAAATAGGTTGTACATGTTGATGAGTGTCTTTACTTATTCTATATTAGTGACCATTGACAATTTTTGGCCCTTAGCCTTATCACATTGAATTTAAAAATCAAAAAACCATTGTGTTTTTATTGTCTGGTGTGTATTCTTAACAAATTTGAAACATTGAACATTCATACAAAACAAAAAACTGTCCTAAGTATCAAAATTGCAAAAGCAAACCAAAGTTACACAATTGCTATATCATGCACCGCAATTGATACATCTTGTATTGTAGTCACCATATTATGTCACGAACCTAATACATTTTGTACCACAACTTCCTATTTTGCAACACAACTAAGACATCTTGTACCACAATCACCATATTAGATCATGAAACTAAGACATTCTTTATCACAACTACTAATTATACAACGTAATTATTTGTATGTTGAAAATTGTGAATGCGAGATGAAGAAAGTTAAAATGATAAACTAAACATCTAAATAAACACAAAAATTGACCACGCTCATGATTAAGACGCTAAAAGGGAATTTTGAAAGCAAATGAAAACAAACAACTCGCAAACTCTCTTGAAACCCTTGATTTTATTGTCTTCTAGTTTGATGTGTGCTCGCTATGTTGTAGATGCTCGATTTTGCTCCATGATGGTTGATGCAAGATGAGGATTATGCTAAATGAGATGCAAAGATGTATGCTAAATGGATATGTATGCCCAAAATATGAGTAAACAATTCGACATTACGATGGTATGAAAATGAAGTGGATGAATTGTGAAGGAAAATGAGAGGATTAAATAGGCTAGGATGGGAGATGAGGAGTCATGGAAATGAGACACTTGTCCCTGAGAAGGGAAAGTGTCATGGATGGAAATGACATGTGTCCTTAAGAAAGACAAGTGTCATGGGAAGGAATGACATGTGTCCCTGAAGACACATGCCTATTTGAGAGAGAGACATCCAAATAGGAAAGTTCTATTCCAAATATGGATAGATTCCCACATATTAGGAGATTTAAGATATTTCCCCAAATTCTAGGAAAGTTAGGATATTTTAGAAATGTGCACACATATGGTGAGGTCAATGGGATAAGGTTGACTAAAACCTATGGTTAGCTAGGTAAGTAAGCTTAGGAGAAGGGTTAGATGAGGGCTAGAGTTAGGAGACGTGGGAAAATAACATTAATTAATTCTATGAGAGAATTAAGAGGAAAAGTCAAAATGAATTAAATAATCAATTTATGCATTTGATGTATTTAATAGAAGAAGGGGTCAAATTTAATATGATTACCAAATAATTAATTAAAATGGGACTATAGCATAATTAATGAAATTAATTAGCTAGAAGGAGGGAACACTAATTAATTAAATAATACATAATTATTCAATTAAGGGTGTTCAGGACAACTAAATTCAATTAATTAAATTAATCAAATTTACGGGTCTACATTATTGTAGTAGTTTTAATTTCGCCAAAGGCCTCCTTTGCTTCCACTGTCCATTCTATCATTGTGTCTTTCTTTAGCATGTCATTCAAAGGGAAAACTATTTTTACAAAGCCACTAATGATTTTTCACACAAAGTTGATCTTCCCAAAGAAAGATTTAAGTTCTTTTCTACTATTCGGCAAGGTCAACCTCCGAATAGCTTCCATGAACTCTGGGTCTATGGAAATACATATTTTGAGATTAGTTGACCCAACAACTTTCCTTTGGTAACCCCAAAGATTCACTTATTGGGGTTCAATGAGATGCCAAAATCTAGACACCTCTAGAGTAATTTCCCCGAGTGCCCAATGTGGTTAGTCCTCTTCTTTGAAAACACTATTAGGTCATCCATGTAAATGATGATGCACTTTCTAACTAAACCACTAAGGGAAATGTCCATGGCTCTCTAAAAATTTGTGCTTACATTAATCAAGCCAAATGGTATCTGATAGTAGGCAAATTTTCCCCAGTTTGTTGTGAAATCCATTTTTAATCTATCTTCTTCTTGTGCCATCACTTGATTATAACCCGAGTATCCATCTAGGAAGGAAATCATTTGGGAACCATTCACTATTTGAAATACTTCATCCAAATAGGGAAAAGGATAATTATCTTTCTCAAAAGCCCAATTAAGGTTCCTGAAAATAACATAGAGCCTTATCTCTTTGTTCTTCTTTTTTAGTAGAACAAGATTGGCCACCCATGTGGAGTGTCTTACTAGGAATATATTTTTTTCACTTAACAACTTTTGTACTTCTTTTATTATTAATGGTTCAATGAGTGCCTTTATCGAGCGATGTCTCCATTTGAATGGATTTGCACCTGGCTCCAATGGAATTGTGTGTATAATCACCAAGGCATCATATGTCTTCAACTCTTCATAATTTCATACTATTACTTCCTAGTAATCCCTTAAGGATTTGAAGATTCCTTGCATTTATTCACCAGTGCATACTTTTCCAAAAAATAATTCTCTTTTATCTTGTTTAGCTCCTAAATTATGAAGGTCACCTTTATCTCCCTCAAACCCTACAGGAGGTCTCTTCCTTTGGTGCAATCCATCCTAATCAAATATCCTCTCTAAAGCCACCATTCATTTGGGAATAGAGTTAGTTTTAATATTGATGATCCTTTCATCTTTAACCTTAAGAGATTCTTGGTACAATTCATCAATTATCTATGTCTCAAAAACACCACTGCATAGAATAAACTCCAATATATTTTGATCATGCTCAAAGAATTGGAAGTTTGTGACATTGTCGAGCACAAAGGGAGTGATGAACAACTCTAATACAAATATTTTAAGCTTGGAGCGTTCCATACATTTAAAGGAATTGGTTGAAACTACCAATGAATTAGTATTATTATTCTTTTGGTGTGGGATTTACTTGATGTTATAAGCATCAAAACTCTCAATCAAATCCCATGCATGGTTGGATGGCTCTTAAGCACATCAAACATCGATATATTAGACTTGGTACTTTTCAACTCGTCCACTACATTATATTTGTCCACTATCAATCCAATAACTTGGTGACTGAAGAAGTATATGTTGACTTGTATTGTAATGCCCCACCAAGGAACCTTAGAGGATAAAAGCAAAACACACACAAAATGCACACAATTTTTTTTTTTTAGTAATTAAGTTCCGTGTTATTAACTAGGAGAGAACAACTTGATGATACACAATAATGCACATTCAGAAGACTAAACACAAAAATACCATCAACACTAGCTAACTTACTCTAATATAATACAAGATGCCTCTAAGGGTTCCTAGACATCATTGTTTTACAACACAACCCCCCAATAGATGAGGACACGAGGCAACTATGGGAGGTGACTGAATCAACCTCCCAATATATACCCTAAACATCTATGCTCATTTTAATGCACCAATTGAAGTGTTCATATGACACATCATAATATAAAATTAAGTGATAAGCATACATAATCAAGGGTGGTGACCAATTCCAACACCGGTCCACTAAAACATACTCTAATCATATCATTATGTTTCATTACATTATTCTCCATTGGAGTGTTCATAATATACAATTGCTAATGTTTACAATCCTTAAATCAAATTACATTTACTTATACAACTTGCAATGTTGAAAGAGGAAGGGGATCAAGAGAGGGGGAAGGTGAATAAGTTCTTCAAAGAGTTCACAAACTAGGTCCACTAGTACTCAATGGTGATACATGCAATGCCACCCAACCATGTGGTACCCTCAGGTCCACCCCATTGTGCTCATGGAGATAGTCACAAGGCTTAGACACTTAAGTAAGGCATAAAAAATACAATAGGCTACACCCATATAATACACGAAGCATACACAACACAACGAAGTATACAATAAGTAATGCATTATCCATGATAAGAACAATACTCAATCATGAGGCCACCATGGGGTCACTACTCAATCTATAATAGGTCTAGATGATAGGGAGGACAATAGGGAAGGGTCATTGTGTAGCACCAATAGCTCATATGTAGTTCAGGTGATCCTCTCATGTGGACAAGGAGCCCATTCACATCAACCATCTCTCATGGACGTTCCCATCCTTCCAACTCATCCCAAGTCTACACAAGCACATAGGCATGAGGGGAATGCACACATACTAATAATACACAATCCATTATCTCATATTATCTAAATCATATGTTTCACATTAAGGTCTTTTTCCCAACTGAATCCATCAACGAAATCTTGAGCTCATCATGCCCATCATGAACAAAAAATTAAAATGCAATCAAATGTGTAAACACAAGGCTTCAAACACCATTGGTTACCAATAAACTATAAGCATTCATTTACATTACTCATATTAAGAACTATCAATTCATTCCACTCATGAGGACATGGGTCAACACCTCAATGCAATAATGGTCTCAACAATCATAGCCACTCTTAATCATGTATAAGAACAGTTAATGGGTACACATTACAATGCACTTCAGTCTGACAAACTAAGGAGTAATCATACAACCTAAAAACAAGGGAATTGATCCATATTGATCCCAAATCAAGCATAAAAGTATAATTATTTGTTCCACATCATATAATCATGCTAAAAGCATCATAAATCATTCACATGAGGTTCAAATAGGCTACAAAAATCAACCTATAGGCCAAATAGATCCAAACAGAGGCTATGGATTGAAATTGATCAAAGGTGTTAGACTGCTAATTAGATGTGCCACTATGGGCATTAATTACGCAATTTGGCATCATATGTGCCATAGTTTGGCAAATGTTCCACCCTACACATCAAATGTGCCATAGCTTGGAAAATGCACCTTCCTGTCTAGTTCAGTTCTCGAGAGCATCAAATTGACAATCGAGGCTAGGGTTACACTAAAATTGATTCCTACCCATTTGAGAAATATGTCAAAGAATCAAAAAATTGAAATCTAAATGGCCCTAGGTTCAATCACCAAAACGTTGGAATCAAACCCTATGAAAAACCCCATTTTCCCTAAAATTCCAACACACAATGCAATCAATCAACAAGAACAATCTCAATTGAACAAGAGGGTTCTAATTCAATTAAAAACACAACTTAATCATGGAAAAATAAACTCAAATGGGGAAACAATAAAAGAACAAGAACTCCTACCTCATGCTTGGGATAAAACTTCAAATGCAAAGGGGAAACCCCACACTCCATATGAGCTCACCAAAATTGAACAGCTTACGAAGCTCCACAAAACAATCCCTCCAACCAAATGCCCACAAAATTCCATCCCCCAAAACTCAAAATCCCAACATTTCTATTCTCTCCTCATAGGATTTTGAGGGGAAAAAACAAGAGAAAAGACTAAGTGTCATGTCAAAAATGTTCCATACAACACTTTATTCTCATCTTTTTGAAAGTGGA
Organism: Cryptomeria japonica; assembly: GCF_030272615.1. Taxonomy (NCBI): domain Eukaryota; kingdom Viridiplantae; phylum Streptophyta; class Pinopsida; order Cupressales; family Cupressaceae; genus Cryptomeria; species Cryptomeria japonica. Next base: position 280,271,571 of record NC_081407.1, on the reverse strand, counting down.
ACATAAAATAATAAAAATTCAAATTTAAATTCACAAGACCACTAAACTCCTAAAAAGCCCCCAAAATAAAATCATTTGAATCACTATAAATCAAATACACATAAAACATCATTCACATTAAACATGGAATATCATTAATATTCATATTATAATAATAATGGACGACTAACTAACTATGCACATACACTCTTTATTGGTCGTTCATGATAATGCATAAAGGTAATCATTATTTGCCTCAATGGCAACATGGAGGTGTAATTATCATGAATTGGGAAGGAATCATCCTAATTAGGAATGATGGCTTCAGCTAGGAAACATATTTGTCCTTGTGCTATCTCTGGTAACCTTTGTTGGAGATATAGGCATTCTCAGACATGTGAAGCCAGGTGGAGTCAATGGCCTGTACCTGCATCAACCAAAACATACAAACAGTTGTGCATACATATCCATTTAATATAATATACTGAAAACATCATTAATCATTCCCAAATTGGTGTCACATAGTAAACATAGTTAGTAACATCATAAGCCATCTAAACATTACATCATTATCAAAGTATTATCAAATAGTTACATCATAATTGTTATAATCAAAATGTTCTCATATTATAACCCATGCATCACCATATGCATATAAATAGTCGAAGTGCTAACATCATTGGAAGGGAACTTTAACATCGCATTCATTCTCATATATTCGAATGATGTGGTATCATCCCTTTCCTACCTAAATATCCATTAAAACTTAACTATATTACTTTCAAATAATTAACTCCATCAATAATAACATCATCATCATCGTAGTAATCACTAGATCTAACATGTATCTCTATCTACATTGATTATCATTTCAACAACAAATATACTTACTTAATTTCCATCTAAGTATAGGTTCAGTATCATGATACCTTCCTCACCGTGTTAGGATTATAGGGGTTTTACATGTATATAAAATTATTTGGCCCTTTCAAAGTAGTAGCATTGTTGCTTGCACTAGGGTCCAGTGGAATGGGAAGAGATCTCATAGGAATGTCATTTGTTAGAGGATCTTTCTTCTTAAATTGTAATTGCTCCAACTTTGGCTCTGAAAAAGAATGTACTCCAGTAAGTCCATGTTCATTATCATTTTGAAAAGGGAATACAAACTTTTCTTCTCCTTTTCCTAATGTTGGGTCAACTTCACTCGTGAGTATGTAGGAATCAAGCATCGTCACATTCATTGTTGCAGATGGTTGTGATCTGTTGGCTTGCATAATTTGAGTGGCTTTTATCATTTCACCACAATGAATCTCCAAATGATCGAATGTCTTGTGCAACCTGCATTTGTGGGTAGCCAAATTATCTTCCGAGAACTTGCTTAAGTTTGCATTTTTTTGCCTAAATTGGTAGAATCCCATTCTTGGGCCTTGTACTTCATAACCTATTGGGCCTTGACTGCAGAAAGTTTCTAGTACGAAATTCGGTTTGCTCTGATTGTAATTTTGCAAAGTGAAATTTGAACCAACTCCATTAGTGATAGTATGAGTGTTTTATTATTGGTAGGAAGTTGGGTTCAACCTCATTTTGGTCGACTCACCCATTACTCGGGATAGTGTCTTCTTTACTGCCTCTAATTCAAACACCAAGTGTGAACTTTGGTCTTTATTTTGTTATGCTTACTGTTGAAAGAATGTTGTCTTAGGTGGCTCATGGCTGAGATATGTCAACAATGGAGTTGGAGAAGCCATCTCTAGGATAGGCAAAGGATTTAGTATGGGTGTATGATTGGCAATTACATGGTTAATGGCGGGAATGGGGTTGCTTGGCCCTTAGGCAAGTAGAGATGGTATAGCCTTTAAATTTCTACCCCCTTTTGGATCCATTTGTCTTGCAATGACTACAACTTTGATCATGCATCATTTGCAGAGTATCAATTTCATTGTCTTGAAACCTCTTGATAAAAAGAACAGAAAGAGGATCCAATGAATTAAGGTATACTTGTATTGCAGCACGCTTGGGGACTATGTATGTCATCACCAATTACTAATATAGTCTATGGAAGTTAAAGATAGTTATCGGCTCATTTCGAGCCAAAATCAAGTCTAGTGTTTACGTAGAGTTTACAACTGCCAATTTACAAACCCAAAATTACGGGTTCTCGGCAAAATTTTGGCTCGAAATTTATTGAAAACAGTAAATACACACCTTAAAACTACTCCAAAACTGAAGCCACGACTCCCCAAAACTCATGCAAGAGGTAGATGGTGGATTTGGATGACCAAATCTAAAGAAAACCATTGATTTTTCCACTATTTTAAGTCTTAGTTTACTGTTGTTTTATTTCTTACAGGTTTCCCTTTTCAAAACATGGGTTTTATTTCTTTTTGTTGCACTTAAAATGTTGCTAGAGTGATTTGGACGTGAGAAGATAGATAAAAATTCTCCACATGTTGCCCATTCAACCCATGTGAAAAATGGAGATGCACCTTCTACTTTATTACAGTTATGCTTTTTTTTAAAAAAAATTTAAGTATATTCACTTTAAAGATGTGCTACTACTTTTGGAAATTTTTGATTGAAATCCATCACCATGCTATGTATTTCCTCAACATTTTGGGTTTTTATATACGTCAATTTAATAATCATATTTTTTACAAAAGTTCTTAATTTCTCTCTTATCTTCAAATTATGGAAACTCTACCTTCATAATCTTGAGATGTTGTTTTATGGGTATCATTTCCTTAATAATTTGAGGAGAATAATCTTTGTATAGCTTCTTTGAACTTTTGTATAATGGATTGAGCATTAATAACTTTCAACTTATCATCTGGCATCGTACATGGCAATCCTTCAATAAATTCTTCAACTTGAGACAACAAAGTATTAATAGCATTGATTTTCTCTATGACCTGATCCTTAGATTTCTTGTATTCCTTGATCACCATTTAAACTTCTCCCAGTCATTCCATTATTGTGCCTTTATCTACATCTTTGACCAAAACACCTTTATCCATCAACACTCTCTCATTTGAATTCTTGATAATACGGAGCATAGGAAGGTAATCATCCCACATCAAAATATAATGTTCTATGCTTATACCTTCCTTCCCCTTTCCAAATAGCATCCCATGAAGAATTGTCAGTTGGATTTGAAGGGCATCATACATAATCAAAACTTGATGGATTACTTCTTCTCCTCGTTGTTCAATTTCGTGTCTCCAACTAAGTGTTGTTGCAATAAAAAAGTCTTTGCTTGAACTTGCACTCGTAAGTCCTATTGATCCCTAAGAATTCTTGCGACTTAAAAAAGGTCAATCCAAAAGTTTTATAAACGTGGGACATCGATTTTATTTGTGGCCTCTGAAATAACCTCTAGGAATTTAGAAGTCGACTCTTTGTTCAACATGGGAAAGGAAAGGGAGGAGGAAATGAAAGGAAAGCTAAACTAAGGCGAAGCACTAGAAGCAGAGCTTTTACAACACTTTAATTCCCTTTTTGTGAGAATCATAAGTGTCGTGCCTATGAAGTGTGATACCTACAACTGCAACACAAAACACTCAATAGATCATTACAAACATGGTTAGCAAATCATAAGCAAAAGAAAGATAAAACCATGGCAAAGTGATCTATCACCTCCTAAGAGATGCGAGTATGGATTTTCTCTCAGATATGGATAAGCAATCCGAGTGACTTGACTACACCTAGACGGGGGATTTGAAATGATAATGATATGCAAAGATGAGATTGATTGTGCTAGATTGATCCAAGAGACTAATTAAGCTAATGATATGCATGATTAAGCTATAATGATGATGAAATTAAGCTAGAAAAGAGATTGATTAAGCTACATGATTCAACAATAATGCTAGAAAAATGATCAAATTAAACTAGATCTAAGATGCAAATGCCTATAATAACAATGCTCAAATGATATGCTAGAAGATATATGCCTATAGTAACAATGCATAAGATGAAATGAGATGGGATCCTTCTTGCTCCAAAATGGAGGATATTTATAGGATTTCCAAGGCTAGGGGTGAGGTGGCAGGAATCAACGGTCAAGATTGAGTCTGAAGATATCAAGGGTGAAATTGGAGGAGGTTGAAGAAGAGGTTGGAGGAAGAGACACTTGTCATCTCTGTGGTGATAAGTGTCAAGGAGCTTTGCCATAAAAGGGCAAGTGTCCAAGAGAGGAGACATGTGGCCAAAGTGCCATGTGTCTTGAGAAGAAAATATCCACACCATAGGAGGTTAGGATAAGGAGGTTAGAATGTGCAAGATAGGATAGGGTTAGTTAAACCCAAGGTTAGGTGGAATGGGTTAGGTTAGAGGGATGATTAGGTTAGGTGGTTAGAAGTTAGGAGGCATGTGGGTAATTTGAATTTAAAAATTCAAATAAGAGGAAAAGACTAATTAATTCTCAACAACTCATAAATTGACTTGTTTTAATTAATTAGAGGATTAGAAGAATTGATTGAAGATGGGGGGGGGGGATTAATTAATTTGAATTAATTAATCAAAGGGGACTATGGAAATGAACCTAAATCCTTAGATTTATTAATAAGTAGGTGAAAGGGAGAATTTAATCAAATTGCCTAATGAATTCAATTAAATTAGGAAGGGGGATTAATTAAATAATTGCTTGTTTAATTAATTATCTTCAGACCATTTTTAGGTGTATACATTTTGCCCCTCTTTGAAGCGAGGTGTAATGATGTGTTGACTCAAAGAATAATCTCATTTTGATGATGATATTGGTTCGATAGGATGCCCAAGACATTGATTGATAAATTGTGGTATGATGATGCCCCCTCTAGAGATCGAGATAATTGACCTTTGGAGTTTTGTGATTTTTTACGAAATTGATAACCCGATTAGAAATGATTTGATTTATGCAACTATGGTGGTTCTTGATTATTGATAAAGCTTGATTGGTTAGATTAATAAGATCAAGATTCAGTCTGGTTTCAGGAATGACATCTCATGTATAAGACAAAGATGATCAAAGCATCTGGTTTCAGGAACGATATATCTTGTATAAGACATGATCAGAATGTCTGGTTTCAGGAAAGATACATCCTGTATAAGACATGATAAGATCAATTTAGATGCGATCGATTGATATAATTGATAAGGTTGATTAGATAAAGAACTAACAGTTTGTTGATATCAAGTTGCAGGAAGATTTAGATATGCTGATGTTGGTTCTATTGAGAGAGTAGCAGAAGATTTTCGCTGGGTCGATAATATCTAGAGAGAGATGAGTCATCAGTCTGATTGTGTATACACTTGTGATGATACCTTGATGATTCTTGCGATAGATTCAACCTTAGATAAAATAAGCATGCGAGATCCCATGCAAGAATGAAATGCAAGCTAAATGCAAAGCTACGACCGGACCAGTCACTGGGTTACTGCGTTTTGTCATCATTGAGCTTTTTAAAATGTGGGAAGTGAGTGCAAACATCAATGGTATAATTAAACCATGATGACCTGTGCACTGCTTTCCTAAATTTTGACATGGCAAGTTAGCACAAGCATTGATGTATAATTGAACCAAGATGACCTGAGTGTTGCTTGTGTAAAACATGCAGTATTAACCATTTCAATACGTAAATCAGAAATGTCTTCGATGATACTCCGATGATCATACCCTAAAACAAATTTGCAAATATTAATGATTAATTTACAGACAACAGACAAGAAAAATATCATGTTTCTTCCTTGTTTCTCTAGTCAGAGACATCCTGGAGTTACTCAGAAATCATGATAGCAAAAATCAAGATAGAAGTGTTGAACAATCATGTTAAAATCATTATCCAAAAGATATTATTTATTAAAATGTGTGTGAATGTGCTTAGATTGATATATGATAGTTTGATGGTTGATAATTTGATCTCGTGTTCAAAGTTGGATATGTCTTAGTTTTCGCTTGATAAGAGTTGTCTAACTGTTGTTCTACCTATTTTATTAAGCTCAAAATGATCAAAAATTTTGCACCTAGCTAGGTGCAGGATTTTGCCCCAAGCCTAGAAACAAATTCAGTATGATATACCTAATGATCCAAACCATGGTGAGAAGCCACCCGGGATGCCTGTGTATGTATAAAGGCTTTATTATGGATATGAACAACGTTGAATGAATGCAAGCAGAAGGATGCATGACCTAATAGATGGAAGAGCTAGCGGACAGATAGCGCCTGTTTGCCAGGTTTTCACCGTTTTATTGCACTTTTTCTAATATTTGATTTTTTTAAATTTTTTTTCTGGTTTTTTACTATTTTTGGATTTTTTTTTGCTTTTTCATTGTTTTTTATTTTTCTTCTTTTCAGAAATAAAACTTCTTCAGATGCATGCTATTGATAGGTTCTTCGAGCTGATCTTCGTCTTGTGTTGATAGTTGATATGCTCCTGACCCGAATACTGTCGTGACCACAAACAGACCTAACCAGTTTGGTTCAAACTTTCCTTTCTTTTCTCGATCTGACTGGTTGCGTGGATTTTCCTTTAGTACTAGTTCCCCAACTTGAAAGACTCGTGGTTTGACCCTATGATTATAACTACGACACATTCTTTTTTGATATACCTTTAAATGATCAAAGGCATTTTGTCTTCGATCATGGATTAATTCTAACTCTTGTAATCTAGATACTCATTGTTCTTCATCTGGGATAGGACCTTTTAATGATACTCGTAGAGAAGGTATCTCTACTTCTATTGGCAGTATTGCTTCTGATCCATAAACAAGAGAGAAAGGTGTGGCACCTATTGGTGTGCAGATACTAGTACGGTAGGCCCATAGAGCAGGGTTCAATTGAATATGCCAATCTCTTCTAGCATCGTTCACTATCTTTTTGAGGGTTCAATTGAATATGAAGTTCTTGTGCTGGTGCATGAATCAAATTCCCATGGATCTGACATTGTTTGCCTGTTCTAGCTATCTGAAAAGAATCTCATTCCATAGTCGGCCAATAATAGCCCAAGCATATGAGTTTTTTCAAAAGGGTAAGACCACTTGAATGAGTGTCACAAATGTCATTATGGACTTCATGTAAGGCCTTCTCGGATTCTTCTTGTTCGAGACATCTTAAAAGAGTACCGTCTAAACCTCGTTTAAACAGGATATCCACGATGAGAGTATAATGGGAGGATTGGCGAATAAAGTTTCTCTTTTGATTTTTTGATAAGTCAGGAGGGAGGATATTATCTTTTAGGTATGTGTAATTTTGGCCATAACGGGAGGAATCATGCCCAACAAGATGACAAATAGTTTGGGAATCAGGACAATTATGAGCAGGGTAAAACAACTCTTCTACTAGGAATTCATAATGTTGTTGATTTTCCTGTGTCTGAAGGAGAGAAGAAAGTGTAGCCATGGCATCCGCTACTTTGTTGTCATTCCTTGGAACTTGCTGGAAAGTTGTTTCTATAAAGTATTTCTTGATATCATCAACCATCTTTTTATAAGGCATTAACTTTTTGTCCTTTGTTTGATAATCATCATTAATTTGATTGATGACAAGCTGAGAGTCTCCAAAGACTTGAAGTTGTGTAATGTTCCATTCTATAGCCATTTCGATACCTGTAACCAAGGCTTCATACTCTGTTGTGTTGTTGGTGCATGGAAAGCTTAATTTGTGTGCTTTTGGAATTGTATGACCTTATGGTGTGATGAATAAAATACCTGCTCCTGATCCATGTTGTGTATATGAACCATCAAAGTATAATTGCCATGTTTTTGTTGTGACTGTTAGGATATCAGCATCAGGAAACTCAATGTGTAAAGGATGATTATCTTGAAGAGGTGCCTCAGCTAGTTGGTTTGTAATGACTTGTCCCTTGATAGCTTTTCTGTCTACATATTCAATATCAAACTCACTCAGGATCATGATCCATTTTGCCAATCGTCCTGTTAATGTTGCCTTGCTGAGTAAATACATTAGAGGATCGATTTTAGCTATTAACTTGATGGAGTGAGATAGTAGATAGTGTCTTAATTTTTGACAAGCAAAAACTACCGCCAAGCATGCTTTTTCTGTTGGGGAATAGTTGAGCTCGCATCCCACTAATGTTCTGCTGATGTAGTAAATGGCTCGTTCTTTTTCTTCATTATCCCGTTGTGCAAGTAGAACTTCTAATGATACTTCAGTGGTCGATACATAGAGTAACAATGGCTTTCTTGGAATTGGTGACATTAGGACAGGTGGTTGCATGAGATATGCCTTGATATTGTTGAATGCGTCCTCACATTGATGGTCCCACTTGAAATGAACATTTTTGTGTAATAGATGAGTAAATGGTTGACATTTATCTACCAGTTGAGCAACAAATCTTCTGATTGACTAGAGTCTTCCTTGGAGTGATCTGAGTTGACTTATATTTTTGGGAGATTCCATTTCCATGATTGCTTTTACCTTAGATGGATCTACTTCGATATCTCTAGTTGAAACAATGTATCTCAATAGCTTGCCCGAGGTGACACTAAAGGCACATTTCTTAGGATTGAGTGGTAGCTTATATTATTCTAACCTGTCAAACATCTTTTCTAGTATTCCTATATGGTCTTCTTTATTGTATGATTTTTCCAAAATGTCATCCACATAGTCTTCCATGAATGTATGCATCATGTCATGGAATATTGTTGTCATAGCTCTTTGATATGTAGCACCTGCGTTCTTTAGTCCAAAAGGCATGACATTCCAACAGAAAGTACCCCATAGGCATGTGAAAGCTGTCTTTTCTTGATCTTTAGGTGCTATTTTAATCTGATTGTATCTGGAGAAACCATCCATTAGAGAAAACATGGAGTGTCCAATAGTTAAATCTACAATGATGTCAATGTTAGGCAAAGGAATTCATCCTTTGGATATGTGTTATTAAGATCTCTGAAGTCTGTGCATATTTTGATGCTTTTATCTAGTTTTGAAATAGGAACGATGTTGGATACCCATTGAGGATAAGCTACAGGTCTGATGAATCCCATATCCAATAATTTCTTTAATTCTGCTTTGACCAGGAGAGCGATATGCGGATGCATTTTCCTTAATTTATGTTTGACTGGTTTGGCTCCTGGATTGACATTTAAGTGATGCATAATGAGCTCTGGATCTAACCCTGACATATCTGCATATGACCAGGCGAAATTTATTTGCCTTCGTTTGAAGAATTCTATATATTGTTGCATTTCTTCTTCTGACAGAGAAGTTGTTGGATGTAAGATCTTTGGTTGCTTTGTTGTCCCAATGTTAACTGCCTCTGTTGGTTCGATCAAAATGGATGACCTTTCTTGATAGTGCATAGGTAAAGTGTCAAATCTCCCATCTTCCGACGCCTCGAGGAGGTTTTCACCATTAGATGCGTCCTTTATTTTTACTTTTTCCTGATCTAATGTTGCCAAGAAATGGTTTTCAACATTAGACCTGATATTGTTTTCTTTATTTTCCTTTTTGCGACTAGGAGATTTGGCACCCACTTGACTGGAAGATGCATTGTTGAAATTCCTGGTGAGAGTTGTTGCGGGTTCGATTGCATTAAGGTATACAGATATGGCGTGGTCATTTAGAAAGGTATCAATGGTAGTATGTCCTTCATTTTCCCAATCAATAAGTTCAGGGTGGATTAGAGGTAGGGGTCCTCAGGTTGGGATGTTTCGAGGGTATCAAGGGTCATGATAGATGTATCAAAGTTTTCAATATGTATGTTGATGTCTAGAATGGTACTCTCATCAGAATGACCTCGCATAAGAAGGTCATAATCGTCCTCGGTTAAGTCCAAGTCAGCCGAATGTGATTCTGATTCAAGTGAACTAGTTCCTAACATTTGTCCTGCATACGTGTGAACTACATCGACTCCTACATATTCTTCAAAGAAAATTTCTTCAACTAATTCTTCAGAGTGATAGGAATCCCATTCCCATTCATTAGAAACTGTATCACTTGCAACTTGCAATCTACAGATTTGTTCATATAGTATTTGATTTGTTTCTTCAGCTTTTGTTGCTATATCTTTTCTTCTTTCATATTCAACCTCTTCAGGACTGAGATTGAGTTGTATCAACCTGGCTACGAGCTCTCCTTGACTTGTATTAGATTCTTTCTTATTTTGATTGAGATTTAATGCTGCTTGGGAGGTATCATTGGTTTGTTTCTCTTATTGATTTGAAGCTTGCTTCTTTTCCCATTTCATATTTGTTTGTGTTTGTTGCTTAGCTGATGTCTCTTCTCTTTCAATTTCCAGTTGTTCTTGTTTGTTTTCATATTCCTCTTGTTGTTGGCTAAAAGATGTGTCTTCTGGTAGAGTAACTTGTCCATATCCTAAGCCTGTTTTGTCTGTAGCCTGTTGAGTGTAAGGTTGGATAGGTTCTGATATACCTTCTTTTCTTTTCCCTATAGGACCCATTCCAGTGTATCCCATTTTTATGAGGATGTTAAATCCTTTTCCATACCTTTCTGTAGGTATGTGAACATTGTTGATCTTTTGTTGAACTTCTTCATTCTTGCATAGCCACTATAGCACATCTTTGTCTTATGTTTCCTTTGATAAGCTTCTAGCACTCACAAATGCTCCATCAAATATCAAAAGATGTTTTATAATTGTTTGTTGTTTAGAGTTTGATGGTTTTCCAAAGGATCTAGGAGAAAGGGGTAATTGTGATATTGAATATTCTCCATTCCCTCAATCTCTTAGTTGCATTTTGTTTTCCATACTTGACAAAATAGAGGTAAATGATTGTTCCTTGGATTTTGTGTTTGAAGATGATGCCTCCCTATTATGAGGAACAATGACTTCTTGAGCTAGTTTGAGATTACTACAATACTAAAATGAATTTGAATCTGCTGAGATCGTGATTTCCTGCCCATTGTAGGGAAACTTTAAGCACTGATGGTATGGTGATGGAACAACTTGTATGTCATGTATCTAGGGTCTTCCCAAGAGTATGTTGTATGATAAGTCCAAGTCTAGAACTTGGCATGCTGTGTCTTTCTGTAAAGGTCCCACTCTGATGGGTAACATCACAATTCCTTTTGAGGAATGTTCTTCTTCATCATAGGATTTAATGGTGATCTTTTTCCAGGGATCAACTGCATCTTCTAAATAACCTAGAGCACGGACAAGACTCAATGAGCAAATGTTTAAGCCAACTCCTCCATCTTTTAGGACACGTTTAACTCGTGTCTTATGAATGACGACTTTGATATGCAAGGGAGCATTATGGGGATGTTGTAAGGACATGTCATCTTCTTTGGTGAATGATAAGCAGTGAGGGGTCCTAAGGTGTCCCACCATGGTTTGGAATTGATCGATATCAAGATCTTTAGACACGGTTGTATCTACTAATGATATTTCTAGAATTTATTTGTGTGCAGGTGAAAGCTTTAAAAGTTCTAAGATGGATATTTGTGCGGGCATTTTTTGTAATTGATCCACTAGATTGTATTGTTTTGCAGTGGATGACATGTTTGTTGTAGGACCCAGCAAAACAACTTTGGTTTTGCTTCTTGTGATAGCATGAGCAGGTTCTTGACTTTGCTTTTCTTTAACTACAATCACATTTACCACATTATCATATGTATGAGTGTAGTTTACCTTCGCTTTACCCTTACCATTATTTGTTGTTGATGATTCACCTTTCTCATAGTTTGGAAGTGGAGTTTTAAAAGTTGTATGAGATTCGTTTGTTGTATGTCCATCCACTGTTATTACTCCATTATCAATCAAATCTTGGATGACATGTTTCAACCACTGACAATTATCTGTGTGATTTCCCTTGTTTCGATGGAAATTGCAATAATGGTTATCATTCCACCAAGGTGGTTTTACTTGAGGTTCATAGTTCCTTTCTTCTGGCAAAGTAATCAATTTGTTTGCGATAAGTGTCTTTAGTGTGGATCCAAGGGGTTCACCAATGTTTGTAAATTGTCTTTGAAAGAAATTTTTTATATTTGCTTTTTGGTGATGATTATTTTGCTGCTAAGTGATGGGATAAATTAAAAACTGATTGCTTTGGTTTCACATTGTTGTTATCCACTATTCCATCATTGACGAAATTACGATTTCTATTCCAAAACTTTGGCTTATCATTGTGGTTGTTGTTATTAGTATTGTTAGGAGGATGAACTCTGTCTTTGTATATTTTCAACTCACCTTTCTTTATCATGGCTTCCTCCATTCTGATTCCATTATCAATCATCTTTCTGAAACTTTGATTTCCTTGTATTTTTAGATAATAACTCATTTTATCATTATGATTGTCGATGAATATGTTCATTTTTTCATACTTTGGCATGGTACGAGGATATCATGAAGCTAACCATCTCCATCGTTGTAAAAATGTCATGAAAAGTTCTCCACTCTTTTGTTTGGCATTACATAGGTCTAGCATTGTTACTTCATGTTGTATGTTGTAGGAGTATTGTGAAATAAACTTATCCACCAATTATGAGAATGATCTGATTCCAGGTGGAAGTTTGGAGAACCATTCCATAGCTAGTCCAGTTAAGCTTTTCGGAAATAATCTCATCAATTAGGTATCCTCATGTGCAAACTCCATACTCATTGTGAAAAATTCTTGTATATGATCTTGAGGGTCAGTGCTTCCATCATATTTTTCGTATCTAGGAGTTTCACAACCTATAGGAAATGGTATCATGTTTAGATTTATGTCAAATGGATAAGGACATATTTCTTGAAGTGAGTATCTTCTAACATTTCCTCTCTGCATATCTTGAATTTGTGTTTGCAGTGTTTGTATTTGTTGTGTGAGAGTTGTGATAGTATTATTAACATGATTTATTCTAGCATAACCATGATTTTGTATTCTAGGAGGATCTGGATCTCTTCTTGTATCGTCTCTAGTCCTTCTTGTATCTTCATTGGATTGAAAGTTATTTAGAATTTCTACGTCATCTCTTTTGGGAATGTAAGTTTCTTCATTGGTTCTAATGTTACCAGGAATTGACGTGTCATTCATTTTGAGACCAAAAATATCCTCATATTGTTCTCTATTAGGGGGAGGGTCATTTTTCTTTTGTGTCAATTTGCTCACATCAAAATCTTGGGGAAGTGTAGCACCAGATTTTGCTAACATTAGGAAATATTTTTCTTTTTCTCCCTCCAATAATTTCTGCATAAATTTATCAAATTAAGGATGCTTTTTGATGTCTCTGATATTTTGTTATGTTATTTCTCCTTCAACTTGTATTTCATCTTCATGTTCCATGGTTCTATGCTCTTCAGTTATTTCCAATGTTTTGATTTCTATCTCTGCGATCTTTCGTCTCTGAGCTGTAGTTAGAACGAGCATACACGTGTGCTAGATATTGTGCTAGGATTCGATTGTCTAAAAGTTGTTTTGATATGTTATCGATTGTCAATGTAAATGGGATAGAGTGATATGACACGAAAAGATGATTCAAGTGTTTTAAAGTTTGCAAGTTTTTTTGATCTTCGGTTTAGGAGTGCAATGACGATGATTTGATAAAAACCAAGTCCAATAGGAACGATATATCCTGCGATGTGGGACAAGATTATTCTAACCAAGCATTGTAGTTTCGTGATAGAGGATGATAGATCCTGATGAGAAACTATGTTTGAGTGATCAGTTTACCAAAGAGGGTGATAATGCACTTTGAGATGTTTAGATCTTGAACTTGTTGAATGTGAATACTTGAAAATCTTGAGGTGTCTATGTCTAGAGTCCAATTTGACAAATGATAACTTGACCAAGTAACCCAACAAGACAATCCAAGCATAAAATGACAGATAACAGGTGTTTATGACTACTATAAATTGACTGAGCAAATATGACAGACCTGAAAAAGATGCGCAAGAAGACAACTCTGGACCAACAGAGACAGAAATTCATACGACAATTTAAGTAGCTTCAGACGATAATACATTCAGACCCATACGACAAATCAGAAATCTCATATGACAAAGAACAAGCTCGTACGACAATTCCCATTGAGAAAAATGATAAACCAGAGACCTTGTACGACAAAACTTACTGATCAAAACAATAAACCAGAGAACTCGTACGACAACACACTGAGCAAAACGATAAACCAGAGAACTCGTAAGACAAAACACAAGCTCATACGACTCAAGACAGACAGAGGTAAAAAATGTCGTTTGGACAGATTTTTGATCATTGAAGTTTGGTTGTTTGCTTATGTTTTCCAGTTTTAAACGTCTAATTTTCTTGTTTCAGGGATGAATACACAACAAACTCAATGATATGATAAGTGACCTCAAACACATTACGCTACCTAAGGAAGTTGGCTGAGAGAGAAAACCTTTGCTTGCAAGCTTAGGTACACACCCAATAGCTAATCAGAATACGGCCGCTGAGTCTCACACAATGGATTCTCAATGTCGTATTATCCGACTCCAAATGCTAATGGGTGCATGATATGGAAAGTGTCTTGGGAGAGTTACTATCTCTCTTGCACAAATATTGTCACCCTTTGGAGGTGAATCGGGTAGCTTCTAATTAATCGAAACTAGTAAGGGATTTGTTTGGCGCGTCGGGGTATAAACTCAATTAAGAGGTTTCCTAGCCTTGAAAAACAAGGTTTGATATACCCGAAGGTACGAAGGAGAGATATTCCTGAGCACTGTCATTGACTTGATTTTCATCAAATCCCATTTTTTTATAGTGGGTTGGATTACTTGCCGTTAGCCATTCCCCTCTCACTGGCCTTAATGGATAAGAGTTATTAGCTCCTCGGGAGGGTAGGCTCGCTAAAGAAATGCACTAATGAAAACAAAGGATGAGTCTAGCTTTCTGATCACCTAAGAAAGGTGAGAGCATACTCGCCTATCATCAAAACACATAAAACATGATTGTTCATTTCCATTAGCAAAAACAAGTGTGCCTAGAATGATTAAAGAAGACATAGAGTTTGGTTGAGTCCTCCTAGGCAACCTGCAAAATAAATGCATTAGTAGTCATGGTGTGTTTTGTTGAAACGAAGCTTTGATAAGTGTAATCTTCAACAATCGTCCTACAAAACCAGTTAGGCTGCCCAAAAACTCACAAACAGACCAGGGTTAGCATTAGTAATACTCAAATTGAAGCATGAAAACCTTAAAATGCAAACTGCTTTGAAAACACATAAGCACAATTTACCTGACCGTACGAGTATCCTTCCCAGACCGTATGAGTGAAAAATGGAGCTCGTACGACAATTCAGTCCTTAAAAGTTCATACGAGTCAGGAAGAATTATCGTTTCAATGCACAAAGGAGCTCGTATGAGATTCTGATTCAGACCTGGCCAGAAATGAAGATTTGATGATGCTTGAGAGGCCAAAATGAGATTTTCGGCCCCACGGTGGGCGCCAAAATGTCGTGCCTGTGAAGTGTGATACCTGCAACTGCAACACAAAACACTCAATAGATCATTACAAGCATGGTTAGCAAATCATAAGCAAAAGAAAGATAAAACCATGACAAAGCGATCTATCACCTCCTAAGAGATGCGAGTATGGATTTGCTCTTAGATCTGGATAAGCAATCCCAGTGACTTGACTACACCTAGACGGAGGATTTGAAATGATAATGATATGCAAAGATGAGATTGATTATGCTAGATTGATCCAAGAGACTAATTAAGCTAATGATATGCATGATTAAGCTATAATGATGATGCAATTAAGCTAGAAAAGAGATTGATTAAGCTACATAATTCGATAATTATGCTAGAAAAATGATCAAATTAAAATAGATCTAAGATGAAAATACCTATAATAACAATGCTCAAATGATATGCTAGAAGATATATGCCTATAGTAACAATGCATAAGATGAAATGAGATGGGATCCTTCTTGCTCCAAAATGGAGGATATTTATAGGATTTCCAAGGCCAGGGGTGAGGTGGCAGGAATCAACGGTCAAGATTGAGTCTAAAGATATCAAGGGTGAAATTGGAGGAGGTTGAAGAAGAGGTTGGAGGAAGAGACACTTGTCATCTCTGTGGTGACAAGTGTCAAGGAGCTTTGCTTAAATAATTGCTTATTAATTAATTATCTTCTGACCATTTTTAGGTGTATACAATAAGGAAACTTGATTTCTAGAGATGAGCACATCAACCCACAACCCATCATTGTTGGTAGCAAAATGAAACACACAAAGTGACTCAAACATAGGGCGTAACTTATGAATCCTTTCATGGGAAGAACCTGCCAAGGCTTGATTGAGAGCACAATATTTCTTCAGGGTTCTCAAAATAATTAACCATTCTTAAAAGATTCTCCTTCTAATGGCATAATCCATTTCCTAATTTGAGATTAACGATAGAGTAAATTCGAGTAGATGAACAATTATTTCATATTTGATAAGAACTATAGAAGATGAGATGAGTAAACAATAATTACTCCTAGCTCAAAATGGCATAGAGCATGCTAACATAAGCAAAGCGAGCGAAAGGAAAAAAAACGCACAATCCAATGCTCAACCTAAGAACAAACATGCTAAGGTCGAATTCATAGATGTCAATTACAAAACTCTGAGACATTATTTTATTTCTTTGTAAAAAAAGGAAATTGCAAAATTCTTCACTCTCAAAAGTGTTCAACCCCCATTACAAGAATGCCCATGGGCTTTTAAAAAATTCATTCCACTAGGATTGGAATGATTTTTGCAACTAAGTTCTTCTTCGCATACTCAGTGCATGTTTTCCACAATCATGATGATCATTGTAATTGCCTCACATGAAGGATTTTGGCATTAATATTTCCATCTGACTTCAGGCATGAGTGTCACCTTTCATCAGTTAAAAATACAAGGCTTCGACATGTGGTTCCTTTTAGCACCCTTTAGCAACTGAATTTATTTTGGGTTAGTTGGGCGTCTAGATTTATTAATGGACCTATGCATCTTTCGAACATGTGGCATTTTCTCAAGATTCTCTTGGTAATATTTCTTGAATTGATCTTAGACTTCTTCAGGGATTCCATGTATCTTACTTCTGATCAGTTGTCAATACTACAAGCACACATATTAAAATGGATAAAAAAATTCACATTTTTCAAAGTCATGCGTAAATGATACAAAGCAAGTGCTCCAATGAACTAGAAAATGTCGAGATTCTAGACCATGAGAATGACAGGTAGTGATCTAAACCAAATATAATGTATCTAGTGGTAGTTGCGGTTATGTCCCAAGTTTAACATTTATAATACAAAGGCCTTTGAGTTTTAAAAGAAAAATAAAGAATTAACGAATTCATTTCTCTAATTTATAATAGAACATATAGAGTGATTCTCTAAAGATAAAGAATCTTTATGCTAAGAATCCTACCACGGAGAGTCAATGTTTTTAATTAAGAGGGGGGTCAATCAATCATGTGTGAATTATTTTTGTCTTTTATCCTTTTTGCGTTGTGAAGAAATGAAGAGGATAGGTCCAAATTAAGCTACGTAGTTTGGTTATTCCTTATAGCCAATCAGATAGAGCCTTGTTGTCAAACAAGTGTCTATAGCCCCATTAAGGATATCGCTTTGGTTTTCGATGAACATAGCTCTATTGCCAGTCAAGCGTCTATAGCCCTGGTAGAGTTGTCTGCATCACCCAGACATATAATTTTTCAATTAATATTTTGTATCCTTGAGATTTGCTCATTTATTTCGCTTATTTTATTTTTTAATTTTTAAACTCCGTCGATAATAAAACTGGGCTACTAGGTTGGAAACTGAAGTGGTAGCAAGGGTGACCTTTATATTTTCAATTAAGGAGAATGTGTACTCTTTCTCCCTTCACATCGAGGAAAATATTAAATATGTCACAATGAATGATCTTATGGACACTGCTACAAAATAAATAACATGAATAATAGTGGTACAAGAACTTCCGACATATCGATCGAAATCTCTAGCTCAATCAAACTTTAGATCTTATGTTCTAAAGAAGAGAAATAAATACATTAATTTTCACTTAACTTGGAAAAAACAAGTTGTCATGGCATTATCCTTGTTGTCATTCAAAAGGATAATGAATTAAAAACTTACTGAATATAGAAAGTATTGGGTTTGTTGTCTCAATACCTCTAAATGTGAGACAAAGCATGATCATTCACCTCAAAGAGCATGTATGTAGTTGTTCGCATGTGTGCAAAGGACAAGGATTGTCTATAAAAGGCAACAATTCTGTTAATTACATCATTCTAAACTTATTGATTAAGCCTATGTGAGAAATAGCTCTAGAATAGCTTGCAAGCATTGATAGCAATGGATACCCTAGTTAGGTAAACTTATAGTAAAGCATAGAGGGCTTTTCTAGGCATGATATCAGACCTGTGGCTAGAACGCCCACTCCTTGTGCTGTGAAAAGAAGAATTTTTTTAGTAACAAACCTCGACACAATTTTGTAAATTTTGAGACGATCCATTTTGAATTTTTGCAATATAATATAAAGGGTCATGAACTTATACATACATGTACCTGTAAATATTATAATACAAATGAATACATATACAATCCTTATATTTGCAAAAGTTGTTTGATATCTACTCATGTGTGTTTGATCTCTTTTCTTTTAGCGAGAATTTTCTTTCAACATATCACCATGAATTTAAAAGATTAACAGTTTTATAATGAGATTTTATGCATGAAAAAGTATCATTCCTAAAATGGAAGGTGAAAATTGGCACCTACTTATATCATGTGTTAATTATAAGCCAGGGACTCAAATCGTCACATATAGAAAATGAAGTCGATTAAAGTATATCTATTAGTTGGGTTAAGTGAAATTGTAAATGGATGCACCCATGTTTAAACTTTAGCATGTTATGTTCTTGATTCAATCACATGAAAATGTATTTGAATTTGGGATTTGTGTTTTCGCATGCTTGGAAAAAATGTGTATCAATTCCCAACACAAGGTGATATTAGCTAACAATTCTAAATCCTTTAAATAAGGCATTCCAAGGGTCAACACTATGCACAAAATTTGTTAGAAGAAAGCTTGAGACTAAACAATGTAAATCCTGAAGGGAAGCAACATGTGCAACAACACTTCGTAGAAATGAAAAGCAACTAACTAAACCTACTCTAACCTAATCTACTACAAAATTTTAATTTTAAACAAAGCCATTAACCAAAATTTGAAATAAATTCCCCTCCTACTTAATTTATTGCATTTCTCATGCCTTGAAATAGGGGCATAGGAGGGAGTGGAGACCAACAATTTTTGAATTACTTAATCTTTTCCTGCGAACCTAAGTCACTCTTCTGCTTGTTGATAATTTCTTTTGGTGGTAGGGTTTTTTTTTCTTCTCTTTTAAATTTCTTTTCATGTTTTGAGATGAACATTACAAAAGAAATCTAGAAATCCCTTTACGAAGCAAGATGTTGAATAGGGCATCCTCTTGAAAGCACTAGATTCTTGTGCTCATAGTTGCATTTCTCTTTTACTGCATCTTGTCCTTTTGCATGGCTTTCATTTTCGGACTCATCTGAGGACTCAAGGATGAAATCCCATTGTCATTTCTCATACTCTTCTGATTTATGAGATGGCATCTTGATTCCTATCATCGAGTAGACGGCTTCCAATTCGTCCTAGAATTGGGCTTCATCCATCAATTCTTTACTCTCCTCCTAGCTCATGGGTTTTTTGGAAAGTTCTTATAGGGTTTCAAGAATGACCCCACCTTCATTCCTAATGTTTTCTCTCTCATAAGAATTTGTGCTATCCCCCATATGATCGCAAAGATATGGTGTATCTCATTGTGAATTTGAGATGACCTCTGGATTTGATACAAATATTTCTTCTTCCTTTCTTTCCAATAGGCATAGGGCCCAACAATCTTCATGTATTTCCTCTCCTTCACGAGACTAGTTTGATCTCCAAATGCTTGGTCAACCTTTGTAAAGCGAGATGGTGTTAGGGAGAGACATTTGTGGAGGGAAAATCTTTCTCAAGCAAGGCAAGGAAAATTGATTTCCTTGAGCTGGTGCAAGTTATAGTATGAGGCTTCTTCCTTCACATATAAACATTTCATGATTTTTTGCACCAACTTGAGTAATAGGCAATTGATTGTACCTCCTTTGTTCTTCTAGCTCTTTCTACAATATGAAGGCGTGATATGTAGGCTAATTTTGATATTCTATCTCTTTTGCTCCAATTGACCTTAATTGGTCTTGGAAATCTTCCATGAGCTCTCTAGTACTAACCTCGATAGAATCTATTTTGATAGGGAGATATGTGAAATAATAGGTTAGGTGATGAAAGTTTGGGGGGTGCATGGGTAGAGTTTCTTCACTTTCATGGAAGGAGGGAAAAAAACACTGCTAATCAAAATATGCTTCCATGATGGAGTTGAATCGTGAATAAAAGC
Source organism: Cryptomeria japonica (assembly GCF_030272615.1). Lineage (NCBI taxonomy): Eukaryota > Viridiplantae > Streptophyta > Pinopsida > Cupressales > Cupressaceae > Cryptomeria > Cryptomeria japonica. The sequence continues at coordinate 280,251,258 of NC_081407.1, read as the reverse complement.
TCGCTAGAATTTATCTCATAAAGGGAAAGTGGTAAATATCATTTTGAGTCGGAGTCACACATGAATGTTGAGTATTGCTTGGGAGTTTCTTCTAGCAAAATGCTTGAAAATACACCAAGTCTTTCATAATGGATATTCGACGATCTCGTTGGACATGCCAGAAAATATTGTTGATCCCTAAGAAGGCTTTCACCTTAAATAAGGGTAGTTTGAGAGTTTCACTGACATGGGACGTCGATTTTATTTACGACCAGTGAAACAACCTCTGAGATTTTAGAATTCAACTCTTTGTTCAATGAGGATAAGGAAAAGGTAGGAGGAAAATAAAGGAAAGCTAAACTAAGGCGAAGGATCGGAAGCAAATACAACACTTTAATTCTCCTTTTATAAGAATCGTAAGGAAACTCTAATTTCTAGACATTAGTACATCACACCACAATCCTTAATTGTTAGAAGGAAAATGAAATGTGCAAAGTGACTCAGACATAGGGCGCAACTTTTGAATCCTCCTGTGGGAAGCACCTGCCAAGGCTCGATTGAGAGCAAAGTATTTATTTAGGGTTCTCACAATAATTTACCCCTCTCAAAAGATTTTCCTTATAATGGCATAATCTAATTCCTAATCTAAGAACAATGATAGAATAAATTCCACTACATGAATCATTATTTTAGTTTTGATAAGAACCGTAGAAGTCGAGATGAGTAAACAACAATTACTCCTAACTCAAAATGACACAGAGCATGCTAACATAAGCGAAACAAATGAAAGGCAAACAAAGGCACAGTCCAATGTCCAACTTAAGAACAAACATGCTAAGGTTAGATTCATAGATGCCAATTACTAAACTCTGAGACATTCTTTTATTTCTTCGTAAGAAAGGGAATTACAAAATTATTTTTCTCAAAAGTGTTCAACCCCCATTATAGGAATGCTTGTGGGATTTTATAGAATTCATTCCATCAAAATCGAAATGATTTTTTCAATTGAGTTCTCCTTTGCATACTCACTGAATGTTTTTCACAATCATAATGACTGTTGTAACTGCCATATGTGAAGGATTTTTGCATTGTTCTCTCCCTCCAAGTCTAGGAACAAGTGCCACTAGACCTTTCATAAATTAAAAATAAAAGGCTTCAAAATGCATCTCCTTTTAACACCTTTTAGCAACTAACTCTATTTTGGGTCTATTGGGCATCCAGATTCATTTATGGGCTTGCACATCTTTGGGACACGCGGCGTGTTCACAGGCTTCTTCTGGTAATATTTCTTGAATTGAGATCAGGTTTTCCCAGGGCTTCCACACATCTTACTTTTGATAGAAACACTATAACAAAACATCTCCTACAAACACGTGGCATGATGGTAAGAGTTTCTGAGGTTTTCCTTTTGATCTTGTTCCATTTCTCCACAAGGCTTACATGTGGAAATCTCTACGAAACCTTTGCTTTCAATACAAAAATTGTTTGGGGAGACATCAAAGAATATTTGTCTCATTCTTTGGACACATGACACGTTGGTAGAAAATATTTGAAACGTCTTGTAGACACCTAAAAATTGTCCTAACTTAATTAAATAAATCCTTTATTTATTTAATTATTTTATCATGTCTTCTATTAATTAAATAATTATTTATTTATTTAATTAATTCACTTATCCTCTTCTAGCCCTTTCCTTATTTAAATAAATATTTTTATTTATTTAAATAATTATTTCCCTAAATTAAATAAATATTTTATTTATTTAATTGGTCCCACTTCCTCTATTAATTAAATAAATCTTTATTTATTTAATTCATTCATTAGCTTTTTCCCTTCTATGACACATGTCACTTATCTTTTAATTTTCCTCTACCTACCCCATTCACATTTTATCATTTTCTTCTACCTACCCTTTAATCCTAGCCGACCAATTATCTTTTCACCTCTTAATCTTATCCCTCCATTTCCTAAAGTGTCTTCTATATAAGAGGATACTCTCTTCCTTTCATAACCCTAACGAATGCATTTATCAAGCCTTCAAACAATCAAGCAACTTCACAACCACAATCCATTCTTTGTTGAGCTCTTGTGCACATACAAATGACTGAGAGCAAATATATCAAACAAGATCAATAGAGATAGGAGACAATAGAAATCAAACCCTACTTGACATGTGAATGGTATTATTGTCTTCATTGGTGTACGATGAATTTTTTATTGTAGAACTAAGATTGTTTGTGGTTGGATATTTGTATTTTTGCAATAGTTTGTCATCATCATTTTTCACCTAACACATTTTGGCAGGCCCGATGGGACTATTGTCCCTTAGTTTTTAACATTTATTGGAAGATTTGGTCTTTTTGTTAAGTTGTAGGTTAGATCAATGACGATTACAACAAATTTTGTATTTGCAACATATCTTTTTATTTTTGTGTTTTCTTTCCTGATTTGTTTTGAAAGTTCAGGTTCTAGATCTTGCATATGCGACCCTTATTTTTGTGTCTATGACATATCTTTCTCCGTCTATGTTTTCTTTCCTTATTTGTTTTGCAGGTTCAAGTTCCCGAGCTCACATCTGTGACCCTTATTTTCGCGTTTGCATTCAGATTTTGCATTTGCGACATATTTTTTTGCGTCTATGTTTTCTTTCTTGATTTTTTTTGCAAGTTCAAGTTCCAGATCTCACATCAATGACACTTATTTTCGTGTCTACGTCTAGATTTCATGTTTGTGACATGTCTTTTCACGTCTGTGTTCAGATTCCACGTCTACGTTAGGTATAACTGCATCTGGGTTTCCGCATTTAGTTTTTTTTCATTTAGGTTTAATTTTGTATTTAGATTTTGCTTTTTTTTTGTCCTAACCATTGATGGGACTAACAAAATGGCACGATTGTCCAAAATTTCAAACAAAAAAACATATTGTCAAAGGCCCCCTTTTTCATATTTGGATTTGGATTTTTTTTAAATTAACCTAACGAGTGTGCTTGCAGGTGGGGGTAATTTATCAAAAATTACTAATCATTTGTTGTGGGGGTCATTTTAGTGTGTGTCTTCATATTTCAATTCCTAGCTTAATTAGGCTCACACATTTTCATTGATTTTTTTCTTTGTTTGTTGAATGTTAATTGACTTTGCTTGAAGTGTCTTGTGCCTCTTGGCACATTTATGTTTAGATTAGAACCCTTAAGGTGATAGAAAAATTATCCTCTCCCCTTACCTTTCATTGGACCTTGGGTGTAAGAGAAATTTGTATTGTCTTTTAGAGGGTTGCCTCCCATCTTGTGAGAGGGAACGACCCAAGCGATAATGGGATAAGGCCAAGTCACCTCTCAGCCACTATATAAAACACGTGGGGATGAAATTTTTCATGACGGGTGCTAATTGTCTACCTACGTCGACTTCTCTAGTACATGTGTTCTACAGGAAGGAAGCCTCCCAAGGGAGAGAGCGTATATGTACACCTGAAAGAGAGTCCCATACTAGACACCTTTTGTTTTAGAGGCCAAAATCCTTACATTTGATGGTTTAGAGTGTGCGGATCATACCTCGTAGATACCCCTCATGTACCCACTCAAGATGAGACAGGAATCCCTTGTTTTATCTTTGGTATTTTGAGGTAAGAGAATTTGGTATGCCTGAGAAGTGAGTGTCATGGTGGGGGAGCTAGTGCTACCAGAATATCTAGTTGTTTGCTTGTTTGAGGTATTTCTCTGTTGCGAGGCCCCATTGAATGGTTTCCTTTCAACCTAGGATTTTGCATGTTTTCAAGAGTCTTTGAACGTTACAAAAATTTGACAAAACACCTTCAAACATTGTGTCTTCATTATTTACTATGTATTCTTGTCACAAGACACTCAATAGAAAGATCTAGTCACACTCAACAATTAAATTTTTTGGAGAAATTAGAAAACTTTGTCAGAAACATGTTTGTGTTAAGTGAAATTGCGTCTATTTCTAAAAAGTGCGTCTGTGCAACACAAAAGCACGTCTGTGTCTTAGAAATTAAGAAAACTGTCAAAACACCGAAAACGCGTCTCTGACAAATGAAACTGCATTTGTGTTGGGAAAAATTACATATTTGATCATCATAAAACTCAGAGAATATTGCATAAAATTCTTAAAGGGCATTTGTGTTCTAAAAAGGTGTCTGCATAGCATATTACCACGTCTTAGTTATTTGAAAACACATCTGTAAGAATCAACAATTATCAACTGTGGGGAAAACGTGTTTGTGCAAGACAACATTGTGTCTGTGATTCACAAAAAACTAAAATTTTCACTATCAGCAAGAAAAGTGCTTAATTTTTTAGATCAAAAGAGCTTCTAAGGCATTTTCCTATAAAGGCTTCATTTTTAGTCAGCCAATCTTTATCACAGATTTGTCAATCACTTTCACTCATTTGCAATCCTTCATACATACCTTCCAAGCTAGAGTCAAAAGGTTGCTTTGTTGTCCTCATCATATCTTGCAAACATACTACAACATATCACTAAGTGGTGCCTACATCAGATCTATCATCTTAGGGTCCCATTTGGTTCTCTTTAGTAAAGGTCAACTTACCTCATCAAGAGATCTATCATCTCTTTGGAAGCCACACCTTGCTTTAGATCACATATCTTGGACTTAACACTCTTGGACATTGCGAGACAACCTTAGATTCTCATTCCATCTCATATTCCTTCTTAGTCTGCCATAGTCTTCACATTTTCTTTCATCTTTCATTCTAGTCAAGATCTAGTCCATGGTTGAAACACGCTCACAAAATTCTAGAAGAGAATCCAAAGAATCTCTAAGATCTCTCAACATAAGTATCTATGAATTTGATGGTGATAAATTTCAAAATCCACAAACTTTTGATAATCGCAGTAATCCCCTCGAAATTGAGAACAACAACAATGATAATGAAAATGACAATGATTCTATTACATCCGCAAATGTTGAGGAGAATATCATAGATCCAACGTTCAATATAATGGTTGAGGAAATCGTGAGAAGAGACCGTTAATATTTCTTGCAAGTCATAGCACAAAATGGAACAATATTGCCTCATGATTTTGATGTGTCACAAATTCTAGAGGAGGATCCTAAACAAGTGAATAAAGCAAATGCAAATCCTAGAGGATACAATGGTGGTAATAGGAGAGAATGTTTCATGCCCGAGTCACCCTCGTCCTTACTTAAAAAACCAAAAGTCACCAACACTCATGCTCAAACCAACTTTGCTCGAAACTCTCATGAATGACTCTGTGCTCCTCCTATCACATGGAGAATAAATGCTAATACACATGCTCAATAATATGCTATCACCCATGAACATACCAATACATACAACTACACCCAAGGGAACATTCAAAATCATAACACAAGGAGACCCCATGTTAGATTTGGGGGAAATACCCAAGATCATTCTTATGATACTTCCTGTCCTCATAGTCATGGCATGTACAATCGACCTAGACCTAGTGGTCCTCACTATAATAACATACCAAGTGGTCCATATGCTAGCTACAATTATGTTCCTCCTCCATATGAACACATCTATGATCGATACCATCCATATATTCATTATATCCCTCCTCCTCTACCCGGTGGCTTAGGCATGGGACTAACTCAAAGAGATAAGACACTACCTAAGAATGACTTGGAACAACAAATCAAGGATTTGCAAAAACAAATGGCAGATATGAATGCACCGAAGCAAGAATACAGAATGAAAGACATAACAAAATTATTCCAATGTCTCCATTTCCTCCATATTAAGTATAGAGGCAAGGGATATCCTAAGGCACACATAAGAGATTTTTTCACAGATTTCATTGAGGTAGAAAGAGAAGAAACATAATTTATTAGGTTGTTCCCACAAAGTTTAGGTGGACAAGATATGGATGTTTCTCCTAGCTTCCACCTGGAATCAAGTCATGGGGTGATCTAGCAGAACTTTCATACAATACTTCTCATATAATATTGAAACGAATGTGTTAGTGACTACTTCGTGCAATACCAAACAAAAAAATGGAGTCTTTTGCTTCATTCTTACAGTGATGGAGAGGTATTACTAGTCGATGCTCTTGTGATATCCCACAAAAATAAATGGTAGAAATGTTTACTCAAAATGTCAACAAGGACATTGGATATGAATTAATAAAATCTTGTTTGTCTACCTTTAAGGAAGTCATTGAAAAGGGATTGACAGTTGAGAAAGTCCTTATTGAACAAGGCACCATTAAGCTATTCAAAGATAACAATGAGGAATCAAATGGGAAAGATAAACCCTACTTTTGGAATAAAAACAAGAATATCATTAATGATGGGGTATTAGATGCCAACATGGTAAAACCAAAGATGACTTTTCCCCGTATAAGCTCATCCAATTATACTAATCAAGTGAGTTCTCAAAGGCCATCAAACCCTCTAAGAAAATACACTCCATTGGGAGAGTCAATTGAGACAACATTTAAGAAATTGGTTGCAAACAAGCTTATAAAAATACCAAACAATCCATCTTATGAACCAAAAGTGAAACTTGCATGGTGAAATAATGATGAGTTTCGTGAGTACCACAAGAGCAAAGGGCATAAGACTAGTAATTGTCATCGATTGAAGAACATCATACAAGATCTTATTGATAAGGGCGACATAGAAGTTGATGGTCACACTTCCAATTAGGAACATGTGATGTTTAAGGAACCATTCCCTAAACATGATAAGGGAAAAGCCAAAGAAGATAATCAATCTAATTATGCTAAGATGTCCTATAATTATGATTCTACCATTAACCATAGTTCAATGAACAATCATGTTTCTACTATTATTATAAAAGACAAAACTCCCGAAGGTTCTACCCAAAGGAGTAAAGTTGTTTTGAAAGGAAATGAACCATCATCTTCACCAAAAACCTGAATATAATGTGACAACCCGTCGAGGTAAAGTCACCTTGCAAGGTGTCCATCTAAGAACACAACTTCGTCATCTACCAAAAATGAGTACAACCTTGTAGACCGGTTAGGGAAGACACCCGCCCTCATCTACATCCTTGAGTTATTGCATCTCTCTCCTTCACACAAGGCTAGCCTTGACAAAGCATTGAGATAAACCTCTGTACCCACTGATCTGAACATGGACTAGTTTCAATCCATGGTGGGATACCTTTCCACTCCACATTATCTTACATTCATAGAAGTTGATGATGCATCTGTATGACAACCACATAATGCACCTCTTCATATTGAAGCTTTTCTCCATAAAATTCGTATCAAATGAGTCTTGATAGATGGAGGAGTAGATCTAAACATGTGTACATTAAATACAATTAAACAATTGGGATACTTTGAACAAACTATGGATTCAAGAAAAAAGATTACCATCAAAGCATATGATGACGAAGAACACTCATCCAAAGGAATAGTCATCCTGCCTTTGAGAGTTGGACCAATAATGAGGGATGTGGTTTATCAAGTCCTTGATCTAGATCTTATATATAACATACTCTTGGGACGCCCGTGGATAAATGAAATGAAAGCAGTACCATCAACATATCACCAATGTATTAAATTTCCTTACAATGGAGTTGAAGTGACGGTCAAAGGTGATCCAAACCCATTCATATATTGTAATAATTTGCAACCAAGATCAAAGATAATAATCCCAATTAATAGAGAAGCAACTCCATCTTCAAAATATGTTGATCCAAAATCATAAAAAGCTTCCACGTCAAAACAAAGTGAGCTCAAAGGAAAATACAAGGACAATGGCATGGGAGAGTGTACTTTGAATCAAATCATGTACTTAAGACAAATAATGGATTCTCCTAAGGATTATGGACTACCACAACCTTCAAAGAAAGTATTTGCAATCACAATAAAATGGGATCCCTTTACATTTAGAAAATGGGGTGAGATGGAAGAAGAAGACCTCCACAAAATGCTTTATAAAGAACCTAAGGAAAATGCACAAGAACATATCACAATACCATGTGAGAATTATGGAAAAGGATTTAAGTTCTTTCAATAGATGAGGTATGATGGAAAAAGTCCTCTTGGGTATAATTAAACCACTACAACTAGAATTAGTACCCAAGAAACAACATACCAAAGGACTTGGATTTATACCATTGAAATTGTGTGGTCTGAATTCCCAAACAACATTACAAATGAAAGGTCCTACTTCCACCAATGATAAACAACAAGAGAAACACTATTCTACAAATTCTAATGAATGAGAATGGGCTTAATATAAGTCATCCAGTGATTATGAACTCACTAAAACATTTAGAGAACCAGGTAAACCTACTAAATAATAAAAATTTAGAAAGAAATTTAGGGTTGGTCAAACACCATCACCTTAAGAACAAAAATATGGTGGAGAACAATTAATAAAAACATCCTAGGATCCCGAAGCTCTAGGTCAAAACCGTGAAAAGTGAAGACTCCCGTTGTTGAGTGTCCCTCTAGTGATGTTGATTTGGATTCATTTACGATCGAGACTAATGATAAGAATATTAGTGAAGACCTCAATGATTGCATTGAAATACCCGAAGACTCTTATGTCTTTACCCTCACTCCCACTGACTTTCAACACACCGATGTCCTTTTCCTTATTTATCCACAACTCATTGATTGGGACCAACAAGGACCTCTACAACTTAACACATTTGAAAATTATGATGCCTTCATTGATTACCTTCGAATATGAGATGATCTCCCACTCAGGGACCATAAAGAAATATACATCATAAAACTTGATAGCCTGACATATTTTGGAGAGGGTGCCAAATATTCCAGTCGCAAAAGTATAAAAATAAAAACAAATCATGGGTATTATGGTGAAAACCACATGTTGGCATTGTATGGCCCCAAAAAAGTAAAAAGAAAGGATGCATCTAATAGTGAAAACCTTTTTGAGGTGCCTAAGGATGGAAGGTTTGAGACTCTCCCCAAGACATCATATGAAGAAAAATCATCAATGTTGATCGAAGAGACTATCAAGAAAAATATTGGCACAGAAAAGATACCACACAACATCCTTTTGGCACAATATTTGACAGAAAAAGAGAGACTAAAGTTAATAAGTTTCTTCATAGAATGACAAATTAAATTTGCATGCTCATATGTTGATATGCTGGGATTGGGTCTTGATTTAGTTATGCACCATTTGGCAGTTACTCCAAGAGCTAAACCAATAAAACATAAACTAAGAAAGATGCATCCATAGGTGGTATTGTTAGTTAAAGTGGAACTTGAGAAATTATTGGATGTTGGATTCATTAGACCAATTGACTACCTCGAGTGGATTTCTAATCTTGTACCTATCAGCAAACCAAATCATAGTATCAGAATATGTACAGATTCCAGAGACAATAATAAGGCTTGTCATAAAGATAAGTTTCCATTAGCAAACATAAATGATAGGGAGATTGAGTGAGAAGTTACTCAATGAGCATAAATTGGTCTAATTGTCAAATGGACCCAAGGTTATGCTTTTTTTTTTATTGTATTCAATTTGTGTTTGGCAACATCAAACTCCAACACCCACACTTCTCCTCAAGCAATCACCCTATTGTGTATTATGCAACATTGTTCTAGTTTGCTTCCTTAAGTTACTCAAGGTTACTCAAACCCTCCAACATAGGTCCACACCCCAAAATCATGTCTTGACTATCATGATTGGTTTAATTAGTTCCTTTGTGTGTATTTCAACTTCTTTTTACAATTTAGGAAGGTTGATGCATCATTTGGACAATCGGATTCCACTTTTATGAAAACAGGGCTAAAAAGGGCTACTAGCCCGTGGAGGCCTAATTGAGTGAATTTTGTTTGCACAGGCTAACGATGACCTTAACCAAGATGAAAACTAACTTGGATGGTGTCAACAAGGTGTATGCTCAGATATTTTCATAATTTTAGCCCCTGAGAAGTTGGCATGGTGACTGTCCACGTTTATAGGCAAATAAGTAGGGTTTGAGAGGGTTTTGTCCATGTAACAAAGGAAGTCAATCTTAAACTGCAAACCAAGCCCCCAAATTCATGTAGGACCTCTGCCACATAATTAGAAACAACTCCCCATAACTTCCCTTAATTAAATTATGACAAATACTTGCCATACAAGCAATCAATTGATTGTTTTGTGCATTATGACTACACTTTCATCGTTTTACTGCACTTTCAAAGGTTACGATAGCATAGAAACCTTCACAAAGGTCCATGGTAACTTAATAAAACTTATTCAACACCTTCCACAAGAATCCAAAGCATGGATATGTATACAAAGCAATTTTATACCCAAAAATTCATTAATTCCCCAAAACAGGGTACTTGCTACCAGCGAGAATTAACACACACTCAGACATTAATAACTCCCAAACCAGAAAATAATAGTCCAATCGCTTAAGTGGATTTTTAGACAACTTGATTAAGAGAAACATATCCAAAATTCATAAAGCTCCAACGGTGCAATAAACGGTTATCATCTCTGTATCGAGACCAATTTTGACTGCCATAAATCTGGTAAATGTATGCTTGCTGCCAGCTAGAATTAACAGACACTTGCAAGATGAAAAGTAAATTGTTTGGAACTCCAAATGAATCCAAAACCCCTTCAATTATAGTTCAGACCTCTGCCTCAAGTTTTCTTACTCAAATTGGTCTTGAGCACAAACAAGTTTGGTCTTACTCACATTGTTAGCCAAATTCATTTCTAATTTGCCTAGCATATGCTCAAAACTCTTCTTTCTCACAACCGTGGCCAAAATGTGAAATATTTAAACTATAAATGTTCCATAAAACTTGTCTAATTCCATCCATGGGAGTCCAAACCTGGATTTAGACAAGTTGATACATTTTTTAGGCCCAAACCCTTGGAAGGGCAGTCAAAAGCCAAAACTGAAACTAATTTATACAATCAACTTCCAAATGCTTAACAAATGAAAATAATACATAAAATGCCTTGAATTTACATTAAGAACAATCTCTATAAATTATAGTACGGAAAGGAACTATCCAGTACAGACTGCCACAAGAAAAAGAGTGCAAAAACCATTAAAAAGCCAGAATTCTTGATATTTCCAATTGAGAATGTATTCAAATACAAATGCCAACCCTATAAAAAGAAGAGGGAGGAATATTTATATCATCATGAATCAATTATGAGGCCCTGTATGGACAATCAGCTGTAGGAGGTTTTCTTTTACAATCTTGTCTTAAAAATGACAACTTTTCCAAACAAGAAAGCAACTTTTGTTGCTCCAAATGACATTTTTGAGCAACCTAACCTATCTATCCCTCCTAGACACTTATGAATGATTAAAATAACTCAAAAAACATGTTTCAAAACTTTCCCAACCATTTCTAGGCCTATAAGGCAATTTCTCACTTTTTAGCCCTTTTTGGCCTAAAAGCGCAAAATTGACAATTCAAGCTCTAAGAAGCAAAATTTGATCTCTCAAGCACAAAATGAGTTCAAACACCTATGAAATGAATAAAAAAAACCTATGAAAACATATAAAAACTAACAAGACACTTAAGCATGAAAAATACCAAAAATGGAGAGTATAAGCAAAACTAGGTGCTCCTGCACCATACTCCCCCAAAGACAAAGAAGTCATGTGACTCCTTGAGGTAGAAAAGAAGAAGGAATTCCAGAGTTAGAGAAATCAGATTCTTGTACCCAAGTGGCTTCTAAAATTGGTTTATCTTTCCACTTGATAAGATGCTCCATGTACACTTGATGGCAAGTCTTCTTGTACACTCTTAAGTCCAACACCTTTTCAGCTTGAGGAATGGATGGAGGAGGAAAAGGCAGGTCTAAAAGTGACTTGTGAACATCTAAAACTCTATCATCCTCCTTAGGAAGCTGACCTTTGAATGCCACCAAATCTGAAACATTGAAAATAGGAGACAAATAAAGATCAGTAGGCCAAACAATTTTATATGCATTAGAACCATACTTAGCCAATATCTTGCAAGGACCTATCCACCTCATTTGGAGCTTGTTGGAACTCCCTTTTTCAATATATACTTGTTCAAATGAACCATCAAAAAGTCCCCAACTGAAAATTGAGCATCCCTCTTTGATGCATCCACTCTAGCTTTCACCTTTTGTGAGGTCTCTTGAAGAGTTTTTCTCACTTGCTCATGAAATTCCTTCATTGATTGAGCCATGTCATCTGTTGTACCACTCTTTTGTTGCATGTTACCAAGATCCCTTAACTCCATGACACCCCTTGGGTGCATCCCATAAATAATCTCAAAGGGACTCTTACTAGTTGACCTATTAACACTATCATTGTATGCAAATTCTGCCTGATGGATGAGCTGATCCCAACTTTGGCCATATTCCTTTGTCAAACACCTTAAGAGGTTGCCAAGAGTCCTATTGACCACCTCAGTTTTCCCATTAGTCTGTGGGTGATAAGCTGAACCAAAAGAGATATTAGTACCCAATCTTTTCCACAATGTCTTCCAAAAATGGCCAAGAAACTTAACATCTCTATCAGAAACAATGCTAGAAGGTAAACCATGGATTCTAATCACTTCCTTGAAAAACAAATAGGCTATATGACTAGCATCATGTGTATTCTTACAAGAAATAAAGTGTGTCATTTTACTAAATCTATCCACAATCACAAAGATGCTATCAAAACCAGCTTGAGTCTTAGGTAATCCTACCACAAAATTCATGCTAACACATTCCCAAGGCCTTGTAGGAATTAGAAGAGGCTGATAAAGATCAGCATTAGAAGCATTACCTTTTGCATTCTGACAAACCATGCATTGCTCCACATACCTTCTAACATCTTGCGGCATTTCAGGCTAATAATAGAAATGTTGTACCAACTCCAATGTCTTGTTGAGACCAAAATGTCCACTCAAACACCCATTGTGCTTTTCTTGGATTAGATTCTACCTCATTGAGCCTTTAGGAACACATAGTTGCCCACCTTTAAACAACAAACCATTTTGCAAAGTATAATCAACATATTCACTATGAAAAGAATTATCAAATGCTTGGCAAACCTTATGGATGGCTGCAAAATCTTCATCATTAGGATACATTTCTTTGAAGCATTCTATGCCAACACTTTGAACCTATACTTCTTGCATTGTTAGAAGCCTTCTACTTTAAGCATCTGCTACTTTATTGCATTGTCCTTTCTTGTGCTTGTGAGTAAAAGTGTATGACTATAAGAACTCAACCCATTTAACATGTCTATCATTTAACTTATCTTGTGAATTCAAGAAACTCAAAGCCTGATTATCTGTATAAACAACAAACTCCTTTGGAAGAAAATAATGTCTCCACTTTCTAAGTGATTGAACTAAAGCATAGAGTTCCAAATCATAGGAAGAGTACTTCTTTTTAGCATCATTCAACTTTTCACTAAAGAAAGCTACAGGCCTATTATCCCGACTCAACACTACACCTACTGCAATATTACTAGCATCACATTCAATAGTAAATAACTTGTCAAAACTAGGAAGTATAAGCACTGGTTGAGAAGCAACCTTGGTTTTCAAAAGTTCAAACACCTTATTTGTTGCATCTGTCCACTGAAACTTTACCTTAACTCCACCTTTTATAGTATCAAGCATTGGTGCACAAATTTCACTAAACCCTTTGATGAACTTTCTGTAGAACTTTGCTAAACCATGAGAACTTCGAACATCACTTGCTGATTTAGGTGTAGGCCAATTTGTGACGACTTCCACCTTGGTTTTATCCATTTTAAAATTTCCACCTGAGATCACAAAGACAAGATAAACCAATACCTGTTTCATAAAATCACACTTTTCCAAATTGATTGTCAGTTGTTCATCATACAATTTGTTCAAAACAATTCTAAGATGCTTCAAATGCTCTTCTTGAGTTTTACTGAATATTAGTATATCATCTAAGTACACCACTACAAATTTAATAATAAAATCACGCAACACTTCATTCATGAGTCTCATGAATGTACTTAGGGCATTAGAAAGACCAAATGTCATAACTAGCCACTCATAACGACCCTCATTTGTTTTGAAGGCTAATTTCCATTCATCACCTTCTTTTATCCTGATCTGGTGATAACCACTCTTGAGGTCATTTTTTTGTGAAATACTTGGCACCTCCCAAACAATCCATCAAATCCTCAATCCTTGGAATAGGAAATCTATACCTGATAGTGATTCTATTAATGACTCTCGAATCTGTGCATAATCTCCATGTACCTCCTTTCTTGGGTCCTTAAATGGCAGGTACTGCACAAGGACTTATGCTTTTTCTTATCAGATTTTGATCTAAGAGTTCTTGCACTTGTCTTTCCACTTCTTTGTTCTGTTCAGGTGTCATCTTATAGGCTACTTTCTTTGGTAAAGAAGCTCCTGGTATGAAGTCTATCTGATGGCTAATGGCTCTAGGAGGTGGTAAGGTTGCAGGTGTTCCATCCCTTATGATTTCCTTATAGTTATTGATGCTCTGCAAAATGGACAAGGTTAGCAAATGACCAACAACACAAGAAACCAGAAAATCATTAGTGTTAGTTAACCAAAAGCTAATCTAAACAGGCATATCAAAAGAGATGCTAAAATCATGCTAATATATCTAACAAACGAAACAAAGATAATGAGGCATCTCCAAATGCCTCTTAGCATGCTCTTAGCTCCTTCTCCCTTGTTCCTCTCCTCTCCAAGTTCCAAAATAGTGTAGCTCTCAGCAGCTTTTTGCACTATGGATGCTTATGGAGGTTTGAGATTGAAATATTGCTCTTAATGTAAAATGAAAAGCTAAAATACTAGATGATAATAAAATGATTGATTTTAACCCAAAAACAACAAGATTTTAGTTTGCTATGCTAAATGCTCTGTAAAATGCCTATAGGTTAAATGCCTACAAGTTTTTAGGATCTGGATTATGAAGAAATGGGCTCTATTTATAGGAAAAATGGAGCAATGGATGGTTGAGATTGAGTAATCTCAACAAGGGTCAGGATTGAATGATTTCAAATCCATGTGAGGGCTTTCAACCCAATCCCAGGATGACAAGTGTCAATGTGAGATAGGTCGAGAGGGGAGGGAATAAGCATTAAATGCTTGATATGACCTTGGGAGTTAAAAGTCAAGGTTAGTTGAATAAATAAACTCTTTATTCAAAGAATAAAGCTTTTATCCAATAGATAAACTCTTGTGCAAATGTGAAAAGGATGAATATGGTCAAAACAATAAATGTTTGGGGAGACAAGTTTGAAATAACCATAAATGGTTATGTAAGAGCCATAAATGGTCATGTAAGAGCCATTAGTGGTTTTTGAAGACTTTGGGGGTTAATTTGTTGAACACACAAAGCATTAAATGTTTTTCAAAGACTTTTGAAGTCTTCGAGAAGTGACTTCATTTTGCTTAGGAATGTGACAATAATTAGGGGATGGATTAGGCTAATTAGGAAGGGGTTAGAAGAATCTAGAAAGGGATTAGATTTTGCAAGTGGATTTGGTGGGTGAGGGAAAACAGGATTTTATTAAAAATAAAAATTCATTTATTTCAATAAATGTGTGCAAGTTGCATTTGTAGGAAAATGCAAGTGGGGGGGGATAATGATTTAAATAAATGTTTTTATTTAATTTATTTAAAAGAGGAAAAGGGGATTTTAATTAAATAAATAGATTATAAAATTGATTGGAATTTGATTTAATGAATTAATTTAAATAAATTGAATAATTTATTTAATTAATAGAAGAATGTTTGGGAATAAATTAATTAAATATTAATTTAATTAACTGATAGCTATTGGATTTTTTAATCAAATAAATAGCGAATATTTATTTAATTAAGCTGGACAGATTTGTGTGACTACAGTTATAAAGTATTTGTTGCACTTCTTGTGGCATCTCAACCTTCTTCTCCTTCTTTTCTTCCTTAGGTGTCACTATGAGTGCAAATCCCACTCCTTTACCCTCTTCAAGTGTGTTAATAAACTCTTTCTCACTCACTATCAAAATATTCTGATTCTTTGAACTGCTGCCTTCTTTCTCTTCATTTATAGACTGAATTTTGTATGTAATACCATCCTTCTAAAATGAGTAGGATTTCTTTTCACCATTGTGTATGGCTTTCATGTCAAATTGCCAATGTCTACCAAGAAGTAGATGGCAAGCATCCATTGGAAGAATATCACATAATATCTTATCTTGATACCCTCCTATAGTGAATTCTACCCATGTTTGTTCATTTACAAGAACATGTTTCTCCCTATTCAACCATGTGACTCTATAGGGATGTGTGTGAGGGATCCTTTCTAGTTTGAGTTTCCTCACTGCTTCTTCTGAGACTATGTTATCTGTGGATCCTGAATCAATGACCACCTTGCATACCTTTCCCATGATCTTGCACTTAATTCTGAATAATGACCTTCTTTGAATAGGTTCCTTCTTGATTGACTCCTTTATCAAGACTCTTCTCATCATCAAACTCTCACCATCTTCTGATGTCCAGCTCACTTCATGAGCTTTGAAGCTTGTTGCACTTTCTTGCACATAATTCACTTTTCTTTCACCTCCTTGTGATGAGGTGGGTTTCTCTAGACATATGTAGGAAGGGTGTCCCAACTTCTGACAGTTGTAGCATTTTATGGTGGAGAAGTAGGACCCTCTTCCTGGTCCAGTAGATCTACCTCTACGTGGGTTACTAGATCCCCTTCCTCTATAGCTGCTCTTGCTATATGAATCCCCACTTTGCTCAATAAGTTTGGATTCTCCTTAGGACCTTCGATCTCCTTTTCCACCAAAACTTCCTCTATCGCCTCTACCATCTCTACCTCTACCTCTGCCTTTGTTGCTTTGCTCTTGCTTTTTCTTAATCTTCTCTTCCACTTTGAGTGCTAGTTGATAACACTTGTGAACTATTTGTGGACATAGCAAACTCATCTCTTCTTGTATGTTCCATCTCAGTCCATTCAAATACCTTGCTACTTTTATACTCTCATCCTCTACTACCTTGGATCTCATGCATAGTTTTTGAAACTCTTCAGTGTAGCTACTGACATCTAAGTCTTTTTGTCTCGAATTTTGTCTTTTCCTATGTAGTTGGATTTTATAGTGTTTGGGAAGATAGGTTTCTCTAATCTTGGATACCATTGCTTTTTAGGTGGCTATTGGTTGCTTACCTTCTTTCACCCTTTCCTCTTGGATGAACTTCCACCAAGTTAAGGCTGCCCATCTCAACCTTGATTTTTCTACTTTAACCTTTTGTGCTTCAGTTATTCCATCACATTCAAAATGGTTTTCTAGGCCTTCAATCCATTCTATAAGAGCATCTGGATCCATCTTTCCACTGAAAAGAGCCACTCCCTCCAAGGGTTTACCACTCATAGCTCTCAAAGCTTTCAAGAATGGTTCTTGCTCAAGAATAGGGTCGGGTATGGGAACCTCATCTTCTATTGCCACCATTTTTCCCTTATCTCTAACCTTATCATGGACTTCTTCAGTCTTAACTTCAATTTCAACTAGTTTTGTTGCTAGCTGCTCCAACCTTTCTCTGAGTGCTCTATTTTCTTCTTCTTGGTCTTCGACCTTCTTGGCTAACTCAGCATTAGTCAGCATGTTTACTTCTAAGGATTCGGAGATTGAGTGAGAAGTTACTCAATAAGCATAAATTGGTCTAATTGTCAAATGGACCCAAGGTTATGCCTTTTTTTTATTGTATTCAATTGTGTTTGGCAACATCAAACTCCAACACCCACACTTCTCAAGCAATCACCCTATTGTGTGTTATACAACATTGTTCTAGTTTGCTTCCTTAAGTTACTCAACGTTACTCAAACCCTCCAACATAGGTCCACACCCCAAAATGGTGTCTTGACTGTCTTAATTGGTTTAATTAGGTCCTTTGTGTGTATTTCAACTTCTTTTGACAATTTAGGAAGGTTGATGCATCATTTGGACAATCGGATATCACTTTTGTGAAAACAGGGCTAAAAAGGGCTACTAGCCCGTGGAGGCCTAATTGAGTGAATTTTGTTTGCACAGGATAACAATGACCTTAACCAAGATGAAAACTGACTTGGATGGTTTCAACAAGGTGTATGCTCAGATATTTTCATAATTTTAGCCCCTGAGAAGTTGGCATGGTGACTGTCCATGTTTTTAGGCAAATAAGTAGGGTTTGATGAATACTAAGAGGGGGGTGAATTAGTATACCAAAAAATACTGAACTTAAACACTTAAACAATTTAGCAGTAAACCAGTATAACAGTTTTACTAACAAACCGGTTGACACAAATGCAAACCAAACAGCCAATAAGGCATTCACCCACAGAAGCACAATCACCATAACACAATAGATTTTGATGTGGAAACCCAAATGGGAAAAACCACGGTGATATAAAACTCACAAGTAACTATCTGTAGTATAGTAACTAGATCGGTTAAGGTCATACAATGTTCTTTACCAGAACAGATCCTGTTAGGAATCTCAATCTCTTTTAGGAGATAAGTCTGATTAAAGACTACCTTGTGAGAGGATTTCAGATCCATAGTTGTGAACCACCTTGTTAGAGGATTTACAAAGGCTTTACCAGGCCTACCCGGTTAAGGGTTACAGACTTGTCGAAGATGTGAGTAATCAACAAGTGAGCGATCTAAATACTAGCACAATATGCTTGGTTAGATCCTTGATAGCTCATTGTTAATGCATTTCAGCATTACTTCAGTCTTTAATATCTTCACACTTTGTTTCTTCACACAGACCTAATCTTCTTCTGTGATTGCACATGCAGAAACTTCATCAACCACACAAAACCCTAACTTCTTCTAAAACCCTAGACATGATGTCCTTATAAAGGAATCTGATTTCATGTCAGTCCAATAGGATTACATTACAAGTTCCTAGGTTCAGTGCATCCAAACACATTTGGTAACACAACACAGAATCACCGCCAAAGTGTCGGTGGATGATAACTCATCACAAAAATAATACCGGTTGGTAACTCATCACAGAGTAATACCGGTTCATACATTTACCTATTACCCGTTCACATATTTTAAATATTACCGGTTCACACATTTTACCAATTACCGGTTTGCCAAAATGAAGACTGGGAAAAATGATAACTACCACTTCAGTGCCTTTGTACCGCTTGAGGTCTTTATACCACTTGGGATCGATAAACACTTTCTGTAAAACACTGATAGTCTAAAGACTATAATACATGACACCGGTTGGAACAAATACCGGTTGAGCATAACTCATACATACAAAAAGTGATCTCAAAGCAAGTGTGTGTCCATCAATGACAATCACAACAACATCATCAAAAATGCCAACAATCTCCCCCTTTGGCATTGATGGCAACACTTAGGAAAATTTTGACATCTAAGTGTTTGACAACAAAAATATGCCATAATCAAAATTACTCCCCCTAAGCATATACACTACCCCTTTTGCAGAAAATACAATGTATACTACTCTCTTACAGAGATAAACATGAAAGTATACATAACATGCATCAAAATCATCAAAATTTTAAATATAGAATACTACTCCCCCTTTGCCAACAATGACAAAGTGCAGCTGAATAACCCCTGTTTCCATTATCATTAAAATCATAAGTGTTTATGACAATAAAGAGTGAAACTTGTCAAAAACTGATTTAAAGTCCTGCATAAATGTCTTCATGGATAAAGACCATGACTCAAGCAATGAGGTAGCAACCTCACTTTCCATTTGCATCTAGAAAGCTTGTTCCTCCATGGCATCCAAGGTACTCATCTCTTGAGTGACCGTTAAGGCATCCAAATTGAGATAGCATTTCTGAAGTATTTGCAGTCTTGGTAGTAGAACCAGTTGAAGTTCCTACAAATCTCATGTTTGGTTGCTGATCTCTAACTCTATTCTTGCAGTCTGGAGTTGAAACTGGTGAACGGTTTCCTCATATGTGGTGAAGGAATCATAGGGCATCTTGAAGGTGCTTATATATGCTTGCAAATCAGATTGCAGTTTGTCTTTTTGAGCAAGCACATCATCACAGAATAGATGGGGTTGGCTTATCTTATTGAGCAGTAATTTCCCCTCATCCATAGCATCTCTTATGTCTTTTTGTGCCTTCTGAAGTTCAGACCGGAACTCATTTAACTTCTTCACTAAGGCTGTGTTCAGTGCCTTTTGATTCTTCTTTTGAGCATTGGCTTCAGCAACATCTTCCAGGCATTGCACCTGGTCCTCTACAACTGTGCATAAGAGTTTCAGTTGAGCTAGAGAGGAATCCATACTTGGGAGGTTGGTACCAGGAATCAAACTGGTTAGAGTTTCCACCGCAGTTTGAATAACATCTTGCTCCTTCTTCCTCCTTAGCGCTTCCAGTCACTCTTGGGCAAGTTTAATGCTTTGCAATAGCTTTGTTTCATTTGCAGATTGGAGGTCAATGGAACTGGTAATATCAGTCGGTTTGGCTTGACTACCGGTTGCCTTTGGGGTCTCCACTTGTACGCTCTTTGCCACTTCCTCCTTGTCCTTGGCTTTTTCCTTTTCTTCTTCTGCCTTCTTTTTCTCCTCTACTTCTTTCTTTCTTTTCTCTTCTTCCTTCTTCCTTTCTTCTTCTTTCCACTTCTCTTCCTCTTTCTTCTCCTCTTCCTCCTTCTTCTTTTCCTCTTCCCGTTTCTTCTTCTCCTCTTCTTGCTTCCTCTTCTCCTCTTCTTTTCTCTTCTCCTCTTCCTGTTTCTTTTCTTCTTCTTTTCTCTTCTCCTCTTCCTCTTTGCTATTTTTCTCCTCTTCTATTTGTTTCCTCTTCTCTTCATGTTTTCTCTTTTCCTCCTCTTGTTTCTTTTTCTCATTCTCCGCTTTCTCTCTGTCAGCCTTTTCTTTGTCCTGTTTCTCCTTGTCCACTTTCTCATTGTCAGCTTTGTCCTTTGTTGTATCTGGGGTGACATTTTCACCATCCAAAGCATCAACATCAACAGGGTCCATTTGTTCAGTGACCGGTTCTCCTACACTATTATACACCTCATCTGGTTTTTCAATTTCTAGTTCTTGTTGGCTTCAGACACTCAGTGCAACCTCAGAGCGGCTTTGGCATGAGCGTGGGTATCTTTTACTACTTCAGGGACTTTCCCTTCTAGCAACAAGAGTCTCCTTCTTCTCATGAAGAAGAGGCCTTTATATTTTTCCATAACTTCATAAAGTTCTGAATTAGATACATCGGGAAAATATTGAGCAAATATTTCCTCTCTTATTTCTTGTTCCTTTTCTATGGCAATGTGCCATTTGTTATCTAAAGAACTGTATAAAGAATCCGGTGTCACAGATTTAATTCCTGATGGCGACTGGTCATTAATACATAAATATTGAATGACTTCCTGTTCTACTTTCTCTTTCTCATTGTCATTGAAATCATCAAAATAATCTACTAAATCACTCAGCACTTTTCTCCTAATATTCTTGATAGTTCTTTGACAATGTGTCAAAGGTTTGTAAGAGGAAATATCAATATTTACCGTTGCTAATGATGCCGGTTCATTGCTGGTTGTCTTTGTCTTCTTCCTCGTTTGCCTAGTCTTCTTAGGTTGTTCTTCAGATTCTATGTCCTCTGAGTCTGGTGTGTTTCCTTTTGTCTTCCGCTTCCTCTCAAATACCTTGGTGGGTGCAACTTTTGGTTTCTTCTTTTTCGGTGACCGCTTGGTCACTCTAGGACTTGCTGAAGTAACTGGTACCGATATAGATGGCACTGCCTTTCCCTTCTTTACTAAAGGCTCTTCAACCAGTGTAACCCTTTCCAAATAGGTGTCGGTTCTATTCTTCTTAGGATCAAGAGGTGAGGCAAGTAGGGTAGAAGCATACACATCTAGCATATCATACATTACCTCCTTTCCCATAGGTTCTACCTTTTCTTTTCTAGGCTCAACCACCTCCATTATACACTCATCTACTCTGATGGTGAAGCAGATGTCCTCTTCATACTTCTTGACAATATCACCAGATATTCTCACCCTTTGGCTCATCTTGCGTCTGAACTTATCAAAGTATTTGTTCAGGACTTCAGGATAACCGGTTCCAACCGCTTGAAGACTTTCTCTAATTTGCTTGGTAACCGGTTGGTCAACAGACCACTGAACATCACCGACTCCCGGGAAGTAGCCTTGGAAGGAGAAGAACCATTCGACCAATAGTTGTCCAAATTTAAATTTCAAGGCATTTTCCTATTTAATTGACTTCAGATTCACTAGAAGTTGCCTTTGCATACAGGTGCATAGATCAAACAAGGCATCTTCCATGATCATCCTATAGGCGACATTTACCACTGCAGCAGACACAGAGTTAATTCTGCTAGCATGGAATGTCCGGTAACCTATCACCATGCAGGCATATTTGACCAGATCATCCTTGATGGTATTGACGGTCATTCCTCGTTGGTCGCTCACAAAACTGGTGAGCTTGGTCATTTCCGTCTTAATGACTTTTCTTAGGGCTGACACATCTCCAACGTTACAGAAACTGGTGACGGCATGAATCGCTTCCAATGTGATGTCATGTGTCCTCTCTAAATACATTTTGTCACCATGCACTCTGCTTAGAATGATGCGGATGTGATCATCTGTAAATTCTTCAAGGAAATAGACCGCATTGTGAAGCTTCTTCTTTTCCAAGATGTTGTATTCCAGTTTGATCTTCTTGTCCTTCCCGCAAAATAGGCTTAACTAAGAATATATCACTAGAGATCCTAGGTCTTCAATTTTACAGTCAATATAATCTGAAATACCTTCCTCAACTATAACACCAAAGGGTATTTGGGATAGGGCATTATATTTTTCCTTCCATTGGATGAAATCTACTGAATCAATGGGTGCACTAGAACTAGAGTGCGATGCAGAAGCCATGATAAATAGATAAAATCGAAAAATACCTTCGCAAGTCGAGATTTAGGGCTTGCAAATTCCACTTTGCCACACACTAGTTCACTTGCTAGATTACCACTTTGAGTTCTACACTTGACCGATTGATATTATCTTCTGATTCTTCTTCAAAGTTTTGAAATCTCTCTGAATCACAAGACAAATCACCTTTTGTTGCTCTGCACTTGAAAACTTCTTCTCTCGCAAATTGATAAGTGAAAATGACTTGAAAATCCCTTTCAAATGAATTCTTCACCTACCATAATAAATGCTCCACCATTAGAGCGTAAACCCTAATTTGCCTTTTACCATTTCTGGTCTTCTGCCAATCGACAGGTATCACATACTGGTTAAGGTCTTTTACCAGTGTAATCCGAGGGTTCGAAACATTTCACTGATTTGTTTCCCCCTAAGCTTTTATGTAGCTTAGTTTGCCGGTTCACAGATTTCCATACTAGGTGCAGAAATCAGTTCTTCTTGAGATACTTCTTCTGGCTTCTTTTTCTAGGTTTTCTTCATATCCATTTGAATAGTTTCAACATCAATCTTTCCTTCCAGAGTGACCGGTATATCATTCGATATATTCTTTCTTGTTCTGCAGAATCTTGTTGTGTAACCCGATTTGTTGCAATGATAGCAGACCATTCTTGGTGCTCTCCAAGGTCCATTATTCATGTTTCCATTCTTCCTTCTGCATGTTGCAGCAGTGTGACCATTACCATGACAAATCAAACAGGTTTCTCTCCATCCGATTGCCGCTTGATAGCCACCGCTACCTAACTGATGATTATAGGTATTAAACCGATTTGGATTTCAGTTCCTAGAGGGTTTAGGAAAAACTCCTTGACTCCTTTGAGGATACCTTCTGGTGTTGTGCATGACAGACCTACATTCAAATGCTCTATGCCCAAACTTGTTGCATGCATAACAATTTCCATTGAATCTATTGGATCTAGGCTTATTTTTTAGAAAGTAAGGAAAGTTATTGTAAGCCTTATTTCTACATACATTAGCAGTATGTCCTTCCTTGAGACAATTAAAGAAAACAGGGTTGAACTTTTTCTTACCTTTATCGTTTGATGTTGGTTGCTTCTTTTATGCTACATCTTTTGCTCTAGAGGTCTCACCTTCCTCATACCCAGATAAACCAAGTCCATTAGTATTCTTTACTGGTTTAGCTGATTCAAGCTTTTTCTCTAACTTAGCAGCACTTTGATTGAATTTGGCAAGTATCTCTTTTGATTCAGTGAGTTCCTTGGTAATACAAGCATTGGACTCCTTCAAGGTTGCATTCTCAGAAATAGCCAAGTTTAGTTCACCTTGCATTTCTTCTTTTTCCACTTTACTCTCTTGGAGATGAGCGGTAAGTGCACTGATTTCTTGCTTCAGCTTAGAGATCTCATGATCTTTGTCTTTTACTAGATCTCCAGCTCTTGACACATTCTGATAGTCAGTTCTTCTAGTTCCCTTCTTAGGTTAGCATTAGATTCATTTAGTTTTTCAACTTCTTCAACTAGGGCTTCCATGTCTGCTTCATCAGAAGAACTATTTTTAGTAAGCTCCATCAGTTTCTTAGCATGCTCTCTTCTCTTTGCTAGAGAGGCTTTATATTTGACTTTGAGTTCATCAAAGGATTTCTCAGTCTGAGTGAGACGATGGGTAAGTTCCCTCACAGTGTATTCCCCCATATCTCCTTCCAAGTGGTTACACTTATAGAAAGGTTGGCTATGATACAAATTGATGAATACTAAGAGGGGGGGATGAATTAGTATACCAAAAAATATTGAACGTATACACTTAAACAGTTTAGCAATAAATCGGTATAACAGTTTTACTAACAAACAGGTTGACACAAATGCAAACCAAACAACAAATAAGGCATTCACCCACAGAATCACAATCACCATAACACAATAGATTTTGACGTGGAAACCCAAATGGAAAAAACCACGGTGAGATGAAACTCACAAGTAACTATCTACAGAATAGTAACTAGACCAATTAAGGTCAAACCAGTTAAGGTCATACAATGTTCTTTACCAGAACAGATCCTGTCAAGAATCTCAATCTTTGTTAGGAGATAAGTTCGATTAAAGACTACCTTGTGAGAGGATTTCAAATCCACAGTTGTGTGAACCACCTTGTTAGAGGATTTACAAAGGCTTTGCCAGGCCTACCCAGTTAAGGGTTACAGACTTGTCGAAGATGTGAGTAATCAACAAGTGAGTGATCTAAATACTAGCACAGTATGTTTGGTTAGATCCTTGATAGCTCATTGTTAATGCATTTCAGCATTACTTCAGTCTTCAATATCTTCACACTCTGTTTCTTCACACAGACCTAATCTTCTTTTGTGATTGCACGTGCAGAAACTTCATCAACCACACAAAACCCTAACTTCTTCTAAAACCCTAGACATGATGTCCTTATAAAGGAATCTGATTTCATGTCAGTCCAATAGGATTACATTGCAAGTTCCTGGGTTCAGTGCATCTGGACACATTTGGTAACACGACACAGAATCACCGCCAAAGTGTTGGTGGATGATAACTCATCACAAAAATAATATCGGTTGCTAACTCATCACAGAGTAATACCGGTTCATACATTTACCTATTACCGGTTCACATATTTTATCGATTACCGGTTCACACATTTTACCAATTACCGGTTTGCCAAAATGAAGACTGGGAAAAATGACAACTATCGCTTCAGTTCCTTTGTACCGCTTAAGGTCTTCATACCGCTTGGGATCGGTAAACACTTTCTGCAAAATACTGATAGTCTAAAGACTATAATACATGATAGCGGTTGGAACAAATACCGGTTGAGCATAACTCATACATAAAAAAGCGATCTCAAAGCAAGTATGTGTCCATCAATGACAATCACAACAACATCATCAAAAATGCCAACAGGGTTTGAGAGGGTTTTGTCCATGTAACAAAGGAAGTCAATCTTAAACTGCAAACCAAGCCTCCAAATTCATATAGGACCTCTGCCACATCATTAGATTCATGTAATTCCCCGCCAGGAACCCTAAAATAAAACAACATAACTAGGCAACTAAAGAGTGAAATAATTTTATTTTTTTAAGTTTAAGTGCATTAGATATAACAATAGCACGTTATATAACACAACGGAAGACTAACACATGATTTCCTAAGGGTTACCAACAAAGATTAATTCGTAGATTATATTAACACCATGGTTAATCCAATTGTCCATTTGATTAAATAAATTAAATGCTTAAGTTTAAAACTACACATACACCTAAATTCCATAATGAAAGAATCAAAGTATTCCAATGCATTTATTTATCCATATTTCAATTATACATAAGATCAAAGCTACTAAATTAACATACATTCCACCGACATAATATTACAATATCCATAATTACATGGCTTCCAATAATACCACGAAATCCAAAGTTACAATATCAAGGTTACATAAAGGTCTGATACAACGACCACAAGGTCTCAATTGAACAATGATCAAGAACAAGAGCTGGTACATGAACCACGAACCAAGAAACACCAGCGAAGCCTTTCCTTGCCTAAAGATACAATCCAGAACATCTGATGGGAAGTGGCACTACCACCTGACCATGTGATCCCAAAATGGAACCACCCCACCGTGCTAGGAGATAGTAGAAAACCCTCAAGCAATCAAAATAAGACAGGTACAAAATAACTACATGACTCCGCAAACATCCATGTGACTCAACTCACAAACACTAGTGACTATAAGGAGAGAGTGTCATCGCATAGCTTACGATGGTTACTATGGTAGGCCTCCATAGGTCCCGACCCCCATCCTGGGTTATCTTGGTAACCTCTCCCAAACCTCCGGCTCCATCTAAGTCTCATGCAGACCCTACCAATCCTTTCGCGAAGACAAGGTGGTAAGTTTGTCATTCCAGGCCTTCTCACAACATTATGAGCCCTGTACTAGCACTCACCTATGCACGAGGTACATTATCTTAATTAATATTATAAACTACCCACCCCCTAATCAATTATTAGGTTATCACTTTTTAACTGACTTTCAACGGGTTATCCTGCCATCCACTTCGGGCGCGACCCCCGCTCGAAAGCCACTCTCTCTCATAGGACACCAACAAGAAAGATCTCTCTAAGAGAACTCTATGGCAAAACAAATAGCCATAACTAATCCTGACAAACCACGGGTGAAGGATACACAATCACTAACCCAAGATTGACCATTTGGAACAAAACACACAATGGCTCACATCCACGAGGTTATACAACAACACCTGACCAAGGAGATATAACAACATATGACATAATGACAACTCAACTAGAATTGCAACGAAATTAAGCTTGACTACAATTACCATTTACACAAGATCCTAATACAGGCAATCTTTTCTTTAAACAGCCAAAAGCATAAATAACTTGCAATTAAAGATATTCGAGAAAATAAGAAAATACGACTATATTAATACAAAGAAATCAATTTTGTCATTTGTCCAATAAGGTTAAATCAATCACATAAAAATTAACCCCCTAATTATATGTTCATGATTACTTTACAAATAAACCCGATTAGACTATATCAATAATCTAAATTAAATTCCAAATTAAAAATTATATATAATAATATAATAAAAAGATGATTTAATTTGAAATATCTTTCATTTCCAAAATAACATAATTAAAACCACAAAAAATACTATCTATATATATATATATATAATTTTATTTTATTTTTTTAATTAATTAATTTTTTTTTTAATTTAATTTATTTATTTTTATTTTTATTTTTTTTAATTGATTTTTTTTATTTCAATAACCTAAAAAAAACATTAAATTTTATTTCCAATAAAATTTATTTCTAGGGAATCTAATTAATACATATTTTCTCCAAAATACTAAAATAAAACAATTTCTCCATAACTTTTAATAACCCAATAAATTTAATTAAAATTAAATTCATTACCATAGTAACTAAATAATTACACAGAGATGTACAAATATTGATATAACAACCATAGCAAAATATCGAAACAAATACCACTCCAAAGGACATTTTCTCTAGCAAAACCCATTTTCTCCCAAAACTTGCAACTTTTTATACACAGTAAAATATCTTGGCAAAATTTGCCATAATAACTTTTCCCAATCTTCTCAAAATTTTAATCTAAAAACACCCAGGAAATAACTTCTTTCCATACACCAAAAATTAACTTCAGGAATGGACTTTAGCCAAGAACAAGAAATAATCAGACAAGATTTTAGATTTGACAAACATCTTAACACACACATCATTCAGAAAGAAGAAAGAAATAAAATATTTTCTTTAAAACAAACAATCAAATGAAGCCACCCAACCTGGTATAGCTTTCCTGGAAGAAATTTGTAGAAGAGAACCGATCCTTCAACAATCTTCCAAATAAATCTCTTCACCTAAATCCTCTGACCTGTTTTCTCTCTCTTAAAATAAAGACCTATTCCCCTTTTTAAACTAAAATTCTAGGTTGCATATATTTATCCCAAAACCCTAATATTTAATTTTTTAGTAATTAAAAACAATTTTCTTTTCTTTTCTAATTTTCTAACAAAGGATAAGTTAACATGCAATAATTAAAAATCATTTTTCTTTCTTTTCTTTTCTCATGCAAATTAATTAATTTTCTAAATAAAGAAATTAAAGAAATACTTTAATTCTAATTAATTCTTTTATTCATTTATTTATTCTTTTATTTATTTAAAATTCTAGGAAACAATAAATGAAATTAATCTAATTTATTTTTCGCTAAAATTTAAATAAAATATGTTTATAATATCATGCAGCTTGCAACTTAATTTAATAACTTCTTTTTAATTAACTAGATTTATAATCTCAATGCATAAAATACATAATTCAAAAATACCAACTATGAGACAAATCCATAAATTTAATTAATTAATTAAATCCACTAAAACATGCAAATTGAACAAACCCCAAGCAAAGACTCAGAAAAAGATCAAACGACAAAATACGAAGGCCGAACAAACTGACAGGACGACCAACTGACGACACTCACAAGAGTGTAACTGGGTAAAATAGGGTCAACTACTACCTCCTCCACTTCCATCGAAAAATATAAGGCACGCTCAGACCTGTGAAGCCAGGTGGAGACGATACCTGGTACTTGTACCTGCAATATCTTGCATCACCGAACCACACATGCATATATACAATATAGAAAACATGACATACACACCGACGAAGGAGGATCACGACGTTCCCTGTCTCACTGGAATGAGTGAAGGAAAATCATCCCCTTGCATCCAATACACTCGCAGACACACAACATATAATTCCACATTGCATATATAAAGTAAAGTGTCAGTACATAGCAATAATCCATAAAATGTCATAAATCACAAGTACTGAAATACTGCAAATAAATTATGCATCTCATATCCAGATAAAGCATGAAATAATGTCATATAAGTCTGAATAACACATCATGGTAATGTATCCACTGAAAGTAAACAATAATAAAATATGAGTCTAATAAGTTCACACGAGGAAGGGTACTAAAAAAAAACTCCCCATCACTACCTTTCATGACATTATGACAAACACTTGGCATACAAGCAATCAATTGACTGTTTTGTGCATTATGACTGCACTTTCACTGTTTTACTGCACTTTCAAAGGTTAAGGATAGCATAGAAACCTTCACCAAGGTCTATGGTAACTTCATAACACTTCTTCAACACCTGACACAAGAATCCAAAGCATTGATATGTATACAAAGCAAGTTTATACCCAAAAATTCATTAATTCCCCAAAACTGGGTACTTGCTGCCAGCTAGAATTAACACACACTCAGACATTAATAACTCCGAAACCATAAAATCATAGTCAAATCACTTCGATGGAGTTTTAGACAAATTGATTAAGAGAAACATATCCAAAATTCATAAAGATCCAACGGTGCAATAAATAGTTATCATCTCTGCACCGAGACCAATTTTGACTATCATAAATCTGGTAAATGTATGCTTGCTGCCAACTAGAATTAACACACACTTGCAAGATGAAAAGTAAATTGTTTGGAACTCCAAATGCATCAAAAACCCCTTGAATTCTAGTGCAGACCTCTGACTCAAGTTTTCTTACTCAAATTGGTCTTGAGCACAAACAAGTTTGGTCTTACTCACATTGTCAGCCAAATTCATTTCCAATTTGCCTAGCATATGCTCAAAAACTCTTCTTTCTCACAACCCTGGCCAAAATGTGAAATATTTAAACTGTTGGCATTATAACAGACAAGGGGAGATTGTTGGCATTTTAATAAGGATATTGAGAAGGTTGTTGATGATTATGGATATAACTGATTAAGGATGTTTACTGTCTTAATATTATTATTTTGTCATTGATGTCAAGAAATTGATTTTCTAATTTAGTATGATGTTGCCATATCTTACGAAGTATGATTTGATGAGTATAAAGATGTCGGTAAAAGACACAGAAAGAATGTGATGAATAAGGGGAGGAATAAGTTATTCAATGGGCAACTATTACCGAGCTAGACAATGATGAGATCATGATGTTTAGATTGTTTTGATATCATACATATGTTATTGATTGTAAGGTTAATACTATACTATGTTACCGAGCAAAGAACCTAGTCGGTAAACCCTAAGGAACATAGTCGGTAAACCCTAAGGTTATTGCTATCGGTTAATGAAGGTAGAATGTCTACTGAGTGAATTTTAGTATTTACCGAGTTGCAACTGAGTAATAACAGAATGCATTGAATGAATAAAAGCATTATTTAATGAAGGAAGCTGATGAGCTGGCTATGATTAAATGATTGGTATGTCATGCATGAAGTTTGTTAAAGAATCTATGACAAAGGAAAATCGGCAGGAAGATCTACAACTTAGATTGAACTACAATACCCTAGCACAAGTTCCAAGAAATATATGCAAGTTCCAAGGCGGGGTAAAACATTTTTAGATCGAAGGATACATTGAACCTGGCCAAAATTTGAAGATCTAATGGCTATGATTGATCATGGGAAATGTGATCAAGGAGATTAAGCGATTGGCAAATTGTTTATAAATAAGGAACTGTTGATAAACAATGTATGCGGGCAAGTGTATGCACAGGGATGCTACATAGTGATTACCGAGCACAGAAGTTTGAAGACCTATTTGAATAACAAAGTATAGAGCCCAACAGATGGACAAGATAAGTCCTATTGTATTGAGAAAATAAGAATTTGTTTTAGCATTTTTAGATGTGAAGTTGCAGATAGATTTTTATTATTGTTATTTTGTGAAGTGATAGAAAATCTCTTAACCGAGTGGACTTAACAATCTTATTTGTAAAACCCTCTAGCAAGGTGACATTCTGATTGAGTGTTTGAAATCCTTTAACAAGGTCACTTCTAACAAGGCGAAGATCCTAATAGATCTAAGGGAAATCCTTTAACTGAGTCACATCTAGCAATGTGTTTGTAATCTTTAACAGGATTTGCTTTAAACCGAGCATACTCTAGAAGAGTATATTTCTTAGTGGGTCCGAAATCCCACAGTGGTTTTTCCCTATTTGGGTTTCCATGTTAAATCTGGTGTGATGAGTGTTATGATGTTTATATGCTTTTGAGTTTGCATGTTTAACAGTTTTGGTTATATTACTGAAGTATATGTTACCGAGGTTGAATCTGTTGTTTTTATGGAAGATTAAGTTTGTATGATTCACCCCCCCCCCTCTCATCTTATTAGCTTGGCATCTGTACTTAACATTAAGTATCAGAACTATCAATTGGTATCAGAGCTTTGGACTCTGGAAGAAAAAGTTTAAAGGTACTTGAGGCAAAGATCCAAAGATGTATAAGAGGGATGCACCGAAGCTGAACAAGTCAAGTTTCTCTACATGGCAGAAAAGGATGAAGCTACACCTATCAGGAATTGGAGAATATGTTGTATATTATCTGGAGAATGATTTCATTACACCGAGCACCTATCCATTGACAATGGAAGAGATAAAGGCAAAGAAAGAACATATCCAAGCAATGATTGAAATAACATCTGCATTGACTGACTCAGAGTTTAATGATCTAGAAGGCTGCAATGATGCAAAGGCAATGTGGGACAAGCTCATATCTGTGTATGGTGGAGATGAACATGTTCAAAAAGCAAAAGTAGATAGTCTAAGAGGACAACTTGAATCTATGAGGATGGATGAAGGTGAGAACATAACCCAGTACAGTACAAGACTAAAGGAGATTGTCAATCAAATCAAAGGAGCAGGTGGAACTATTGAAGAAAAGGATATAACAAGTAAGTTGTTAAGAACCCTTCTACCAGCTTATGCAATCCGAGTCTCTACAATCAATGAATTGAGGTCTGTACCCAATATGCCAATTTCTTTAGATGCTACTATTGGTAAGCTACATGCATTTGAGTTAAGTAACTTTGATAACAGTGAGTCATCAGTAAATAAAGTTGAGTCCGCATTTAGTTCTTTTCATATTGGTGAATCTGATGATTACATTGATAGACTGAGTAAGTACACTAAAGGGGATCATAGTGGAGCAAGTGAAAGATTTCGCAAGAACATGGAAGAAGTATACAAACTGTATGAGGAAATCAGAAAGCAAGAAGAGTTTGAAGCACTATTAGCCAGAAGGTTGCCTAGAGGCAAAGGTAAGTATAAAGGAAAACTACCTTTGAAATGTTTCAATTGTGATAAGATAAGACATATGGCTTCTAACTATCCTAACAAATAATCTACTGAAAACAGAGATTGTCAAGATGATAGACAGAAAGATAATCATTACAGAGGACACTGAGACTTCAGAAGAAGAGATAGAAATTCATGCTTAATAGCCGATGAGGAATCCAATGATGATAAATCAGATGAAACTGATACAGAGGAAGTAGTTTATGTGGCTATCAAAGATGGATCAGATGAAGAAAGGTATGAAGAAAAAGCCCTATTATCTCACGTAAATACTAATAATTCTTGGATCATAGATAGTGGATGCTCACATCACATGACAGGTGATAAACACAAGTTTGTTATGTTAGAAGACTATGATGGAGGCTATGCAAGATTTGGTAATGATGCACCATGTCTGATAAAAGGTAAAGGATCTATAACACTTCTTGACAATGCAAGATGCAATGATGTTTATTGGGTTGAAGGTTTGAAATACAATTTGTTGAGTGTAGCACAGCTAAACAATACAGGATACCGAATAGAATTTCAGAAAGGAATTGTCAAAGTTCATGACAAGCATGGAAAGTTAGCTGCTACCGGGACACAAACAAAAGGTAACACATTTCACCTTGACTCAACTCGGAACAAGTGTCTGTATGCAAAGATAGATGATACCTGGTTATGGCATAAAAGGTTTTGTCATAAACATTTTGATAATCTGATCAAAATAAGCAAGAAGCACCGAGTAAGAGGTATACCAAGTCTTGAAAAACCTGAGAATGCTATGTGTCGAGGATGCCAGATGGGTAAAATGACAAGATCAAGCTTTACAAGTAAGTCCTACACTTCTAAGGGAATTTTAGATGTTGTGCATACTGATCTTTATGGTCCTATGAAAGTTCAAAGTTATTATGGTGATAAATATTTCATATTATTTGTGAATGAATATTCAAGGATGATGTCAGTTATGTTTTTAAAAGAAAAATCAGAAGCTTTTCAAATGTTTTAATGGTACAAGGCAAGAGTTGAAAATGAAACAGGAAGACAACTGAAATGTCTTAGATCAGATAGAGGAGGAGAGTTCACATCTAATGAGTTCAACTTATTCTGCAATGATCATGGTATAAAAAGACAAGTCTTTGCACCAAGAACTCCACAACAAAATGGAATTGCCGAGAGAAGAAACAGATCTATTGTTGATTGTGCCAGAACCCTGATGATTGAAAAGAAAGTGCCACAAACATTTTGTAGAGAAGCAATAAGCACAGCAGTTTACACCCTAAACCGAGTACAACTGAAGAAAGGAACTTTGAAGACACCATATGAAATCTAGTATGCCAAGAAACCTAATGTAAGTTATTTTAAAATCTTTGGAAGTAGATGCTATGTACACAAAGATGATAGAAATGGCAAGT
The DNA here is from genome assembly GCF_030272615.1 of Cryptomeria japonica. Lineage (NCBI taxonomy): Eukaryota > Viridiplantae > Streptophyta > Pinopsida > Cupressales > Cupressaceae > Cryptomeria > Cryptomeria japonica. The sequence continues at coordinate 280,217,316 of NC_081407.1, read as the reverse complement.
TTGATCAGAAAAGTGAAGAAGGAACATTTCTTGGTTATTCTTCTAGAAGTAAAGCATTTAAATGTCTGATCAAATCATCTAACAAAATAGTAGAAAGTGTAAATGTGAAAATTGATGAATTTGCATAAAGAAATGATGAAGGAAACTCCAAAGAACCAGAAGATTATGATGAATTTGTCTATGTTCAACCGACAAGTCCTACCGAGAAAACTGCAGAAGGAAATGAAGAAAATGTCCAGTTACCGAGTGATGAAGAAGATCATACAGAGCCTACCGAGCTTGTATTAGCTAAGTATGTCAAAAGACATCATGCATCAAGTTAGATTATAGGAGATAAGGATGATCCAGTGATGACAAGGAACAAACTAAGACATAACACATGTCTAATATCTGAATTTGAACCGAGGATAGTGAAAGAGGCATTTAACAGTGAAGATTGAATAAATTCTATGACAAGAGATTGATCAAATCAAGAAGAATGACACATGGACACTGGTCCCAAGACCGAAGGACAAAAATGTAATCGGTACAAAGTGGATTTTCAGAAACAACCTGAATGAAAAAGGTGAGGTCATTCGAAATAAAGCAAGACTAGTTTGCAAAGGTTATGCCCAAGAAGAAGGAATTGATTATGGTGAGACTTTTGCACCTGTGACAAGACTTGAAGGAGTAAGAACATTGTTGGCATATGTTGCTTACAAGAATTTCAAGGTATATCAAATGGATGTCAAATCTGCATTTCTGAATGGTATATTAGAAGAAGAAGTTTTTATTGAACAACCTGAAGGATTTATTGAAGACAAGAGTAAAGATCAAGTATGTAAATTGAATAAAGCTTTATATGGTTTGAAACAAGCACCTAGAGCATGGTATGAAAGATTGCACTCTTATTTAATCAAGATTTGTTTTAGAAGAACAAGTGAAAACAACAATATGTACATGAAGAATGATGAAAATGGAATACTGATCTCAGCCATATTTGTTGATGATATTATCTTTTGTGGAAATGACTCTCTATGCAAGAACTTTGGAAATGAAATGAGCAAAGAATTTGAGATGTCATTAATTGGTGAGATAAAGTATTTTATAGGTTTACAAATACTGCAAACGAAAAATGAGATTTTCATTACTCAATCCAAGTACATAAAGGAAATCTTGAAGAAATTTGGAATGGAGGATTCAAAACCAGTAAGTACTCCTATGACTACCAATTGTAAACTATCAAAGAATGATGAATCTGCATCTGTTGATGAGACACTTTGTCGATCCATGATTGAAAAGTTGCAATATGTTGTTCACAGCAGGCCAGACATAGCACATGCAGTAGGTATAGTTGCAAGATTCTCTGCAGATCCTAAGGAAACACACATAGCAGCAATCAAGAGAATTTACAGATACTTGAAAAGAACTGAGGATTATGGCTTAGTATATCAGAAAGGAAATGACTTTGATTTAAAAGTTTATACTGATGCTGATTGGCAGACAACATTGATGACAGGAAAAGCACAAGTGGAGGAGCTTTCTTCTTAGGAGAAAGACTAGTGAGTTGGCTTAGCAAGAAACAAGGATGTGTTTCACAGTCAACAACAGAAGCTGAATACATTGCTACAGCATTGAATTGTACCAACATAGCATGGATCAAACAACTGTTGGAAGGTATAAATGAGAAAGTTACCAACACAGTAACTATATTCTGTGACAATACTAGTGCCATTAACATTTCAAAGAATCATGTTATGCACTCTAAGACAAAGCACATCTCTATCAAATATCATTATCTTAGAGAAGAAGCTCAAGAGAAGAAAGTGGTGTTGGATTTTGTTAGCACAAAGGAGCAAATAGAAGATATCTTCACCAAGCCACTGCCAAGGGAGACTTTTGAGTATCTTAGAAGTAAGTTAGGGGTCCTACCCCTATCTTCTACTCACTGATCGAGTTCGGTGATAGCATCATTTCGATGACTCTACAGAATATCTTTTAGGAGTTGATGTTGATTTACACACTTTAGGATGTTTTCTAAAGGTGTGCAGGAAACAATACAGGGAACAGGAATTGAAGACAAAATGCTCTGACCGAGACTAAGTTGACACGTAACAGCAAGAAATCACTTCATATAGGAAGAAATTATGTTTTAGTTCTTTACTTTTGGCATTGTTGTCAAAGGGGGAGAAGACTGGAGAAAAGGAATGGATACTAATGTATGGGGGAGAAGACTGATGACAAGGGAAGAGAATTTCAACATTTCAGAATCTCACAGCAATCTGAATCAATTAGGTCAAATCAATTGGTTTTGCCATCAATGTCAAAGGGGGAGATTGTTGGCATTATAACAGACAAGGGGAGATTGTTGGCCTTTCAATAAGGATATTGAGAAGGTTGTTGATGATTATGGATATAACTGATTAAGGATGTTTACTGTCTTAATATTATTATTTTGTCATTGATGTCAAGAAATTGATTTTCTAATTTAGTATGATGTTGCCATATCTTAAGAAGTATGATTTGATGAGTATAAAGATGTTGGTAAAAGACACATAAAGAATGTGATGAATAAGGGGAGGAATAAGTTATTCAATGGGTAACTATTACTGAGTTAGGCAATGATGAGATCATGATGTTTAGATTGTTTTGATATCATACATATGTTATTGATTGTAAGGTTAATACTATACTATGTTACCGAGCAAAGAAACTAGTCGATAAACCCTAAGGAACCTAGTCGGTAAACCCTAAGGTTATCGCTATCGAGTAATGAAGGGAGAATGTCTACCGAGTGAAGTTTAGTATTTACCGAGTTGCAACCAAGTAATAACAAAATGCATTGAATGAATAAAAGCATTATTTAATGAAGGAAGTTGATGAGCTAGCTATGATTAAATGATTGGTATGTCATGCATGAAGTTTGTTAAAGAATCTATGGCAAAGGAAAATTGGTAGGAAGATCTACAGCTTAGATTGAACTGCAATACCCTAGCACAAGTTCCAAGAAATATATGCAAGTTCCAAGGCGGGGTAAAATGTTTTCAGATTGAAGGATACATTGAACCTGGTCAAAATTTGAAGATCTGATGGCTATGATTGATCATGGGAAATGTGATCAAGGAGATTAAGCGGTTGGAAAATTGTTTATAAATAAGGAACTGTTGATAAACAATGTATGCGAGCAAGTGTATGCACAGGGATGCTACATAATGATTACCAAGCACAGAAGCTTGAAGACCTATTTGAATAACAAAGTATAGAGCCCAATAGATGGACAAGATAAGTCCTATTGTATTGAGCAAATAAGAATCTGCTTTAGCATTTTTAGATGTGAATTTGTAGATAGATTTTTATTATTGTTATTTTGTGAAGTGACAGAAAATCTCTTAACCGAGTGGACTTAACAGTCTTATTTGTAAAACCCTCTAGCAAGGTGACATTTTGATTGAGTGTTTGAAATCCTTTAACAAGGTCACTTCTAACAAGGTGAAGATCCTAACAGATCTGAGGGAAATCCTTTAACCGGGTCACATCTAGCAATGTGTTTGTAATCTTTAATAGGATTTGCTTTTAACTGAGCATACTCTAGAAGAGTATATTTCTTAGTGGGTCCGAAATCCCACAGTGGTTTTTCCCTATTTGGGTTTCCACGTTAAATCTAGTGTTATGAGTGTTATGATGTTTATATGCTTTTGAGTTTGCATGTTTAGCAGTTTTGGTTATATTACTGAAGTATATGTTACTGAGGTTGAATCTGTTGTTTTTATGGAAGATTAAGTTTGTATGATTCACCCCCCCCCCCTCTCATCTTATTAGCTTGGCATCTGTACTTAACATTAAGTATCAGAACTATCATAAACTATACATGTTCCATACAACTTGTCTAAGTCCATCCATGGAAGCCCAAAACTGGATTTAGACAAGTTGATACATTTTTTAGGCCCAAACCCTTGGCAGGGCAGTCAAAAGCCAAAACTGAAACTAATTTATACAATAAACTTCCAAATGCTTAAAAAATGAAACTAATACATCAAATGCCTTAAATTTATATTAAGAACAATCTCCAGCAAGTACAGTACAGAAAGGAATTTTCCAGTACGGACTGTCACAAGAAAAAGAGTGCAAAAACCATTAAAAAGCCAGAATTCTTGATATTTCCAATTGAGAATGTCTTCAAATACAAATGCCAACCCTATAAAAAGAAGAGGGAGGCATATTTATAGAATAGTGAGTCAGTTATGAGGCCCTATATGGACAAACAGTTGTAGGAGGTTTTCTTTTACAATCTTGTCTTAAAAATGACAACTTTTCCAAACAAGAAAGCAACTTTTGTTGCTCCAAATGACATTTTTGAGCAACATAACCTATCTATCCCTCCTAGACACTTAGGAATGATTAAAATCACTCAAAAAATATTTTTCAAAATTTTCCCAAGCATTTCTAGGCCTATAAGGCAATTTCTCACTTTTTAGCCCTTTTTGGCCTAGAAGCACAAAATTGACAATTCAAGCTCTAAGAAGCAAAATCTGATCTCTCAAGCACAAAATAAGATCAAAAACCTATGAAATGACTAAACACAACCTATGACAATGTATCAAAACTAACAAGACACTTAAGGATGAAAAATACCAAAAATGGAGAGTATAAGCAAAACTAGGTGCTCCTACACCAATAGACCTAATAGTAGATCTCACAGTCGGTCATGCAATACTATCTCTAAGTGATGGATTTTCTGAGTATAATCAAATCAAAATAGCACTGGAAGATCAACATGACAATTTTAACCTCTTTGTGGGGTACCTTTTGTTGGAATGTCATGCCCTTTGAATTAAATAATGCATGTGCTACATATCAAAGAGTAATCACAAATATTTTTCATGATCTCATGCACATCACTATAGAAGACTATGTTGATGATCTCATGGGAAAATAAGCTACAAGGGAAACACATCTATATGTCCTTATAGTGGTTTTTGAACAACTGAAAAGTACAAAGTTAGATTAAATCGCAAGAAGTGTGTCTTTGGGGTGACCTCTGAGAAAATCCTTGGATACATTGTCTCACAATAGGGAATTGAAGCAGATCCAACAAAAGTCAGAGCCATATTAGAAATTTCACCTCCAAAGAGCATCAGCCAACGTTAGCCTCTACAAGGAAGACTTCAATCAATGCACAGATTCATTGCACAAGTTGCAAATAAATGTCATCCTTTTCAGCATCTACTCCACAAAAAATTTCAAGTTCAAGTGGGATGATAAGTTACGACAGGCCTTTCAGATACTTAAAGATTCTCTTAAATCCATCAGTATTAATGCCACCTATTCAAGGAAAACCTCTATTACTATACATATCAGTTATGCAGACACCACTAGGGGCACTCTTAACACAACAAGATCGGGATGGCAAAGAAAAAGCTATATACTACATCAGTCGCACATTGGTTGGTTATGAGCTTAATTACACTCCAATTGAGCGCACGTGTCTTGTTGTGATTTTTGCTCCACGTAAATTGCATCATTACATGATAACTCACAAAACTAGGCTCGTTGCAAGAATAGATCCACTAAAATGCCTTCTCAACAAGGCAACTCTCATAGGTAGATTGGCTAAATAGGTTATGATGCTGAGTGAGTTTGACATCGAATATGTTGACTGAAAAGCAATTAAAGGACAAGCCATTGCGGGCTAGCTAGCAGATACACCTATGATTGATGATGCTCTTATTGTCTCAGAATTCTCATATGAATCTATTCTTATGGTGACAAATTCAAGGCCTTGGCAATTATACTTTGATGGTTCCTACACATAGCATGATGCAGGAGCTGGTATCCTCTTAATTACACCACAAGGAGACTCCATTCCTAAGTCATACCGATTATCATTCCCTTGTACAAATAACATCACAAAATATGAAGCATTAACAACATGTCTACAAATCATAGTTCAGTGGAAGATCCAGGAACTTCATGTTTTTGGGGACTCTCAACTTGTGATTCGTCAAGCAAATGATGACTATCAAACCAAAGATGAAAAGTTAATGTCATATAAGAAAATGGTGGATGATTTCAAGCAATACTTCACACACATAGTTTTTGAGCAAATTTCAAGGGATAATAATCGAGCTGTGAATGCCATGGATATCACTACATCTTTGAAATATGGATGCCTCTGAATGAGGCTCGCTATGAGTTCTTGGTAGATAATATTTTGGTTCCCTCATATGAGATCACCCCTGCAGAAATGATATGTGTTGTTGGTCCCGATTGCCCTCGGTACAAAACCATTTTCACTTATCTACGTGACAATGTTCTCCTACTTGACCTTTCCAACAATCAATGCCATACTTTTATTCGCCAATCTTCTCATTGTGTCATCTTAGCTGATATCCTTTATTGTCGAGGTTTAGATGGTACTTTCCTTAGATGTTTAGAAAGTGAAAAAACTTAGATTGTGTTACGTGAGGTTCATGAAGGTATATGTGGTGCTCACTGTAGTGGTCCAACCTTAGCCAATAAACTCATGAGGACTGGATAATACTGGTCCAACCTTAGCCAAGAAACTCATGAGGACTAGATAATACTAGCCCATTATGGAAAAAGAATCATACAAGTTTGTCAGAAAGTGTAAGCAGTCTCAAATTCATGGAGACCTCATTCATGCACCAACACATGAACTTCAGTTGAATGCCACTCTAAGCCCCTTTTTCCAGTGGAGACTCGCCCTTGTAGGCAAGATTCATCCTCCCTCTTCCAACAACCACAAATTCATCATTACAGCTACAAAATATTTCACAAAGTGGATTGAGGTCGTTCCTCTCACTGAGTTTACCGAAAAGTTGATTATAACTTTTATCCTAAATTATATCATTTGTTGATACAATATTCCTTTTCCATTGTCACAAACAATGGGCATCCTTTCAAGAATCAGGTTGTTCATGAGATTTGTGATCACTTTCATATTCATCATCATTTCTCCACCCCCCTTAAGGTAATGGCCAAGCTGATGCGTCCAATAAAACTATCCTAAAAATCCTCAAGAAGGCAGTCGATGACATAGGTCATAACTGGCATATTCAACTCAACCCTGCACTTTGGGCTTATCGCACAAGTGTTCGCACACCAACTGGAGCTACCCCTTATTCACTTATCTACAGTGTCAAAGCTATCTTTCTTATCGAGGTCGAGTTACCAACTCTACAAGTTTCTTTGCATAAAATCATCAGTGACGAAGACTACAAGGTCTCTCGCTTACAAGGTTTGGAACTATTGGATGAGCATAGACAAACTACTTTTAATCATCTCAAGGCATATTAGCAGCGTATGAGTCATAACTATAACCACAAGGTAAAGCCTCGCACATTTAAGGTGGGTGACTTAGTACTTAGAGAGAATCCTAAAAATCAGCAAGATAGAGAAAAGAAGGGTAAGTTTGAACCAAATTGGCTTGGTCCTTATGTCATAACAATGATATATGGATCAGGTGCATATCAGCTCTCAACACCAGATGGAGAGCCTTTAGAAGATCCTATTGATATCATGCACCTTCACAGGTTTTACACAGTTTTTCAAAGTATCCTAATCAAAAATTTAAAAAAAATAAAAATTCGTCACTATGGTGACAAACTAGCAAAGGCCCCTTGTGACACAAAAAAATGGAAAAAATTGGGAAAAAGTAAACAGAAATAAATTTGTCCAAAGGTGAAAACCACTTCGGTGGTGCTCTAGGAAAGTACCATAGTAAAAACTGAGTTACCGGTGTCATGTGTAGAGACTTTTCTCCTCCCTCCTTTAGGATTCAATCTCACCCTTTCACTTTCCACACACTTACAACCTACCATCCCATAATAAATTTACCCATTCCCATCATGGCTTGTTATTGATCTACCTGAGATTGGTTCGCCATTCATAATAAACCCCTTTTCACCCTTTCCTTCCATAATAAATTAGGTCCAATCTGTAACTGGGGAGAAATCCTAAATCTAGTGATGGAAGTGGAACCTGAACATCGCATGTTTTGAGGAGCATCATCATTTCATTCCTCCTTTTCACGCACAATCCACAAGGAAAAGGTCACTTGCATCGCCAATCCATAATAAAGTTTTGTTCTTTTCCACAATAAAAGTATCAGTTTCATGGATTCGATCAGTTTCAGGTGAGACACAATCAGTAGTGGGCTTTCAACAAATCAAATCCTTCAGTAGACTCTGGCAATGACATAGTTTTTCAAAATTATTTGTCCTTTATCAGGAAAACAACATTGTGACAAGATCAAACATGTTAACATATGTGGTAAGAAATACAAATAACTTGAGGATTCCAATCTATGTTGGTGTCAAGTCTTGGCTTTCTCTTGATTTTATCTTTTTTGGTGACATGTCTTTTAGCTTTTCTAGGATGTCTCTGACTAGAGATTCTATCTCCAAGATGTCTTTGACTAGAAAGGTGAGGATGGGTCATGTTCACCTATTTTGTTGGCTGTGGATTGTCTCTTAGTAATACTATGACTTGTCCAAGGATATGAGAAAACTATGAGTCTAGTGTGAACTAGGGCATTCCTTGTTTGTGATTGTCTGATCTCCATGCAAATGGGTACAATGACTTTATGGGTCGAACCCATACCTAGATGGTCATAGCCTATTTTCCATAATAAATCTCAATGATGATAAAGTAGAAGAAGCTTTTTCACCTCCATATCTTCTACCCTTCCATTCCCTCTTTTCTCGTTTGTCCTCCTTTGTCCACCTTGAGTCCTCTGTAGTCTGGTATCACATGACTAAGTATAATGATATGCCAAAAATATTTGCATCTCATGTGGTTTTTACTTGCATCAACATGTGTCAGTTCATCTCACTACATGCATATACAAATCATAACAATATCAAATCTTGCACACACCACTTGTTAGTACATAATATTAACATTATATTCATGTATCCATTGGCATTAGTGCATATGCATTTGCATTATACATAACATTAACATAAAAAGTACAAAAAATATAAGGCATCACATCATCCACATAGATTGCATTGCATGAAAGATTGCATCGCATAAGAATCATAAAATCATAAATTCATCCATACCATGGATCATAACATTAGAATAAGCATCAGGCACAGTAGATACATTCCATAAATCAGAATCTCATCATAAAGCATATAGAAACCTCATAACATTGCATCACATAGGAACACATGCATATAACCACTGCAAGGATAGGTCATCTCATATATATATATATATATATATATATATATATATATATATATATATATATATATATATATATATATATATATATATATATATATATAAAAAAAATAACAGCAACATGATACAATGATGTCAAAACTCATATGGCTACAAAATCACCTGAAGGTGTCTACATCATCATACAAAATTGATACAAAAAGGGATCCAAGAGAGCTATGATGATGACCCTCCCTTGGAGCTAGCAGGCCTCGATGGAATATAAGCTTCCAAAGTCCCCGATCCTGGATCATCTCATCTGGCTCCTCCTGTTGACCTTGTTGGTGGTGTTGGTGGACCCATAACACCCCCACTAGATGCTCTCTGCCTATCCCACCCTGTCATTGTGGACCAGGATGCCCGTTTGTAGCTGCTCGCTCTAAGATGAGGACGAACTGCTACATAGTACAAGTTCCTCCAGTACTCTATCTCATCTCCTACCCGGACACGGTAGGCATATCTAGATGATGTATTGCCTCCTAGGCTAGCTCGTGCTGCATTAAGTGCCTCCTCTACAACAATGTATCGCTAGATGGCCTAATCTCTCTCACCCTGCATCTCTCCAAGTTGTCGCCTCAATCGAGTCACCTCTCTCTCTCAAGAATGTCGATCTCATTGACATGTCCCTATGTGAGCTCTCAGAGCATGAATAGCTCATCCTCCTCCTCATCCCCTCCCTCCTCCTACCCACCCTACTCTAGGGCATCCTACTCTTATTCTCTCTAATCTTGTCCCTGTCTCTGTCCACCCTGTACCTGGGCTTGTACCTGAGTGACAACCTATAATGGTTGTCCCCCTCTCCCTCTCAATGGCCTTGGTGGCCTCCCTCCCTCACCATCTCCCTGACCTCCCTCTCCCTGACCTCCATCTCTCTGTCCCCCTCTTTCTTGAACAATCCTCCTAGCTCCTTCGTCATCCTCATCATCATCATCATCATCTAAGGGTGGTATGGGCTCTCTTGGATCTGTCAACCCAAGAAAGGGATGTGTCACAAAATATGTTGCATACTCATTTGACATACCAGCATCGACTACATCATGTAGAATATTCCCTAGCATAGGGACCATCTCTTTAAATTGTGTGAACTGCATCATGCAATTGATGAATACTAAGAGGGGGGGTGAATTAGTATGCCAAAAATCTCTGCACTTAAACACTTTGCAAGACTAATAGTAAACCAGTAAAACAATTTAGCAGACAAACCGGTTAACACGCATGCAAACCAAATAGATAATAATGCATTCACCCACAGAAGCAAAAACACCATAACACAAGAGATTTTGACATGGAAACCCAAATGGGAAAAACCATGGTGATATGGAACTCACAAGTAACTATCTGCAGAAAAGGAACCAGACCGGTTAAGGTCTTACAATGTTCTTTACCAGAACAGATCCTGTTAGGAATCTCAATCTCTATTAGGAGATAAGTCCGATTAAAGACAACCTTGCTAGAGGATTTTAGATCCACAGATGTGAACCACCTTGTTAGAGGATTTACAAAAGGCTTTTGAGCCTACCCGGTTAAGGGCTACAGACTTGTCAAAGATGTGAGTAATCAACAAGTGTTTGATCTAGCTAGTAGCACAGACTACTCGGTTAGATCCTTGATAGCTTGTTCCTAATGCACTCCAACATTACTTCAGTCTTATACACATTCATATTCCCTCCAACTCCTCAACCACCTTAAACCCTAGCAACAACATAAACTTTTGCTACAACCACATCAACAACCTAAAACCCTAGACATGATGTCCTTATAAAGGAATCTGATTTCATGTCGGTCCAATAGGATTACATAACAATTTCCTAGGTTCAATGAACCTGGACATACTTGGTACCACGACACAAAAAGCACCGTTTAGGTGTCAAACAATCGGTGGATGGTAACTCATCACAAAATGTCGGTTGGTAACTCATCACAGAGTATTTCCAATTCATATAAAATGTCGGTTGTTGGTTTGACAAAAATGAAGACTGGTAAAAATGTGTTATGCCGCTTTAATCCCTCATACCGCTTGGGATCCACGAACCGCTTGAGGTCAACATATCACTTCAGACTGGGAAACACATTCTGCAAAACACCAATAGTCTAAAGACTATAATACAACATACCGGTTGGAACAAATACCGGTTGTGCTCTAACTCATACATATAAAGGAGATCTCAATGAAAGTGTGTGTCTATCAATGACAATCACAACATAAACATCAAAAAAGCCAACAACAATAAAATAGGCCCCCAGTGGACCTTCTCTCCAACTGTGTGTGCAAACTCTCTTGATCCTCGCAACATATGTTGTGACCTGTTGAACTGTTTGGTAACCCTATCATTCAAATGTCACTCCAAAATATAGGTATTCCACCCAATGAGATACTTGTTGTGGAAACAAAATGGTAACTCCTTGTCATCCTCCTCCTAGGCCTCACAATCTAAATATGGTCTCCATATAACACTATCAATGTCGTCAATCACTAGCCACTAGTACTCTACTTTCCCAATCCATGGTTGGGAAGTAATCATGTTGTATAAATGTACATAGGCCTGACCATGCCTTTTGAATCTGAAGTGGATAGGCCTCGTCACTACAATGCGCTCATAGGCCCATACCTATAGTAGTGTCACACCACACCCTATCTCGTAGCCATCAAGGTATAAAAACTGATGAAGCTCATGGTACAAGTGTGCTAGCACACACAACCCCGGAGCAAATCTCCTCCTCTTTGTGAGAAGGATCTCCAATGCCCTGCTCCACCCTATAGCTAATTTGTGTGTCGCTCTGTTAGGACACAAACCCGCTGATCACTCTCCCTACAACTGCTGCTAAGGTATGTTCACTGGTATACATAACCTCCCAGCTCAAGTGTCTTATCCTCAACTCTAGCTCTAGGTCTCTAAAGACTCTTTAGAGCGCATCTGCATCTCCCTCCCCATCATACATGATTAGCTCTATGTGTATGGGTATCCTCAAAATCTTGTATACATCTCGTTTCTTAGTGGTAAACTAATAATAAAGATAATTAGATGTAAAAGAGTGCATCACAACTCTAAATCCAATTACAATTAACTCCTAAATGACAATGAAATAATGCTAAATCAATTGAATAATGAATGAAATCTAACTAAACTCCCTCAATTGATGTAACAAGGCTTCCATTGCTCTTCTCTGAATTTTAGATGTAGGATGGCTCTCGGGTGTTGCACTGAAATTCCTACATTAGATAGACAATTGCTTTGAAGATTATAATTATGTGATTCTAGATTGAATTGAGAAAATGATCTTGCTTTTATAGAATTTTAGGTGAGATGAGGTGAGAAATTGAATTGAAGTGTTTATTGATATTTCAACTAGTTTTGATTGATCAGTTAAGTGAATTGATTGATCTGTTAACAAGATAGATTGACTTGTTAACTCATTTGATTGAGTAGTTAGCTAGATTGATTGGCTAGATGACTCAATTGATTAGCCAGTTGATTGAGTTGATTGAATAGAAGTCATAATTGATTGATTAGATGGATTAGTAAGAAAAAGTGATTTGGAGTGAAAAGGGGAGATTGAACGGTTAATTGAGTTAACTGATTTGATCAACCGGTTGTGATTTTCAACATGTGTTGTAGGAGATTGAATTTGAATTTTGATTTTCGAATACTAGAATGCACATGAGATTTACTAAAATTCATTGAAATTCAGATTTGGTGAAATGTGAATTTGGAATTAGACGAAATTATTTGAAATTTGAATTTGGGAATTGGAGGAATGAATTGATTAATTAAATAATTTAAATGAAATTATTTAATCTTTAGAAATAGAATTAATTAAATAATAAAGATTATTTAATTAGTGGAATTAATCATAATAAATTAAATTATTAATATTTTGAGAGAGAATAAATGATGAATTGATCAAAAGATAGAAATTGGATAATTAGTGTTGACCTGTGATGATTGAAATAGTTTAGAAGAATAATTAGCTTAATTAAATAATTAAAGAATTACTTAATTAGTTAGAACGAATAAATAGTACATGATTAATGAGACATTTTTAGGTGTCTACATTTTCCCCTCTTTGATACAATGTCAAGACGACGTTGTTTCAAAGAAAACAAAAAAAAATTCTGCTCCAATGACATTTGTAGTGTAAATATGCCCCCTCGGAAAAAGTGGTCAATTTTTTTTGAAATTGAGACAATTTTTTCGATACCATGTTAGTGAGCAATCGTGTCAAGTTTCATACAATTTCGAGTCCGTTTGACTGGGATACAAGTGATTTGAAATTCAAGGGGACCACAGTCATCATAGTGGTAAAAAAACCTAATTTTGAGCTATAAATAGTGATTAGACCCTTTAATTTAGCTCATTTGCATTCGTTTGATTTTCTTGAGCTCTTAGTGATTTATGTACTTTACTGCAAGTCTAGAGCATCATGGCGGGTCATAAAGTGAGGCTACACCTTTCAAATTGGGTGCGTTCATATCAGAGACCAACTTGGACATGCGGCATGGTACGTTTTCCAAAAAAAAATGTTCAATTTTGTCTATTTTTTCTTTTTTTTTCCAAAACAAAAAATCTTATGCAATGTGCAAATGTATTGTGATATATTTGCATTTGTTATTAATCATGTGCATTTGTTTTTAATAATTCGCAGATGTTCTTTTAATATGCATTTGTCTTTATTGATCCGTACATGTTAATGTTGATGCACAATTGTGCTTATTAATTCACAAATGTCCAAACTGATTTGCATTTGTCTTAAATGGTTCGCATATGTGCTAAATGGTTCGCAATTGATTTTACTAGTTCGTATTTGACTGTGAGCATAATAATTGATTCACATTTGTTGATTTTGAGATATTTCCAAAGTACATGATGTAATTTTTGTCGTGTGAATAGGCTATCTAATATTTTCTTGTGTTTCACTTGTAGGAGAACTTCCATGTTTTGATAGGAAGACAGATGAGGCCTGACGATCTTGATCGCCGAGAAAGTTACTCGCTAAGGATGTGGCATTGGTCAGACATTTGGGACTATATCATATTTTGCATCTTCTAGAGGTTATGACCAAAAAGGCCATGATCACTACTTTAGTTGAGCGGTGGCACTTGGAGACTTGTTCTTTTCATTTACACACCGGAGAGGCACTAGTTACTTTGGAGGACATCTGGCATATTCTTCACATTCCCATCTATGGTGCTAGAGTGGCATTTGAATGTAGAGATTGTATCAGAGGGTTATGTGATCTGCTTGAGTTCTCTGAGCAGGATTTGTAGATACAGGGCTGATATGAGATCCCGTGGGATGTCATGGATTATGACGATCTTACTTTCGCATTATGCAGTATAGTAGTCGGTCCTCTGATTCCTAATAGGGCACATGGATTTCCAGTTGGTTGGGACAGGGTCATCCATGATATGATCATACATAGACATGTTTTTTCTTGGGGTCCTTGCTTACTGGCCACCTTATATCATCAAACGCATGGTATAGTATATATGGGACATAAATACATTGGATGTGGGATTACATTGCTCCAAGTATGGGCTTGGGAGCATATAGCTATCTTTTGGCTAATTATTCACACTAATCTTGTTGATGAGTAGCCATATGCATATAGATACACAACTGGTATTAGACGAAGGGGTTCAGGTAACACCCTCTACTGGAGACTGCAGTTGAATATACTTCATTATTTCTCATGGAGACCATACCTTGATTGCCCCGGTTAAGACAATGATGCACAACATTTGCCTTATTATCGACAGCAAGGGTATCTGATTGGTCGAGATGTGGGTAGTCATAGGGTTATTGACATTCATCTTTCTGGTCGTGTACTCTGTCAGCTTAGGGAGGTACAAGGAGTTCTCGATGTGACAACTTATTTTGCTTGTAGATGCCGAGAGATTGGAGATTGGGGGGCTTGTGTGCAGATTTTGACTCTCTTCGGCCATTACAGTGGGGTTGGTCAGCTGGGGTTGTAGATCCTGGTGCTACTCCTCAGTATGATGCTTGGTGGGTGCATTGTATGCCAGTGCCATTCACTGATCTAATGATTCATATTTCTCCTCAGTAGATTTGGCACAGGAGGTCGCATAGAGGGAAAGGGAGAGGACGAGGTGGAGGACGAGAGAGGGGGGGAGGACAAATTGTGTTGATCGCTACAGCAGTTGAGATAGAGTTTGAGTGAGAGGAGGATAGTGAGGATGTAGACATCAATGGAGATACTGAGTCTCTTAGTAGTTCGAAGGAGGAGGGTAGCGAGAGTGAGGATTCTGAGTTAGGATCATCCAATAGTGGAGGGAGTGATGATGATGATGAGGGTGGGCAGGACATACAGATGCCCAAGGTAGGAGGTGCACTTGCTACGGACAGAGGCGGAGATGGTGGTGATGGAGATGATGATCCACAGGTGCTGAGAGCACCGATTAGGAGTTTGGAGGATGCATTGTCAAGGATTCGACAGAGGCAAGGGGAGGATAGGGAGCAGTTCTTGAGGGAGAATGTTGCCTTAGCCAGTGAGAGGGATCAGATTGTCAGGGAGAGGGATCGGATTGTCGAGGAGAGGGATCGGATTGTCGAGGAGAGGGATCGGATTGTCGAGGAGAGGGATCGAGTCATTGCTAGCGAGACTATCTTGTGTAGAGGGCACAGTTAACCATGGATGCTTATGATCAGCTATTTGGTCCAAGGACAAATGCACAAACACAGGCAGATATATTTTTTGATGTTTCCCAGGAGGCTATATACTATAGACAGACTCATGAGAGAATCATTCCCAAGGGTCAGAGGGAGCCTAGCTATCGAGCTTGTAGATCTTGGAGCAGATCCAAAAGAGACATGAGTCGACAGACTAGCAACGGAGGAGTGATGGGTTCTCCTAGGGCACCATTAGGACATCCTGGAGCAAGATCTAGTAGACAATATCCTCTTGGAGATACAGGCAATGTCGGTTGACACTTATTTTATGATATTAGTTGAGCCATTGGGCCTTTTGTTGTATACCTTGACACATTATCATTTTTGAGTTATATGATATGCAGTTTTGGCGGCGATCTATATGCTTGTGTTCTATTATGTAGTTTATATAATTTTAGTTGTGCTTTCTATGTGATGCATGATGCAATTTTATGTGATGTATGATTCTATGTGAAGCATTTTCTATGTGATTATTTTATATGATGTTATATTTTGTGATTAAATGCAATGCAATTTAAGTGTATGTGACTATCTTTTATGATTGAATGCAACTATTAAAGTGGTTTTAATGATAATGCATTTTAATGAAATGCAACTAAATAAAAACAATTAACCTGATAATGCAATTATAATGAGATTTAAATGAATGTAACGAAATGAATGATCTAAATGAATTAACTAAATGAATGCAATTAATGTTCTTTTTTTCAAATGTGCCAAAATATTGTTTTATCCTTTTGACTCAATTAAAGTAGAATAAATGTTAGTAGGATGAAAGAATTGATGAGAGAGAGATAATGTGAAATGATGAAAGGGACGAGAAAAAGAATTCAATCCACTAGGAATGGTGATCTTGATTGATACAATCAACACGATAGGACATGAAATGATATGATATGATTGATGATAAATAATCTTCTTTTCTTTATTCATAGTGCAACACATTTTCATCACTGCCTTATTTTGTAACAATGGAGATTTGTACATCAGGGTATGAGGAACCAAGACATAAAGATATCTCATTACAAGAAACAAACACTCAGTAGATAAGGAGTGAACGCTCTATTCTAAGAATTATGCTAGGGGTCGAGGTATATGTGGTATTCACAAGTTGAATGCTCTTATCACAAACACCCACTAGAGCTATTTCCCCATAACTTCATTGGTTCACACCACAAACATCAAACAAAAAAAAGGATCATGCTCATCATAGTCCGTCTATTCACTTTTGGACATCCCTGAGTAGCATAGAAACATGATCTTTGCCAATTGATAAAAGATAAAAAACCAAATTAGACAAAACTCGACAGCTTTATTGATTGTGCCTTTGCTTTGATTTGTTTGATGTGATGGTTGATAATGTCTGACCTCATAAAGTTACGGACCCCGTTTATGACCGACCTGTCTGATTTTGAGTGTATCATCTTCTATTTAAGATAAGATAATTCCCGCTTTTGTTTAAGACACAAAAAACTTCCCATTGATTCTTGAAACTTTGATCTTGTTTTGCCCATGTGTGTGCGAGTGAGTTAATTCTTGCTCTTGTGTTCACTAAAGATCATTGGCATCCTATATGACTAGCTACGTGAACTATTCTAACTTCAAAAGCATCCTGGATAGAGCCTCAGTGTCAGCAAGCTTTAAGGGCTCCGACGAGGTTATACACATTAATCTCTTGAATATTGCTCCATTGCCAGCAGGCGTCCATAGCCCTAATGGAGTTATTTGCATGCTCCCATAGTCAAGCTTTTTGTCACACTTGTATGCATGATATTTCCGTTATATATCATTGCTCCTTTTCCTTGAGATGGATATTGGCATAGCATTTTTTCTTTTTTATTTTCTTGCCTTGACTTGTAAGTAATGAAATGTACTTGGGTATGACAATTACAGTGGCGTTGAAGAAGAATATTGGATTTTTCACTAATCATATGTGTTAGACAGTTCAAATAACTGGAAGACAACTGAGAGGGAGGGGGTGAATCAGTTGTCACAGATTACCGGAACCATTAGCAATTAAAACTTTAATACCGAAACCCAAAACATTAATACCGGAATAGAAGTTAAACCAATTAAGCATAAATAATAACCATAGAATAAATACCTTCCACATGACACCAAGATTTATATGTGGAAAACCCATTAAAGTGAAAAACCACGATGGGAAGCCTACCCACAACCATATAATACTTCTACAGTAAGTATCTGAATTACAATTGAGGGGCTTGCACTTGCAAGAAGTCCAACAGCCTAGAGCACATTGCTCATCACAAAAGAAGCCTCACTAAATACAAAGAAATCCAAACTACAATCCAAAGAAGTGTTGAACTGCAAAAGATAGCGTCTCCTATGCCTGAGTACACTTCTGATTAAGCTCAATACCAGAGGAATAAATCCTCTTAAATAAACCCAATTCAATCTCCAATGATCGACCAAATCCTTTGCCTGAATGATATTACATTATTCTCACATTACATCACTTTCCCATAACCGTAATCTCTACCATATCATCTGCAATGAGATCTTACATCTATATATACAAACCCTCAACCATAAACAATCAGGTCAGCCACCAAATAATAAACCAATTATATAATTACAAAACATGGCAGCCTTAGACCAAACAAATAATAACCAACACATAAGACATCTTGGAAATGCATCAAGAGGTCCAATCCACACGTTACATTAAAGTCGGTCCATAACCTAGATCAACCGGGACCCAGTATAGGTCCACACGCTACAGCAATGATCTCCATCTGCCAAGTCTAGAACATGATCACCATCAGCATCCTGAAACACCACTAGAAACTGCACCAACACCACTTATGAAATTCATCAAAGATCTTCATCAAAATCTCTGCTGGTGAAACCTCACCGAAACCAGAAGCCAAGCTTCCAAGCAAACATGATAGCATCTGATCACTAGACCAAAACCAACTTAGTGAATATGAACATGAGTATCCTCAATAAGCCAATTCCATAACCAAACTATACCAGAGCCTACCGGATCATGTCGGATCCAAACCAACCAGAAACCACTCAACCTACCGGGACCAGAAGGATGCCGATAAAGCATCCAAATAGCTAGTGTTGGCATCAATGACAAAACATCAATGCAACACATATTCAATTCCTCCAAATGGCCAACAATCTCCCCATTTGGAATTGATGGCAACACTAGATGTGAAGAACATCTAAGTACCAAAAAATGCCAAACAAGTCTCCCCCAATGGAAGACAACCAACAATCTCCTACTCAAAGATAAACTCCCCCTGTGAATAATCTCTCTATAAAGCTCTGAATTATACATATATCTCTCTCCTTTACTTTTTCTTGTTCACATCAATATCTCTCCCCTTTACTTTTTCTTTTTCACATCAATATCTCTCCCCCTTTGACATCAATACAAGAAATCTGACAAAAATATCAAAGAAAAAATATAAACCACTGAATCACAAAGCCGACTACTCCCCCTAAGCAATGGCATCCCCACATCAGTGTCAGAATGAATAATATCTCTCATAATGCATATTGGACTGATGCCATACCGCATCAATCAAGTCTCTACCAGAAGCGCAAAAATTCCCAATCTGTCTCTCAGGTACTCAAATGATTCTTTGGGAAAAGTTTTAGTGAAAATATCTGCAATCTGCTCTTTTGTGTTCAGATAAACTAGTTTAACTTTATTTTCTTCCACCTTTTCCTTCAAAAAGTTGTACTTGATAGAAATGTGTTGTCTTAGAATGAAATACCGGATTCTTTGATATATCAATAGCAACAGATTTTCATAGTAAATAATTACCGATGCATCACAATCCACCTTTATATCCTTCAACATTTGATTCATCCATAGAACTTGTGTACAGTTAGTAGCAGCAACAACATACTCATCTTCAGCAGTAGCTAAAGAAGTACATGACTGTTTCTTCTTGATCCATGAAACCAACTTCTTTCCAAGAAAGAAAGCTCCACTAGAAGTACTTTTCTGGTCATCAACATGTCCAGCCCAATCAGCATCTGTATATGCACATAAAGTAAAGTTATCATCCATAGGGTACCACAAACCATATTCTGATGTACCTTGCAAGTATCTAAAAATCCTTTTCACCGCACTCTCATGATTCACTCTAGGATCACTCTAAAATCTTGAAACAATACAAACAACATTCATTATGTCAGGCCTAGTATGAGTCAAATAAAGTAGACTTCCAATCATATATTTGTATCTTGTAGAATTTACCGGTGCAGAAACATCTTTCCTTATCAATTTCTCACTTGTAACCATAAGAGTACTTACCGGTTTAGAGTCTCACATACCAAATTTCTTCAACAATTCCTTAGCATACTCAGTTTGACAGATGAAAATACCTTTATCAATTTGAGTAATCTGCAAACCTAAGAAAAATTTCATCTCTCCAATCATAGACATCTCAAATTCTTTCTCCATATTCTTAGAAAATTCTATGCACAACTTATCTTCACCTCCAAAAATAATGTCATCAACAAATACTTCAATAATCAGTATATCATCATCAATGATTTTATAATATAAATTACTATCAGCACTACCCTTACTAAAACCAAGCTTCAAAAGATATTTATCCAACCTTGCATACCAAGCTCTAGGTGCTTGTTTCAATCCATATAAAGCTTTCCTTAACTTGCAAACCATGTTTGTATCATCTGATAGTGAAAAACCATTAGGTTGCTCAATATAAACTTCCTCATCAAGATCCCCATTCAAAAATGCACACTTAACATCCATCTGATAAACCTTGTAGTTTTTATAAGCAGCATAGGCAAGAAATAATTTTACAGCTTCAATCCTAGCTACAGGTGAAAAAGTCTCACCATAACCAATTCCTTCCTTCTGAGAATATCCCTTACAAACCAATCTAGCCTTATTTCTTATAACTTGACCATCCTCATCCAATTTATTCCTAAAAACCCATTTAGTTCCAATAACATTCTTATTTTTAGGCCGGGGAACCAAAGTCCATGTATTATTTTTCTCAATTTGATCTAATTCTTCGTCCATAGCTTTCAACCAATATTCATCTTTACATGCCTCAATTACTGATACCGGTTCAACTTGTGAAATTAAAAATACCTCATTAGTTGTCAGTATTCTTCTTGTCATTACTCCATTGTTCTTATTCACAATGATCTGATCTTCTAAATGATTCAATCTCACATACTTAGAAGTCCTCTGACTCTCTGTTCCTCTTCCCGGTTCTTTAGCTACTGTAGAATTCTCTAATACTGCCGGAGTAACTGGTTCAATATTTTGTTCCGGTAAAGGTGCTGCCAGTTCAAATATAATCATTTCCACTATCGGTTCCTTCTCATAAACTCTTATTTAACTTCTGTTTAGCTCATCTACTTTGACATTAGCACTTTCCACAATTCTCTGCAATCTCTTATTATAACATCTATATGCCTTTCTTTCATGAGAACAACCAATAAATATGTCTTCATCACATCTAGGATAAAATTTTCCAATGATATCATCTCTCCTAATATAACATTTTCTACCAAAGATTCTAAAATACTTAATTGTAGGTGTATTGCCAAACCATAATTCATAAGGTGTCTTACTGGTTTCTCCTTTGATATGTACTCAGTTGAATGTATAAAGTGTTGTGCTCATTGCTTCTCTCCAGTAGATATGAGGCATAATACCTTTCATCATCATTGTTCTAGCGGCATCCAAGATAGTTCTATTCTTCCTTTCCACAACTCCATTCTGATGAGGTGTCCGGGGAGTAGAAAATTGTCTTCTTATACCATGCTTCTCACAAAAGTTGTTAAACTTACCGGATGTGAATTCTCCACCATGATCTGACCTCAAACATTTAATCTTCAATCATATCTCTGTTTCCACTTTATCCTTAAAGATTTTAAACTTTTCAAATGCCTCAGATTTTTCCTTTAGAAAAGTAACCCACATCATTCTAGAATAATCATCAATGATTAGCATGAAATATTTATCACCTTGAAAACTTTTAACTCTATCAGGGCCACAAAAATCAGTATGAATAAGATCAAGAACATCATTAGATTTATCTTGTATACTCCTAAAAGAGGTTCTGACCTGTTTACCCATTTGACATTCTTTACATACCGGATTATAGGGCTTCATAAACTTAGTTATATCTCTAACTGCCTTAGTTGAACTAATCTTCACAATGCAATCAAAATTCACATGACATAGCCTTTTATGCCATAGCCAACTCTCATCAATCTGTGTAATCAAACAAGTCTTCTCACCGTAGTTCAAATGAAATATATTACCTTTTGTCTGTGTACCGGTTGCAATCTCCAAACCAGATCTGTTAATGATTTTGCATTTTTCATCCTTGAACTATAATTGAAATCCCTTATCCACCAATTGTCCTGCACTCAAAAGATTATGCCTTAAACCTTCAACAAAATAAGCATTGTCAGTATTGCTCTTACCATCCAATGATATAGTTCATTTTCCTTTGATCATACATGCTTTGTCATCTCCAAATCTAACTAGACCGCCATCAAATTATTGCAAAGATAGAAACTTCCCTTTATCTCCAGTCATATAATGTGAACAACCACTATCAATTAACCATTCATCCTTGTCTTCAATTTTAGTAGCAAATGTTCTCTTCAGGTACATTTTCTTCCAGTGTCAGATCATCTTCCTTGATAGCCAAGAACACCCATTCCTTCTCATTGCCAAAACCACTAGCAAAGTCTTTTGTCGGTTCATCATCAAAATCAGTAATGCCTTCCTCATCCACTATGTAGCATGATTTGTCTTTGTTTTTCTTGTACTTATACTTGTTCTGATATCCATGGTAAGGCTTAAATGATCTTCTAACTCTTTCTTCAAATCTTGAATTCCTTTCGGGACATCTAGATGCAAAATGACCAATCTTATTACATGCAAAACATTTAAAAGGTGCTTTTCCTTCATACTTACTTCCTACGGGTCCTTTAGGTACTCTTCTAGCAAATAGTGCTTCAAGTTACTCAATCTCATCATCTTCTCTCTTCATATCTTCCAATTCCTTTGCATATAAATCTTTCCAATCTTGCTTACCGGTTGCAAATGTAGATGCATGAAAAACAGGTTCAGTCTTCATAGCTCCAGAAGGTCCAAATTGTTCAAGCTCAAAAGCAGATAGTTTCCCAACCAACGTATCTCTATTGACAGGTGTATTAGCTATTGTTCTCAACTCAATAATAGTAGTATCCTTCATTTTGTAAGCCGATGGTAGGGCTCTCGAAACTTTAGAAACAATTTCATCTTCGCTCAGAGTTCCACCACAATATTGAATTCCCATTACAATCTCATTTACCCTTTCCATGAATGCAATAATCCTTTCATCTTCTTCCATCTTCATATTTTCATATCTCACCCGGTAACCATCAAGTTTAGCAATCTTCACTATAGGGTCACCTTCATCAAGAGTCTCCAACTCATCCCATATAGCCTTTCCAGATGATTTGTCGGTTAATCCCACTATTTGTTGATCAGAAAGTGCACACAAGAGGGCTTCTCTTGCTCTACAATAATTCTCAAGCTCCTTGTCCAAGTTTGCCAGAGGAGGATTTCCAAATGCCAAATTATAAGGTGTGACACCATTTTGTGTGATCTCCCAAATTTCCTTACCAAGACTTCTTAGATGAGTCTTCATTTGAGTCTTCCATATTGTGTAAGTTGTTCCATCAAGCCTAGGAATATCTCTCTGAAAGATAGCTCCAGAAGAACTGGATGAACTTGAACTGTTAGTCGCCATAGGATCTTCCTCAAGCGGTTAAGGTTTCTGCAGAGAGGACCAAAGCTCTGATACCAATTTTTAGACAGTTCAAATAACTGGAAGACAACTGAGAGGGGGGGGTGAATCAGTTGTCACAGATTACCGGCACCATTAGCAATTAAAAATTTAATACCGGAATAACAATTAAACCAATTAAGCATAAATAATAATCACAGAATAAATACCATCCACATGACACCAAGATTTATACGTGGAAAACCCGGTAAAGGGAAAAACCACAGTGGGAAGCCTACCCACAGTCATATAATACTTTTGCAGTAAGTATGTGAATTACAATTGAGGGGTCTGCACTTATAGGAAGGACAACAACCTAGAGCGCACTGCTCATCACAAAAGGAGCCTCACTGACTACAAAGAAATCCAAACTACAATCGAGAGAAGTGTTGAACTGTAAAAGATAGCATCTCCTATGCATAAGTACAATTCTGGTTAAGCTCAATACCGGAGGACTAAATCCTCTTACATAAACCCAATTCGATCTCCAATGATCAACCAAATCCTCTACCTAAATGATATTACATTATTCGCACATTACATCCCTTTCCCATAACCATATTCTCTACCATATCATCTACAATGAGATCTTACATCTATATATACAAACCCTCAACCATAAACAATCAGGCCGGCCACCAGATAATAAACTAATTACATAATTACAAAAATGTCAACCTTAGACCAAACAAATAATATCCAACACATAAGACATCCTGGAAACGCATCGAGAGGTCCAATCCACATGTTACATTAAAGTCAGTCCATAACCTAGATCAACTGGGACCCAGTATAGGTCCACACACTACAAAATGATCTCCATTTGCCAAGTCTCGAACATGATCACCATCAACATCCCAAAACTCCACCAGAAATTGCACCAACACCACTTATGCAATTCATCAAAGATCTTCATCAAAAGGCTCTATTGGTGAAACCCTCGATGGAACCAAAAGCCAAGCTTCCAAGCACAGGATAGCATCTGATCACCATACCAAAACCAACTTATTGAATATGAACATGAGTATCATGAATAAGCCAATTCCATAACCAAACTATACTGGAGCCTACCAGATCGTGCCGGATCCAAACCAACCAGAAACCACTCAACCTACCAAGACCAAAAGGGTGTCGATAAAGCATCCAAACAGCTAGTATTCGCATCAATGACAAAACATCAATGCAACACATAATAAATTCCTCTAAATGGCCAACAATATGATCGGCTAAGTGTCTAGAATGAATTAGAGGTTTTGTTAACATGTGAGATATATAAATTGATAGATTTTGGGTAAATAAGTCACAAATGGTGAAATCTCTACCCACCATAGGCAAAGCGTCATCACAGGGTGATGTTGAAAATGAATGACCATAGGACCTCTAAAACTTCATGTTTGAATATCTTAGAAATGAGATGACCTTTGTTTCTCTTGAATGCCTTGTTTTATTGATGCAACTACATGAACAAGTAGCAAATGATATGCAACTATATGAAAGAGCATTAATGGTATGCAACTATATGTTGTGCAATGATCAATATGCGATGCAATGTTGTAAGCAAACATGCAAATGCAATTCTGAATTTAAAATGAACTCGTCTCTTAGATGTAATATCTTTTTAGGTGCATATTATTCATGGGATCGAGGAGTGCATCTCCTTCCATGGTGGATAAACCATAGGGGCCATTGCCGACAACTCTCTTGATGATGAATGGTACCAACCAGTTAGGTTAAACTTACCTGGTCGTTCTCACTCTGTTAAGTTTCTCTAAAGACAAGATCTCTCACTTCAAAACAATGTGGTCTCAGTCTTGTGTTGTAACCTCTTCTCATCTGGTTTTGATAACCTTGTAAGTGGTTTAGAGCAGTTTGTCTTTTTTCATCTAATAATTCCAACTCTTGCAATCTTGATACTTTGTAATCTTCCTTGGATATGATGTTCTTTAGAGATACTCTAAGTGATGTCAATTCTACCTCTATAGGTAAAATGGCTTTCGCACCATATACTAATGAATAGGGTATAGCTCCTGTTGTAGTTCACACACTGGTTTTGTAAGCCCAAAGAGTATGATCGAGCTGAATGTGCCAATCACGACCTGTTTCAGTGACAACTTTCTTCAGAATTTTCAAGATTGTTTTGTTTATTGCCTCTACTTTTCCATTGCTTTGCAGGTAATATGGAGTTGCAAATTGTTGTTGGATGTGAAACTGCTCACAAAGTTCACTTACTTCTCGATTCTTAAATGGTCTTCCATTATCTGTTATAATGCACATTAGGACTCCATATCTATAGATAATGTAGTTAATAATGAACTTTGTTATTTGTTTTCCCGTAGTGTAGGTCATAGGGATTGCCTCGACCCACTCCATGAAATATTTTGTGGTAGTAGTAATGAACTTATGTCCATTAGATGAGGTAGGTTTGATTTTCCCTACTAAATCAAATTCTCACTATGAGAACGACCATGGTGACATGATGGATTGAAGATCCTGTGCAGGTGCATGAATCTAACATTGTCTGCATTTTTGTACATATTTGTAGGCATCCTTCTCCATTTTTGGCCAGTAGTATCCTATTCTCAACAATTTCTTGGCTAGAGTTGGGCCACTGATGTGCACGTCGTAGATTCCATCATGAACTTCCTTTAGGCATTGTTGTACTTCTTCATAATTAAGACATCTAAGCAAGGTGGTATCTAGACTTCTTCTATACAATGTGTCTGTAATAAGTGTGTATCTAGATGCTTGTCGTATGTGGATCTTTCTCTGATTGGATGTGTAGACACTTAAAAATAATTATTTTAATTATTTTTAATTCCTCGCATAATTAATTAATTAATTATGTTAATTCAAATTGCTCTGAATATTAATTAAATATAATTAATATTGTCACTATAGCATGTGATTGATTAATATAATAAATCAATCCCTTTCTTTATTCTTCTAAAAAAATCAAATCCTCACAAATCTTCCTCTTAGCTAATTAATTTCAATTAATTAGTTAACCTACACGATTCCTACAAATCATCTTCTTAATTCATTCTTCTAGAAACTCCCTAAACTCACTTAACATTATTCATCTATTTTTTTATTCCCTCCACTCATTCTCTCTCGTAGTCAAATTCTCCTACAAATATTAATCCCACCTAACATTTCCTCTAATCCCCCTCCTAATGAGTCGTTAATGGTTAATCATCATGATTAGTCACAAAGTCAACTCTTTGTCCTTTTCATCCAGCCACTAGCTTTAAATGCTCTTTTCCTAGGTGAATGTAAGATTTTCGAAATCACACATTCCTCTAGGCATCCCCTCTCCCAAGGAATTTTTAATTCCTTTTTATTCCTCCAATCCCCATGATATCCTTTTTTGGAGAATTTTTAATTCCTCCAATGCATCTTGTGGAGTGTGGAGATATGAAATGCCTTTAAGGCATATTTCTTGGTCTCCAAACCCTCTCTTGGACCTTGTGTGAGCTCACAAGTAAATCTTAGCCCTTCATCTCGAATTCATCCTAGCCATTCATTTTCCTCTCCTCTTCCTATAAAATAGGGCTCCATCCCTTCATTCAAAACATCTTGAAATCCAATAAGTTTATGCTGCCCTTTTGAGCCTAGGAAAGATTCTTGGCAACTTGATCATCTCATCCTTATCATTTTTCAAATCCATTCCATTTGTGCACAACATTGGAGAGCCATCCACATCCAGCAATCAAAGGAGCACATCAAGTGGAGCATTATCAAGGGGTGCCTTCACTTCATCAAGCTCAATCTAAAGGAGAAGGTAAAATAGCAAGGTGAAATGGTCTTTTAATGATATTTTAGCATTCTGCATGTTTATTTCGTTATGTTTTGATCATTTGACCTTCAAATCTATTTTCCCCTCTTCAGGATGAAATATCTGGAGGCATATACTTATCATTTAGATATGAGTAAACTTTTTGATACTAGGGAGATTCAGGTCTACTATTTCACATACATACTCTGAAGCAGGTATTTCATATGAAGGCACCATCAATTGTTCTACCACGAACTCAAATTGAATTCCATTATTGGGCATATCAAGGAGAGATCCCATGCTTTCCATTGCATCAACAACTATGTTCTGTACTTTGGGGATTTTCTCAGAAGAGATGTTGGAGAAATGTTGATTGGGTTCTTCAACCAACTGTTTGTAGGGCGTGAGCTTATCATCCTTGGTGTCATAATCATCATTCACTTGGTTGATGATGAGATGAGAATCACCATAAATGTGTAGTTATTTGATCTTCCATTGCACGACAGTCTAAAGTCCTATTACTAGTGCTTCATATTCAACTATGTTATTAGTGCATGGGAAACTTATTCTGAAGGACTTGAGAATAGAATCACTTTGAGGGGTGATAAATAGGATTCCCGCTCCTGCTCCATGATTGGTATGTGATCCATCAAAGTATAATTTCCAACTGGTGGTTGTTGTAATTATGAAGACAGATTCATCTGGGAAGTCTATCAACATTGGATGATAGTCTTGTATTGGAGCCTCTACCAATTGATCTGCAATTATCTACCCTTTGATGACCTTTCTATCAATATACTCAATGTCAAACTTGCTAAGGATCTTACCCATTTAGCTAACCTTCTGGTTAAAGCAACTCCATTTAATAGATACTTGAGTGGGTCAAATATTGCAACAAGCTAAATCTTGTGGCTGATCATCTAATGTATGTACTTATGTGAACCAAAAATCACTGCTAAGCATGCACGCTTAATAGGAGTGTAATTCAGTTCATATCCCACAAGGATTCTACTGATGTAGTAGATTTCTCTTTCTTTCCCTTGATCATCGTGTTGTGCTAAGAGAGCACCCAAAGCACAGTTTGTGGTAGATATGTACAACAATAGCAGATTTCCATAGATTGGTGGCACTAATATTGGTGTGGTCAGTAGATAGTCTGCCAATTGTGCTATGAAGCGTCTTATAGATTGGAGTCTCCCTTGTATACTTCTCAGTTGCTTGAGTGTTGTTGGTGTTGGAATTTACAATATGGCTTTTACCTTTTCCGGATCTACTTCAATACCTCTGCTTGACACAATGAAGCCCAAGAGCCTTCCAGTTGTGACACCAAATACACACTTTTTAGGATTAAGCCTTACCTTGTACTGTTCTAATCTATCAAAGATTTTGGCAAGAACTTCCAGGTGATTTCCTCTGGTTCACGACTTGGCTAAG
Organism: Cryptomeria japonica; assembly: GCF_030272615.1. NCBI lineage: Eukaryota > Viridiplantae > Streptophyta > Pinopsida > Cupressales > Cupressaceae > Cryptomeria > Cryptomeria japonica. Next base: position 280,188,370 of record NC_081407.1, on the reverse strand, counting down.
ATATCATCAACATAGTCCTCCATGACATCATGTATCATGTCATGGAATAGTATCATCATAGCTCATTGATATATTGCAACTGCATTCTTCAAGCCAAATGGCATGACGTTCCAATAGTATGTTCCCCAAGTACACGTGAATGTTGTTTTTGCTTGGTCTTCTGGTGCAATATTGATTTGATTATAACCAGAAAAACCATCCATAAGTGAAATCATTTCATTTCTTGTTGTAAGATCTAAAATCATATCAATATTGGGAAGCGAAAAATCATCCTTTGCACAAGCCTTGTTTAGATCTCTGAAGTCTATGCAGATTCTGATACCCCTTGTGTGCTTGGTTACTAGGACTAGATTGCAGATCTATTCTACATAGTCTATGGGTCTTATGAAACCCACATATAACAATTTATGCAACTCAATTTTGACTAGTAAGGCTATCTATGGATGCATCTTTCTTAACTTTTTCTTACAATGCTTTGTTCCTAGTAATAGCGATAGATGGTGTAAAACCAATTCGAGATCCAGTCCCGACATATTTGTATAGGACCATGCAAAGTTGATAGGTCTTTGTTTGAAAAATTCAATGAATTTCTCCTTCTCTAGAGGGTTTAGATATTTTTCCAAGTGAATTTTATGTACATTTTCGGTATCTCCTATGTTAATCTCTTCAGTTTCTTCCATTAGGAGTGTCGATTGTTCTTGATCTGTTGGAAGATCCTCAAATCTACACCTGGTCATTCTCTCTATTTCTTCTGAATCATCTGGATTAGAGGAAGTGTTTGCCTCTCCAAAATATGTTGTTCTATCCAGATCTATGGCAAATCCTGCCTTGTGGTCATTGAACAGGAATCCATCTCTAGCACCCAATAATTCTGCAATAGCCTCATCATTTTCAAACCAATCTAGCTTTAGTTCCTCTTTTCGCCCCCAGTCTATTAAAGGTGGGTACATAAGGCACAAATCTCTTTAATTATCAAAATTTGGGCTTGTTGTTATCATGCAGACTTGATTATCAAACTAACTTGTGAAGGAATTTGGGTCTATTCCTATATCCTCATAAACAATGTCATCATCCATAAGTGGTAGGTGATCATAATATTTTGTCTATATGTTCTATGTTGCAGCTATGAAGAGATAGAAACTCATAGTCATGTGAATCAGTGATTGTCTCAACATAGGTGTATATGTTTGATCTATCATCATATGGTTTCTCTTTAATTGGAGTTAGAGGGAACTCTGCAATATTGATGATTCGTGGAATATTTTCTTGAATTGATGATGTATCTTCATTTATGAACAAATTGTTCATTCCTTGAATGACTCATTCTAATGCTATATCTGTATCTGTTGATGTATTTGAAGATGAGGACGAGGTCAACCAGGTTTTGATTTCATTTGGTGGCCCTCTGATTGGGCATGGAGGAACAATCTCTGCATTATAGTCACTAGCAGGTGTTATGCCTGTCTTTGTTATTGTATTGGCATTCGAAGATGTTGGACACACAGCTGTTGATAAGTTTCCAATTGTAACATTGTCAAAAAAATTAATTCCGTTAGTTGAATGTACTGGGGTTGCTAATTTTTTAGACTTTTTTGCTATATGGCTATATCCCAGCTCTTGGTATTTTGGGTTGTCTATAGGTAAGATGGGTTCTATGATGCCTTGAGAATTTAGTCCCAATCTTGTTGTTCCATCATAGCCATGTGTTTGTAACATTGTAAATCCATTTCCATATAAATCTAAGGGAATTTTGATTACATGGTAGTCTTCTTCATCCTTGTATAGCCAAGAATTCATGTCTTCTTCTAGGGCTTCTTCTTGTATATCTCCCCATCTAACAAATGAGCAAGAGTCTGAATATCTAACAATATTTTTTCCTCTTTATCTTGCTTAGTGACAGTAGATGAAGGTCTCCCAAAAGTTATAGGAGATAGATAAACGAGCCAAGTTGATGATGATCCAACAATGGAGTATTCCCCACACCCTCCATCCTTAATTTGCAGTGGAGATGCAATAGGTGTGTATGGTGCTGAATTTTCTATATCTGATTGTGTTAGGGATCCCAACTGTGGAGTAACTGGGGATTCTTGATTAATTGGGACTTGGTTATCCATACTTGCTCTCAAGTAATTGCAATTTTGAAAAGGATCTGGATCTCCTTGTATGGTTGTTTTAATCTCATTGAATGGGAAATTGATGCATTGATGGAATGTGGAGGGTATACCTTGCATGGCATGTATCCATGGATGGCTCAATAGTATATTATATTCAAGTTCTTTATCTGACACTTGGAAAATGACATTAGTGGTGATAGGTCCAACTTGTACTAGCATCACAACCACCCCTTTTGAAGGATGTTCCTCATCATCATATGTTTTTATGTTGATTCTCTTTGTAGGGTCTATGTGAAGATGAGAGTAGCCTAGTGCTTGAATTAATTTGAGGGTGCATATGTTTAGCCCTACTCCTCCACCAACCAACACTCTTTTGATCCTTTTCTTATGAATGTATGCTACCAGATGTAAAGGATCATTGTGCAATATCCTGTCTGTGGGGATACCCCATTTTGTGAAAGCAACTTGGGATGGAGCAGCTAAATTTTCCACCATTCCTTGAAATGTAGAATCATCCATATTTCTTGGGACAATTGAATCTTGGAGTGCCTTACCTAAGATTTGCTTATGACTTGGTGATATGTGAAGCAATTCAAAGAGGGAGATTTGTGATGGAGTCTTGATCAACAACATTAAAGTTGCTTGCTTGGGAAGGTGCATGAGAAGGTACTCCTTGTAGTGTAACCTTTGATCTATGGGTTACAATGGCACAATCCCTGTTCCTAGGATTGATAGTGATAGTAGCTACTATTGCATCCCCTGCACTAAGTGTATTGATCATGTAATCATAAGCAACCTTTGTGTAATTGGTTGTGGTGTCTTGCATTCTTGAAATAGAAGCTTGATTTTGATTGTGCTTAACAAATGGATCCTTGTAGATGATGTGAGTCTGATTGGTAGATCCTTTGTTGACATCAACTGTGACATCCCCTTGGTCTATGAGATCTTGAATGAGGTATTTTAGCTTATAACATATAGATTTCTTGTGACCCTTTGATCGATGGTACTCACAAAAGTCATTATCATTCCACCATGCTAGTTTGAATGGACCTGGTTCATATTGTCGTACCTCAGGCAATGTTATTGCATTTTTTCGCACAAGTTTCTTTAATGCAGACTCATTTGGTTCTCCCAATGGTGTGAAATTTATCATTGGTGCATTGGTCCTTGGAGATTTGAAGATGTTATATTGCACCATTTGTATATGTAGTTGTTGCATTGTTGACTTGTGATTGGATCTCATTCGGTGGAAGAGAATTTGTTGGTCCTTGCAATGATACTTCTCGTTGACCTCTATTTACCACATGGGCATCTACCACTCCATCATTTGTCACATTCTTATTTCTGGACCAAGATTTAGGCTTGTTTGTACTTGTTTTAGTTGTACCACTATCCTTCGGTTTTTAAGGATGCCTTGCTCTAGCAATCCTTTCTCACATTTCAACCCTTTTTCAGTGATCTTCTTGAAAGTACTCAAACATTGCAATTGTAAAGGATATTTTACTTAAGGTATGAGATTTTCACTGAAAATATCTACTTGCTATGGTTCTGGTATATGACTTGGATACTGAAGATATAAAGATCTCCACCTTTGTAAAAATTTATGAAAGGTCTCACTTTCCTTTTGCTTTACATAGAACACAAGTCTATAACAGTTACTAGGTTGTCATTATTGTGAGAGAAGTTTGTAATGAACAACTCTTCTAGCTCTCCCCATGAATTAATTCATGGTGGCAGATGTGAAAACCACTCTAATGTAGACCCTCCAAGACTCTTGGGAAAGAGTCGTAAAAGGTATGTCTCCTCATGTACTATTTCAATGCATGATGTGAAAAATTCTCTGATATGATCTCTTGGATCACCCTTTCCTCTATATTTGTTGAACTTTGGTGTTTCAAAATGAGGAGGAAAGGCTGGCATGTATAATGACCTATCAAAGGGATAAGGTCTAAGATCCTCCATGGTGTAACTCTTTTTATCTTTGCTTGCTTGCATTGTTACCGTCTGCTTTTGTAGATTCTCTACTTGTTGGGCCAAGATCTATGTCTGGGTCAATGGTGTATTGACCCTGTAGGTACTTCCCACAAAAGGTCTGGTGTTTCAATATCTTGGATCTTTTTGGGATGTTGACTGACCATGCAACTATGTGCCTTGGATTCCACCAGGTGGTGTGGAATATGCAAATTATGCACCAACATTTGGCTGACTTGAGCTATTGATCCCTACTGATCCTTGATTCACATTTTGACCATTGTAGGTAGATCCCATGGCAATTGATACTGTAGGTTGATATGTACTTGTAGAAATGGTATTTTGAGCCATTATTGTTGCAGCTTGGGTCAAAGCATTCAACATGCTTGACATTGTTTGAGATGTAACACTTGGTGTAGCTTGAGATGTGACACTAGTGTTTGAAGATGTAGCCATTGATTGAGTTGAAGTGTTTGCAATGTGGGTTGTTGTTGCTTGAGTTTGTACAACACTGGGTGCTTGAGTTACATTTTGGGTCAATGTTACTCCTAGTGGAAAAATTGTCGAAATGTCCACATCTAGAGGCAACTTGGCCTTGTTTTGAACTAAAACTATGAGATATTGATCTCTGTCATTTTGGATAAGTGCATTCAAAACCATGAGAAGTGTCAGATCTTATTGGGTTGTATCCAACTCCTCTTTTGTTATAATATGTTGGATTTCATATATGGAAGGCATCCTATTGGTGTTCGTTGGTAACGTTGCAAGTCTTCTACCTTGTGGTTGTTGATATGTGGATAGATCCATATTCCGAGTGGGATTGACCAAGGGGTCATTGTTTGGATCCATCTTAGCTTTTTGCCATCTTGTTAATTACATTAATGTATCTCCAAAGTGATCTTGACTCTCTATGACTCACTATGACTTTGTAAAATGCAAATGGTATATTAAGAATAATGCAAGACTTATGCAAGGACTAGCTATGTATGCAATCTAAAATGATGAATCTAACGAGGAATTGGGCTATCTTCCATGAGTTTTTCAACAAATTGTCGAAATTCTTCTTGTTCTCTCTATTCCTTGATTTCTTATTCTAGTTTTACATCAAGGTGGACAGATTTTTGAATTTCATTATCTATAACAGCTTCGACTTCCTCGTATTGGGGAAGGTTAATTCTTACTTCCCATGCAAGATTATCCAGACCATCAATTATTTCTAATTGATCATTGTCTAGCCCAAGATTAGGTTGTTCAAATGGGAAATCATCATTGCCTTTTAAACCCATGCAAAAGATATGTTCTTAAGACTTCTATTGAGTGATGAACTAAAATGCAGACTAAGCAAGGTTTAACTTTGAAAATAAGATGATAGATGTGGATTCTAATGTAACCTATTTGTGATATGCATGACCAAAATGGATCCTACGATGAACTTAGATGATGATAATTAAATGTCTAGATGGGTGCAATTGAAGCTATTTCTATGTGAAGTGAGGACTTGTGCAAAGACTTTGTGCAATATGAGGACACTAAAGAGACTATGCATGGACTAAATGCCTATGACCTAAGATCATAAAAGATATTAAACATTCTCCATTTTTTTGAATGTGATAATGTTTGTTGATCTTGTTGGTTATGGATACTTGGAGATTTCTTCAAATTTTGAGATTCTTGTTGATGTTTTTGATGAAACTTGGTTGATATTCCACTTCGTAATGTTTGATCATGTAGCAAAGACACAACAACAAAGCAAGAAAACTGATCTGGCATAAAGAGAGTATCGTTCAAAGGATTTTTTCAAACCCCAATGAACGTTGGAATCTTTTTCAAGACTCCATTTTGTTTTCGATAAATTTTGGTAATTTTGATCATACAACAATCAGAGTCTACTAAGGTCAAAAGGTCATGAATTGTACCATAGCCCACATCTTGATACTCCATCAACCCAAACAGCCCTGTCATACCCTAAGGTGCGCTCATTTTTTTGCCTATGCTCAAAAAATAAACCGAAGAGGATTGCTCCTCAATTGGCTCGTTATCTTAGGAAAGATATGGTGAGTGTCTTGGGGGCGGATCCTTCCACACCCTTGCATTGTAATACTATAAGTGTCTGATTACTGACTTGGATTGGCTTCTAATTTCTAAGGTTTTTAGAAAGGGTTATGTTTGATGCATCAAAGATAAACTCCCTGAGGAGGATTCCCAACCTTTAGAACAAAGGCTTTTCTCATCTTAAAGATACTGGGGGAAGGCTATCGATGCAAAACTACTGTTGGACATGATTTTCATCACATCCACATTTAATTATAGTGGGTTGGATTACTTGCCTTTAACCATTTCCCACTTAGGTCGTTCCCCTCTCACCGGCCTTATGGGCTTCTCGGGAGGGCAGGCCTGCTAAGGGTTTTATCCTAATGCAAAATTGACAGAAAGCATGAAAAAGGTGGGTCTGGCTTTTTGGTCACCCAATTAAGGGGAGAGCATATGCCTATCACCTTGACAACACAGAGAACGAGAGTTCTTTTTATACCTTCATTGTATTTGGAGATGTTGCTCCAAAAAGCCATGGTGTTCATTTTAACTAACATAGCAATGATGAGGTAAAGCAGGATTGTTGTTGTTCTTTTTAAAAGCACCAAAATAAATGTTATCTACACTAAGTCCAGCTATCCCTGCAGAAGTCCATGAAAAAGTTAGCACATTGTGGGCTCACAAGCCTAATTTGTCCTTCGGTTGCAGATTTGACTTTAGAGTCTACAGGAATAGAACATTTTAATAACAGAGAATCAAGAAAAGACAAAACAAAAATGCTCTGCTAGCTTCTGACAAATGTGAATCATCCTCTGCACAAATGTGAACTACCTTTTACACAAATGCGAATTACTATGCAAACAAATGCAATTTTTTTCCTGCACAAATGTGGACCGATGTCTACACAAATGTGAATAAAAATTTGCACAAATATGAATTTTATAAACATAAGTAAAAGACAGAAGATAGAAGTTTTTAAGAGACATAAGTTTGATCCATTAGTATGTTGCCCATGACCTCAAGATCATCAAATACATCAAATCTTTGCAGGTACTTCTACACAATATGATAGTATCAGGATAGGGCAACCAATTCTTTTAGATCTTGGAGTCTCTTCTCTGCTCTTATCAGCCTTCGATGAGCTTTCTTCTATCTTTTGTCTTCTTTTGTCTTCCTGGCACCTGAAATTTTGAAGGTTACTCTTCCTGCCATGGGGTTAGAGATATTTTATGCTTAAAAATGAAACTTTTAAAATTGAAAGAAATTTATAGGTTAGTAGCGCAAATGAACGAAAAGCAGAAGCGACAATCAAAATTGAAATTCTGAACCTTCCCTGCAAATGTGAACTAGTTAAAAAAAATGTGAATTAATCTAACTACAAATGTGAATTTTTGTGTAAATAATTGTGCATTAGTTAGGCATACAAATGCGTAGCATATTTTTTTGGTTTCCTACAACATATGTAAATCACGAGAAAATTAATGACATCAGAATGTTAGTTCACGTCGAGTTAACCATTGCTTCTTAGGGGTAAATTAATCATCAAGATAATCAGATGTAAAAGAGTGAATCACAACTCTAAATCCAATCACAATTTACTCGTAAATGACAATAAAATAATGATAAATCAATTGAATAATGAATGAAATCTAATTAAACTCCCTCAATTGATGTAACAAGGCTTTCATTGCTCTTCTCCGAATTGTAGATGTAGGATGGCTCTCAGGTGTTGAAGTGAAATTCCTACATTAGATAGACAATTGCTTTGAAGATTATAATTTTGTGATTCTAGATTGAATTCAGAAAATGATCTTGCTTTTATAGATTTTCAGGTGAGATGAGGTGAGAAATTAAACTAAAGTGTTGATTGATAGTTCAACTGATTTTGATTGATCAGTTAAGTGAATTGATTGATCTGTTAACAGGATAAATTGACTTGTTAACTCATTTGATTGAGTAGTCAACTAGATTGATTGGCTAGATGACTCAATTGATTAGCCAGTTGACGGAATTGATTGAATAGAAGATTGAATTGATTGATTAGAAGACCAATTAGATTGATTAGTCAGAAAAAGTGATTTGGAGTGAAAGGGGAGATTGAAGAGTTAACTGTTTTGATCAACCAATCATGATTTTCAACATGTGTTGTAGGAGATTGAATTGAAATTCAATTTCATTTTTATTTGAATTTGAATTTGAATTTGAATTTTTGAATGCTTGAAATGCACATGAGATTTACTAAAATTCATTGAAATTCAGATTTGGTGAAATGTGAATTTGGGAATTAAGAATTAGATGAAATTATTTGAAATTTGAATTTGGGGAATTGGAGGAATGAATGAATTAATTAAATAATTTAAATGAAATAATTTAATATTTAGAAATAGAATTCATTAAATAATAAAGATTATTTAATTAGGGAAATTAATCATAATTAATCTAATAATTAATATTTGAGAGAATAAATGATGAATTGATTAAAAGATAGAAATTGCATAATTAGTGTTGAAGGTGATGATTGAATTAGTTCAGAAGAATAATTAGCTTAATTAAATAATTAAAGAATTACTTAATTAATTAGGATGAATAATTATTATAGGATTAATAAGACATTTTTAGGTGTTTACACATCCTCTAAGTTGACTAACATCTCACCAGTCAGCAAATGAAATGTGCATGTCTCAGAGTACCATCTCTTTGCAAGAGCAGTCAATAGTCTTGTGTTTGTCTGAATCTCTAGTATATACATAATGTGTCTCAATCCCATGGTATCAATCGTTGCAATCTCCTCAGCAGTAAGATTCAGCCGTAGCTACTGTGTCACTGGGAATCACTCTCTAGACTCAGTCTGGGGTAAGTACTCCTGCATCCAATCAAATAAATGACCTCAATTCTACTCATAGTACTCATGACTATCACATAGTGTTATCCTATCCTATCCTAGTGGTACTTGTGTCTATCACATGGTGTTTCTCATCTGGCTCTGCCCTAGTGTATATGTTTATCACATTGTACTATATCCTATCTTGCTAGAGCACTCACCAAATTTTATCAATTCGACAGTTTATCCTATACTCAACTTAGCAAAGCTGCCTGTTTTAGGGCACTTGTTGAGTGAATCCTCTCAACAGCTTATCTAATTGGTGATGCATGTCTATCATTCTAGGCTTTTTCATTTTGTCTTTCCTAGGGCACCAATTTGAGTGAGTCCTCTCAACAACTTATCCAATTGATAACGTATGTTCATCACAAAATTGTCAATTCTAGCCTTTTAGAACATAGACGTGTTTCTGCAACATAGACGTGGTTTCATTTAACCTATGAGTGAATTTGAAACATAGACATGCATTTATCAGCACAAACATGATGCTACTCTACGCATACATGACTTCTAGGCAAATATGCACCTATCTGTCATAGACGTGATTAGACACATATGCTACCTAGACACGATTGTTTATCGCGGATGTGTTCAAAGCAGACATGTGTAGACACAAAATGTCGCTTCGGCATTTTTGTTTATCAACTTCTAAAATGCATCGAATGTGCAATAAATGCAAAAACGTACTAAGAAAAATTGAGGTACTTACCGACTCACCCATGTCATTTGGTCGTTGGAATCTTCGGACGTAATTGAAGCGATGAATCCTCTCTACCATTTGTCCTACACTATTGACTACTCTACTTTGCTCTAATTTCCTGAGTGCTATGAATGCGTATGAGGATGCTTTTTCTTATGACCTGTATATATAGGATGCCTAACCTTAGTTTGTCATGTTAATCTGCCACTTCCTCCTGAGTCAGTCTTTTTCCTCTATGACCTTGTCACCCTATCTTTTCAGTCCTTTCTAGCCTTCTTTCTTATCGAGAGATTGTTTGCGATATTTTTCAAAAAAATTTCATCCAATCTCTCAAGGGAGCATATCATTCCCATCCTAGGGCAACTTTGTGTTAGTTTATTTTATCTTCTTTGAGTCGTCATGACAAGTTGCATAGTCTCAAAGAGAGGCAAAATGTAGACACCTAAAAATTGTCCTAACTTAATTAAATAAATATTTTATTTATTTAATTGGTCCCACTTCCTCTATTAATTAAATAAATATTTATTTATTTAATTAATTCATTAGATTTTTCCCTTCTATGACACGTGTCATTTATCTTTTAATTTTCCTCTACCTACCCCCTTCACATTTTATCATTTTTTTCTACCTACCCTTTAATTCTAGTTGACCATTTATCTTTTCACCTCTTAATCTTATCCCTCCATTTCCCAAAGTGTCTTCTATATAAAAGGATACTCTTTTCCTTTCATAACCCTAACGAATGCATTTATCAAGCCTTCAAGCAATCAAGTGAATTCACAACCATAATATGTTTTTTGTTGATCTCTTGTGCACATGCAAAAATTTGAGAGCAAATATATCAAACAAGATCTATAGACATAAAACCCTACTTGGCATGTGAATGGTATTATTGTTTCAATTTGTTGATTTGCATGTTCTTATCTTTCTTCATTGGTGTATGGTGAATATTTTATTATAGAACCAAGATTGTTTGTATTTGGATCTTTGTGGTTTTTCAATAGTTTGTCATCATCATTTTTCACATCACACACTTATCTCTCTTTGGTGCTTTGGTTTTCCGTGAAGCTTCCACATGGAAAGCTTCCAAAAAAGGAACATTTTTCAAAATTTTCATGTACTTTTTGGAAAGATTGAAGTTACAAGGATTATGACTCCTTTAGATCAAAACCCAACTCAATCTAGCTATAGTTGAAGAACATACAAGTCCTTGTGTCGAAGTAGCATGTATACTTATGGAGGGAGAATCTAAATCAATAGGCTCAATGATTTGGCTAATGTAATTCTTGAGTTTTATGTTTTGTACCTTTAATTCATCTTTTGTCCCGTCCTCCTTATCCATTCTACTGAAAATAGTGTTGACAACTTGTTGCAAAGAATGTCTTTCACCTTCCTTGTTTTGTTGGCCTAAATCCACTTCTTGAATTTGATAATCTTTTGGCCTCATCTCATTTTTGAGCTTATCAACAAGGGGAAATTACAATTTGATCTATTTGATGGCCAAATGTGTCAGTGGTAACAACTGAGAGCTTTCAAGCATGTTTATTTGGTTTAGGGGTCCAAAAAGGCATGTTCCAACATTGAGAAATCAACTTCATTCACCTGTTTATACTTTCTTTCATTACATTCAAATGTCCTTGCTAACCAAGTTGGAGTAGATCGTGTACTTCTCACTTAAATTTGATGTGCCACATCATCTCTTGGCTACTCTTCCTTTTGTCGATTACCTTTATTATTAACATGCTCTTCATCTTCTTGATCACCAACATCATGAATTTCTACATCATGTGGTTGTCCACTTGCATCCTGTTCTTTAATTTGTGTTGGTTTTTCTCATTCTTTCTCTGTAGGTGATATAGGATGCTCTTGTTCAACTAAAACATCTTCTTCTTTGTATTTTTCATGATGAACTTCTGGCTCTTTGTTCAGTGGAGGCTCTTCAACTTGTTCTTCAGTATGTGGTGGAAGTTCATCCCTTGGTTGTTCTTCATTTTATCTAAGGCCTATTTTGAGTTTGGAAAGAAATGCATCTTTTGTTGCCTTATCAAATACTTATGTTATATTGGGAGGCAATTCTTGTGTTTCAACTGTAGGAATTCTTGTGTCAACCTATAGTGCTTCTACAATGGGCACATTCTCTTGAGGGAGATACTCTTCTACTCTTGGAATATATTTTTCAACAGTATGTGTTTCTATTTCTAGAATATTCCCTTTCTCGGTTTCCCTCTCAGTGTTATTATCTATATGAATTGTATTTTGGGGCAGCTACTATTCCACTATATGTTCTTGAGGAGTATCTACTAAAGATGATGGTAGAGGGCCTTCTTGAACAGTAGTAGTTTGTTGCACAAACGGGGTCACCCTAGGAGCTTGATGGTCTTGAGCATTTTGTGGTTGCGTTGAGAACTCAACTCTTGTTTTCTTTTTCTTTTGTAATTGAGGTCCAAGCCCTTCATCGTCCTCTTATTTAGACCAATATTTGATTACAATCATGGGAGGAGGTCTTCTGGCACCTCTTCTTAATCTTTTATATACAACTGGATCTTCCTTAGGAACTTCTTTTGTATTTTCTTTAGCTTTTGTTGATCTTTTCCTTTAGTGAATGGAAGATGATGTCAGTGTAGCAGGGGTAGAGGGAACCTCATTTCTCTTCCCAGATTGAGGAGTGTTGGAAGAAGGTGCCTCTTTAATTCCCTTGTTTTCCTTCATTTTCTTATGCACTTTTGATGGGAGTTGTTCTACATAAGGTCTTACATGGCATGTGGGGATCTGAGAAGGAGGTGGCATCCTTAGTAAAGATGGACCTTTCTTATTCTTAGAAGTGCTAGCTTGTTCTTCTTGTGACTTAGTCTCAACTTGTGGGATAGGCAACATATCATAAGGGCAACTTATCTATTTGTTGGTCCAATATATAATATGCATTTCCCTTTCCTTCATGTCTTCTAGTTCAATGAAGTTTGGATCTACATTATGAATAGGGGCATCAAAAACACTCTTCTCATTATACAATAAGTACAACTTGTTCTCATTTTTTTTCTTCCTTAATTCATTAGATGCCCATAATTTCTCCACTTGGACTACTAAGTCCAGATCCAATCTACAATAGTCTCTGATTCTCACCCCATGATCATTAGCATAATTGGCCCAATGGTCTTCAATATCTGACACATGTTAAAAATGTAATCTCATTACTTTGTCGAATGTGCCAATCAGGTCAAACTTACTATGCTTTAGCTACAATGGTTTCAAAGAGAATTCAATTAATTCAACCTCTATGTTCTTTACAACCTTCATCTCAACACGTGAATGAGCACCTACTCTCACTAGTAATTAGGAACATGGCTTGTGCTTTCTCACTACCAATTTATGTCCAACAACTTGTCGACATATTTCTAGGACCACCAATCTATCACAAGCATACCAAGACATCTTATAAGTAAAAATTGTACACTTGGCCACCCGTATGTAAGAGAAGTTACTAGATTGAATGAAGTAGCTCTCAAATCTACTTATCTCCTTTGCAACCTCTAGTAATAGTCTCTTACTAAAATCTCCTTCCAAAGATATTATTGCAAATATAAAGAAATCATTGACAGCGTGCTGGCTCTTTCTACTTCTTGCCAACTGCATTTGGGGATAGCGCGTTGAACCCAAGGCATGATTGAGAGGGTCATGAATTAGTCGAAAACAAAAATTAAATGCAACATTTAAAAAATTACACAACAATACTGTTACTGCGTCATTTATTCCTCATGATAAGAGCGAGTCATCTTATAAAATTTTTAGTCGGAGTCCTAATCTTTCTTGTGATACCTCGATTCAAGTCCTTAGTATGTCTGTAAATCCTTTTTCAATCATAAAAGTCAAGTTTAGGTAATTGGTTGAACTCTGTGAACACGTTGAACCATTTTGAACCGAGTTCAACAGGTTCATTTAGGTTCCATAGATTCCTAGGTGTTCAGGGAGGTTTTTCATACTAATATTTTCTCTAAGTGTCTTGTAGCGGCTCTCTAAAAGTTTCTTGGTTGGTGATATGTTGCTTTATTTCTCTCCAGGTTTTGAACTCATTGAACCAAGTTCAAGAGGTTCAAACGTGTTCAACATGTTCAATATAGCACAAGTGGTCAACAGCTTGATATTATTAGTTTTCTCGGCAAAATTCTCCTTAAGCGTGGCGTACATCTTGAACTACTTGAACGCCCATGAAATCTGTTCAGGATGTTCATATGTGTTCGAAGTTGGTGGGTCCTGCGAGTTTTAATGATTTGGTGGTGCATTCATTGCTAAATATGAGGAAGCAAAACCATGTCTTAAGTGATGTCAATCCTTGGTTTTTCAAAGTAAGTAATCATTTCGGGAACTGGCGATTACTTCAAAAATGCTGCCATATATTCAATGCATGCGTGCGATGTCTAATCCACAAACTTAACACACTCAGACTAAAAATTGGAATTATTGCATTCAATGTTTCTGTATCATTGCCTTCACTAATAAGGTATGAAGGATTGTTAGTGCTCCGCATTTGTTCCTCGCTACTGCATTTTTGTTTTTCCTGGATAGGAATCTTGTTTGCTGCTAGTCGTCGTCTGGTTGTTCAACTATGAAGGTGAGTCTTTTTCTTGTCCTCTCCAGTGGTTTTTGCTTGCATTTTCTCTCTTACAGAAAGTTTTGCTGTAACCGGTTTAGGCTTATTGTTTTAAATTATGAAGTCCACACTACATTTGTTTGGGAACATTTTTAGCCTGGCATCCACTGAACCCATAGTTAGCGATACTGACCTAAAAGGGGAAACCTTGAGGTGTTGAAAGAGAGGGTGTTCAAGGGAATCGACAAGTCTTTTGGTGTGGAGATTTTGAGTAGCGGTCTCATAGAAGCCGCAGCTTTTCCCCTAGCCACTCCTTGCCCAGAATTGATTTGGGAATGTATTGCTAGATACGACCCAGTGTCTAAAACCATTAGGAGAGACAATGGTGAAACCCTTCTTGCCATAAATTGTGAAGTAATTTCCTCAGTCTTCAAGATACCTGATTACCAGTTCTTCAGCTTTTCCCCTGCTCAGTCAATCACCGAGTTCAACACAAATAGAACTGGACACCGTAACAATGTAGCAAAATTCTGGCTGAAGGTTCCTCAAAGAGGTGGTTCCAGGTTACCCAAGAATCCTAATAAGAATCACATGTTGCCTCACATTCATGACGCAGTGCTTTTGTTGCACCGAGCCAGAGGATCCGTTGAAGCTTATAGCTTCGACGACTAGATTTATTGCTACGTGCAACTGGTTTTAGAAGGGAAGCAATATTTGGATTGGGTTGAATTGATTGCTGATTCAATGAGAGAACAACTGAGTATGGCTAAACAGTTCAAACAGAACTTCTTTATGTCTTCATATCTCTTGTATTGTTTGGCTTGTGTTAAGGAGTTGGTTGGAATACTGAAACAACTCACATAATATGAAAGCCAAAAGAATCTCCGAAGATGCACAGACTTTGATAAAGAGGTTTGGTAGTTTTTTATATCTAGTTTCCATGCTTCTGTTACATACAGGTAGGTGGCTTTGAAGAGGAGCCCTTCAAGCTCCCTCACTTCTATTTAGATTGCTTTGTTCTGGCGGAGATATGTAGACAACTAACCTTTGTAATCAAAAAGGCACAACCCAGGGACAAATGGGAAGGTCATTTTCCCATCCAATTGGGTGCGTTGTCCTGCAATTCGATGTCTGACGCTTTGAGTATTGGAGCAGACCTCAGGAATTTCAATTTTTCCCTGTATCCTGAAAGGAAAGGTTTTGATAATAAGGGATTTTTCCGAAGTCTTGGTCTAATGCCATACCTCCCAATGCCACAGTTAGAGGATTTCTGGGAAGATTGTACAGATGAACTCGAGGTATTCAAAAGGGGAAACATGAGATTGGTGTTAGAACAAGTTGTTTCATTGCAGATAAAGTTGGATACTAAGGGGCTTGAAGAGGACTATCTAGAGCTATTCGAACCAAGGTACTTAGCTCGTGCAGAAGTTGAAATGCCTCCAATTGACTGGGATGAGGAAGAGAAAGATGATATACAGTTAAGAACCAAAGGAGTTTTGGAAAGGACCATGGCGTGGGTGGCCAATAAGAAAGCAACGAAATTAGGCGTTGAGTCTAATTTTGCGAGAAGTAATAAGGATCCTCTACCTTCACCAAAGTGTCTTTCTAACAATACTTCCATGCCTGTTTGTGCAGGTAAGGATAACAAGCTGCCCGAGCTTAGACATAGGTCTAATTCAGCTTTGGATTTTTGTACTCCTCGGCATACCCGGTCCCGAAGTGCTGCTCAAAGAAAGATGGATCAGGAAAATGATACATGGGTGAAAGATACCATTCTTGATGCCCAGATATTTGAAATTGAAGACTTGGATGCCGTTGTTGCTAGTGCCCTGGATTCTCATACGATGACTATGGCTATGACGCCACCTTCCAAAATGATCGAAGGAACCACTGGTTCTAGTGCAACTCCTAAGTGGTTGACCACCTTGGTGAAAAAAAAGCGAAGTTTTCTTCTTGTGACTATTCCGATTCAGGAAATGGTCGTTAAGTACACAAAGAAGAATCCAAAGCCGAAAAGGTTCAAGACTGCCGCTCGCCTGGACAATGATGAGGGAACTGGAAAATGGGTTGCTGAAATTGCCTCGTACAAACCCAAGGATGAAAACAAGGAGGCTAGCCCCGATGATTTTGAGATCACAAAGGTGGAATTGGGAAACATGAGTAGAGACATAGACAATCATTTCTTCCAGGTATCGACAAAGAAAATGCTCACCAGGTCGGAGAAGGATGGGCGAGAAAAGAGAGAATTAAAGCGACACATAAACGTTCTGACCCAGTTCATCGATAGTATTGGTTGCCTTGGGGCACTCCCAATATCTCATGCTATAGAGAACTTCGACCCAACTTCGTTGAAAAATAAAAAGCTAATGAGCCAAGTTCAACGAGCCAAGAGTATTGCTGAAGCTGTGGAGAAATGGATTGAGGGAATAATCAAGGACAGTGAGAAGTACATTACTGACTCCTTGAGGCTATGCGATGAGATACAGGGTCTTATTGCCGAAGTTCAAAATCAGCTTGTGTCGTGGGAGAAGGAGGAGCACAAATGACAGAATATCTTGCCCTTGTTTGCCAAAATAGAAGAATATGGAGTTACCAGGTTTTTGACAGAACACTCAACCAAGCTGGTGGTGGATGAATGTCAACTTTTTGTGCTGAAGAAAACCATAATGTGGCAAGTGCTTACCTTCAAGTCTGTGATCACCGATGCTAAGACCTTTGTTTACGAACTCCAGGATCTCCAGTGCAGCATAGTTAATGATAACAAGGTGGTTAACCCTGACCATGATTGGCAGTTGGGAATTTGTGAGTTGAGCACACAGGATGCAATTAGGTCTTTTCGGATGAACATGGAGAAAATCAAGGCCAAGGGTAATTTCACTCCGAAAGATATAACAAGGGTGGCTAGGATTGAGTCTATGACTTTCATTGGAAATGATCAGCTGCTGAAACATGCTGAAAAGATGGTGAAGCACCGGTGGAATAAGGAGGCGGCGAAGGCAAAGCTCAATGTGATGAAAGTTTGGAACCAATCTATTGTTCAAGAACTCACAACCACTCACGATGCCCGCGAAAGCGGAGAGGATGATGATGATGATGGAAAAGTGGCATAATGCATTGATTCAGGCCTAGTTCCCTTTATTTTTGTAATTTCTCATGGTTATGCAAAGACTTCGGGACATCTGTCCCAAAATACTTCTTGTTGGTTTCATAACTATTTACGGGGGAGGTCGATTTTTCAGGGAGACCTCCCCTGTTCTAAAACTATAAATTAAGGAAAGATAGATAGAATGGGGGTTAGATTTTGTGACCAAATTTTGGTTGGTTTTTGTTTTTCCCTCCATTTTGTGTATTTTCTGTTTTGTAGAAGGAAGAATCAGACTGCTAAATCTGGAATGGAAAAAGATTTATACATGTATTATCGTGCCTTTGTTGCATAAGAATATATATATAGAATGATCATACTGTTCTTAGGAGAAGGAAAATATGTGTGTTTTGAATCTGTGTAGATACATATCTTTGCATATGTTTATCTAATCAAATAAGAGTAAGGATATTTCCATTGCAGAAAATTATTATTCTTCTGATATTCCTTCCTTTGAGTGTTTGTTTTCTTTAGAGAAGATTCATGTTTGAAGATAGATTTGGTTTCTTAAATCTGTTCATTCTTTATTAAACCTGTGGAAATGGTGTACTAAACTTTGTTTTAGTTGCTGTCATCTCTTATATTGAAAATGTAGACGTATAAAAATGACCATATTCCTAAATGAATATTTTATGTTCATTTCTCTATTTAATTAAATCCAATTTAATTAAATTATCCACATTCTTCAATTTTATTAAGTAAATTACTCAATTTATTTAAATAAAATTCACTATACCCATTTAATGAATAAATCATTTTATTCAATTAAATCCCCCTATCCACTTTTAATTAAATTTAAATTTAATTAAATAGTTATCCTAAATTGAATAAATCTAATTTATTTAATTGCAACCAAATTGAATTAAATTACTTTATTTCAATTAAATCCTATTATCCCTCCATCCACTTGCAAAATCCCAAACCCCTTTCTAATCCCTTCTAGAATCTTCTAATCGCTTCTAATTAACCTAACCCCTCCTCTAAACTTTGTCACATCCCTAAGCAAAGGGAAGTCACTTCTCAAACCCTCAAAGTCTTTGATAACCATTAAAGGCTTTCAACCTTCAACCACTAAATGGCTCAAAGTCTTTGATAACCATTGAAGGTTTTCAACCTTCAACCACTTATTCCCCAAAGTCTCCAATAACCATTAATGGTTAACTCAAACCCTCCTACATGGTTAAAACATTTGTTTTGACTCAACCTTCATCCAACCCAAGGGTCTCATCAGGCCATTAATGCTTTGACCATGATTATCTCTTAATCATTTGCACAAAGGTTTATCCTTGGATTAACTCTTAATCCAGTGGGTAATCTTAATTTAGACTTGACTCTTAGCCTCTAGATAACCATGAGGTCTTCTCAGGCATTCAATGTCTCCAACCCCTTCTCTCAATCCAACCCTATGTTGACACTTGTCACCATTTCATTGGTGCCAATTATAAACATGGATCCCCAACTTTCAAACTCAACCCTTGATTAAACCATTCAATCCTGACCATCCATTTTCCTGTTCTTGCTATAAATAGAGCTCTCATTCCTCCATAACAATCATCCTTCAAATTTGTAGCATCACACTTATGCTCAAATACATTCAAGCTTTCTCATTTCATATATGCTCATCATTTAGCCTCTTTTAGATCAGGAATTAGACTAAATATGCATGTTTAGAATAATTTCTTTATCATTTTAGTTCAATCATAGACTAAATATATTATGTTAGGATAGTATTCATACTAATCTTGTCATCTTATCATTTAGTTTATTGCATTTCTAAGATCATACATAGCTTAGCATACCTTTCACACTAAAAACTATCAGTGCATCCCTCGTTCTTGCATTTGCCATCCCTGAACCATTTTGCTCAGTAATCTGAGAGCAAAACATTGGTTTGAGGGACATTGTGAGATAGAGAACCATGGGACCCACCTTGGGAAGCTGAGTAATACGTTATTACTCCATAGCTTGCACCAAAAAGTCCTGTGTGTGTGTGGACTAGTATTATAACATATTTTCACATATTGAATTCTATCAGCCCACTTTTCCCGCATACATTTCTGGCATCCACCGTGGGGCCCGACCCCAAATATCATATCGGTTTTTGAAACTAATCATTTTTGCAGGTCCGTGGGAAACAGGAATTGGCGCGTGGAAAACATTCCATAGCGCATCTGGTTAACAGTCTAGCGCATCCCGCTTACTGTTTAGCGCGTGGGGTCTATACTTTAGCATGTGAAGACCTTTTCTCAGCGCATGACTCCCTCTAAAAATTTCCTGTAGGTCTCGACGCGGGCGAAACACAGAGTAGTGCATCAAGTTAACATATTAGCGCATCCAGCTCACAGTTCAACGCTTGTAGACCATCATCCAGCACGTACAATTAAAACGTTAGTGCATCATATTTCTAATTTTCCTGCAGGACTGAGCGCGGGAGAGTGAAAAAGACAGAACAGCGCTTCCAAAACACAGTGTAGCGCATCCAACAAACAGTGTAGCGCGTTGATACTTAGTTTTAGCGCATCAAGAATATATTGTAGCGCATACAATCTGTTCTGTAGCGCATCACAAACAGAAGACTAAAATTAAAATTGTAACTGTAATAGAATTTAGACTTGTAGAAGTCCACTGAAATCCAAATTTTCTAACTCATGGATCGCAATTTTGCAGGGCTCTAACAGTTTTCTCGCAGGTGGAGCGGACCATTTTTCTTTTAAAAAATGATTTCTTTTGCTGACCAACCCGTCGAATTTACTTTGTTGACCAAATTCATTTTCATAGATTAGAAAATCATTGATTTGCACGGATAAAATAAACACCATTTTTTTGTGGAGCAACATCTCCACATAGATTTTAGCAAATCACTGAATTGAAAGGCTAAAAATAAACCAACTTGATTGCTTTGTCTTGAAAGTGGAAGGAATATGCTCTCCCCTTAACTGGGTGATCAAAAATCCAAACCGCTCTTACAGCTTTCATTATTTCAAGCATTTACATCCTTTAGCAGGTCTGCCTTCCTGAGGAGTTGGAATCAACTCTTAAAGCCATTTATGGCCGGTGTGAAGGGAACGACCTAAGTGGGGAATGACTTTGATGCCAAGAATTCCAACCCACTATAATCAAATGTGGAAAGTGACGAAAGCCCTTTTCAACGGTTGTGCGCAATGATTAGCCTTCCCCCAGTATCCTTGAGATACGTAAAGCCTTTGTTCTAAAGTTTGGGAAGCCTCCTGAGGGAGTTTATCACTAACGACCGAACGGGAAGCCTGATTATGAACCTTAGAAATAGAAGCTTTGAACCGAGTCAGTAACCAAACATTTGTAACATCATAGTGCAAGGGTGGGGAAGAATCCGCCCCTAAGATTACTCACCATATATCTCCCAAGATAACTACTCAACTGTGAAGCAATTCACTTTGAGTTAATTTCTGGCAAAAGGCAAAAAAACGGGCGCCCTCTAGGGGGTGACACGGCTGCTTGAGCTGACGGAGTATCGAGACTAGTGAGCTATGATGTTATTTATGACCCTTGATTAAAGAGTCTTTCTAAAGTGTGTTATTTGTATCCAAACCTGTTAAAACATTGGGGATTTGAACACATCCTCGTAGAACATACACTTTTTGTTAGCTTAGGCAAGATGGTTGTACTTTTTGTGCTGTGTTTGCATTTATTACCTCAGAAAATCATCCATCACACTTGAAAATTTAACAACAAAATTTCAAAATTCACAAAAACCAGATCAAAGGAAAAATCAGGGCATTTTAGCGCATGAGAGCAACATCTTAGCGCGTAGACTACTTCTGTTAGCGCATCCAAACTTCAAATTAGCGCGTTAGTTCAAAACAGTAGCGTTTCATCTTAAGGCAAAAACAGTGCAAAATCCTTTAGCGCATCCGAAAAATAGACTAGCGCGTGGAAACAACAGCTTAGCGCGTGGAAATCAAACATTAGCGCATAAAGTCAAACAGTTAGCGCGTGACAGGCCCAGACTAGCGCATAGGTTTTTCAACGGTTAGACAACAATTTTTACAACAGTCCTAACTTTAGCATGTGTCCGAGGGCAGCCTAGCACGTGAGCTTATTATTTTAGCGCATCAAGGAATTTCAGTAGCGCATGTAAACTCTGTTCTAGCGCGTGATCGAAAATAGAAAAACAGAAAGCAAAAACCGAGAAAAATTTTCAAATTTCAAAAACATTTTCAGAAACCTTTTTCATCAAAAATCATTTTTCATCACAACAGAGTGACAAACAAACCATTAAAACTATTTCTCAAGCCAAATTTGTGACAAAAACGAACGTTGTCAGAATCTTAAACGAATCGCACAATAGAGGATGTCTCTCCTATCATAATCCGGAAATCTCATCATCAGTGTCAACAGAATCATTTATCATCCTACGAATTTTATCTCAAAACACTTGCTTAAAATTTTCAAATTGTCAAATCAAGTTTCCAGATCGGGAGGCTTTTATCCATACCATTTGACACGCTTTGTCATGAAGGGGCATCTAAAAGCCTTCACTTTGATAGAGTAAGATTTGAAATTTTCAAAAATAAGAATCAACTAAATCCAAACAAATCAAAGGAAACCATTGATCACTTTGATAGAGTAAGATGTGTTCATTCCATCTTACCACAGATCACGATGGGGGTTCTTGTCCCGATATGATAAGACATGTTCAGATGCAAAACACAAAAGATGAATTAGGTGAGTTCACTGAAGCAGAAAAAATTCAAGAGGTACCTGGCAACTCTGGAACGTTCTACCTCGAATATGAGTCAAATTTGGAAAGAGGTAGTAACATTTTGGTGACCCTTGAAGGTCCTGCATGTGCGATTCTAACAAGGAATCAACGAACTTCCCAGTCTTCTTCTTTTGTGAATCCTTCTGGAAGCAATTTCAAAGGTAAAGATCTCCCAAGTAATAGCTTTTCAAAGACCCCTGAAGTTAGAATTTTGCAAAGGAACCATGAAGATAACAATAGCTCTTCCTCCTCCTCCTCCTTTAACATCATTGAGTTTTGTAAAGTTTCTACTATTCAACTTCCCACTACTGAGTATTTGAAACTGAACCCAAAAGAACTAGATAAACTGGTCAAATATGTTAAGGGAGATTCTTCTTCGGAGTCCCTAGTACACGGATGTGTGGAGAATAGTGATTTAACTGCTGTTGAAAAATCTTCATCTGTCCCGTGCCCATTAGCTAACTTGGCTGATCCCTGTGCTTTTCATGATGCTAAAAATGGGCTTGAGGTTGAGATTCTGAAACTTGAACCTTTCTACATATCCCTTCTCCTGAATGGTCAAAAGCTTAGCAATTGCATAATAGATTCAGGGGCATCAGACAACATAATGCCTTCACCTGTGGCTAAGTCTCTAGGTTTGACTCTCACGAAAACATTTGGGAGATGCTTTTCAATGGATGGGAAACAGGTTCCTCTTATTGAACAAGTAAAAGACGTCCAAGCAGTGCTAGCAGCATGCCCTGATAAAAGAGTAAAATTAACTATCCTGGTTGTTGATATTCCCGCAAGTTACGAAATGCTTTTGAGTAGAACTTTTTGCAAGGATCTTGGAGGTGAAATCAAAATGGACTAGTCTAAAGCCATTATTCCCCTTGGAAAATAGAGAATCAAGCTTGAACCTGAGCCAAAAAATAAGTACACTGTTTTTCCTTCGAACAACCCCAAAGCCTAGATTTTGTTTCAAGAATGCGAGTTTGGGAACTATCTCATTCTTGCACCTGGCGAAAGGGAACCAAAAGAAGCTGTTGACGAACTTGGCAGGTTGTGGCAGATGGAATTTGATGGAAGTTGCACCAACTCTGGCTCTGGAGCAGGGGTAGTTTTGTTGTCACCCACTGGTAATATTTTCCCGTTTTCTTTCAAGTTGGATTTTAAGAATACTAATAATACTGCAGAGTATGAGGCATTATTATTAGGATTAAATGAGGCCAGATGTAAAGGTATCAAATTGCTCAAAGTTAAAGGTGATGCAGAGTTGATTGTTAGACAGGTGAGAAATGTTTATACAGTTAAGAATGACAGATTGAGACATTATAGAAATAGGGTTTGGGATGAGTTAGAATTCTTTGATGCTTTCTCGATTGAAGCCATTTCGAGGGAACAAAACAGTAGGGTAGATTCGTTGGCCGTTTCAGCTTCACTTTTGTTACCGCATCCAGACTTTAAGGATACTTCATATAGGATTGAAATGATTTATAGGCCTAGTGTCCTTGATAATGTAAATCATTGGCAAGTGTTTGATGTGGATGCACAGATCAAAGATTTCCTAGAATGTGTTTAGTCATTCTCCCAATCATATTTTGAAGGTTCTGAAAATGCCTGCAAGGAGTTTAGTCCAGACCCAGATGTTGATCCTACAAATAGTTTTATTCAGCTCAAAGGCAACAAAATTCTGAAAGGGCTAGTGACTCTGGAGAGGTTTTTCACCAGAGATGATGCATTCATAGGCAAGAAAGTTCCCAAGGATGATGGGAAAGGAAGTTATGAGAAAATAAATTTGGACAATGAGTCCAACCCAAAAGAGGTAACAATTGGCAAGTGTTGTTCTACGGAGGAGAAGCGAGCACTTGGCACACTACTGAAACAATACATTGATGTTTTCGCTTGGTCCTACGATGACCTGAAGGAGTTTAGAGATGGGCATTTTCAGCATCAAATTCCATTGAAGCCAAGCGTCTCTCCTTTCAGGTAAAAATTGAGGAATTTCAACCCCATAATGGTGGATGCAATTTTTAAAGAGGTTGATAAAATGCTTAAGGCCGTAATCATATATCCAATTCATCACTCTACCTAGGTAGCCAACATTGTGCCTGTAAGGAAGAAGAATGGGGAGATTTGTATTTGTGTTGATTTTTGAAATTTGAATCAGGCAAGTCTGAAGGACAACTACACTTTACCCAATATGGACCACATTCTACAGACGGTATCTGGGTCAGAGATGATGTCGATGTTAGACGGTTTTTCTGGTTACAATCAAATTAGTGTTGCAGAGCATGAACAGCACAAGACGACATTCATCACTTCGTGGGGAACATTCGCATATAACAGTATGCCTTTTGGTTTAATAAATGTCGGAGCTACCTTTCAAAGAGCTATGGATTCCTCTTTTAAGGATTTTCGAGATAGAATTATTGTTGTTTACCTAGATGATCTGACGGTATTTTTGAAAGAGAAGAAGAATCATCTCAAGGATCTGAGTGCAGTTTTGCAGCGTTGTCGAGAGCACAGAATCTCTCTGAACCCAAAGAAATCAGTTTTTTGTGCCACGAAGGGCAAATTGCTAGGACATATTGTCTCAAATGAAGGAGTCAAAATCAACCCTGAGAGAGTTAACGTGATTCAACGTCTCAGTTTACCTTCCAACCGGACTGGAGTAAGGTCATTCTTTGGTCAAGTGAATTTCTTAAGGAGATTTGTTCCGGAGTTTGTAGAAACTACAAAACACATCATCAGCTTGTTAAGCGAACAACATCCTTTCAAATGGACTGAAGAGGCCAAAGAAGCTTTTGAAAGAATCAAGGGTTCAGTTACAAATGCGCCTACTCTCATTAACCCAAATTTCACAAAAGACTTCATTTTGTATTGTTATGCATCAGAGCATACGATGTCTGGAATACTATTACAGTTGGATGAATCTGGAGCTAAAGCACCTATAGCGTTCATGAGTATTCCGCTCAAGAAGCATGAGCTTAAGTACTTACTCTTGGAGAAACACGACTATGTCATAGTCAAAGCTGTGAAATAGTTTCAGTACTATATTCTACACTCCCACTCTTTGGTTTTTGTCCCAGACTCCACAGTGAAAAGCATTTTAACTCAGCAAGAGGTTGGACTAAATAAAAGAGCAACTTGGGTAACAAAAATTTAAGAATGTGATTTAGATATTCGCCCTGTGAAGATAGTCAAAGGACAAGGCTTATGCAGGTTAATAGCAGAAAATGAGATGGAAATAGAAGCCGAATTACCATTAACTCTTTTTGTTGGATTGCAGGATACCTGGTTCTCTGATGTGGGCCGTTATTTGACTTATGGTAGCTACCCAAGTCATTTGTCAGCAAAAGAACAAAGGAATATTAAGTTAAAGGCTGCTAAGTATGTAATTTGGCGGGGTCTTTTGTACAAAAAGGGTTTAGATGGAACATACTTAAAGTGTGTAGATAAACCTCAACAGCAAAAACTTCTGAAGATTTACCATGGTGAAGCCTGTGGGGGACACTTCTCATCGTCTGTTACTACTTTCAAAATTTTGAGGAATTGTTTTTATTTGCCAGGCATGTTTAGGGATGCATATATTTATGTTAAAGAGTGTGAGAAATACCAACTCTTTTCCAGGAAGCCACATTTGGCGGCCCTGCCTTTAAGGCCTGTGGTAGTAGACGAACCTTTCAAACAGTGGGGCATTGATTTCATAGGGCCAATAAACCCTCATTCCAGTGCTGTTCATATGTACATTTTGACAGCAACTGGCTACTTTACCAAGTGGGTAGAAGCCATTCCCACTAAAAGACAAACTCAAAGGTTGTGTGTAGTTTTCTCAAGGATTACATCCTAGTCCATTTTGGGGTTCCCCAAAAGATTGTTGCAGATAACGCATCATATTTCTCTTCTGAGGAGTTAACTATGTTTTGCTATGAGCATCAGATTACCCTCTCGCATTCTTCTGATTACTTTCCACAGGGTAATGGACTGGCAGAGTCCAGCAACAAGAACCTGATAGTCATCATGAAAAAGTTGGTTGACGAAAATGCTTGAAATTGGCATAAGAAGGTATATGAGGCTTTGTGGGTAGATAGAACCATGCCCAAGAGGGCCATTGGAATGACACCTTTTGAGCTTGTGTATGGGGTCAGAGCAAAACTTTCTTTACCTCTGGAATTATCAGCAGCCAAGCTGCAGATAGTAGTGGAGGATTCTTTCTTTCATAATCCTTTGGAGAAAAGAATTATGTACCTGACAAAGTTGGAAGAGGAGAGGGAGTTGCTGGTGGATAGAATCTCGGAGCATCAAAGTCGAGTGAAGAGGATTTTTGACATGAGAGCTCGGCCAAGAGGTTTCCTAATAGAAGATGAAGTGTTGTTATGGGATAAAAGGAAAGAGCCAAAGGGTGCTCACAACAAGTTTGATCCATTATGGAAAGGCCCTTTCAAGATCTGCGAAGCGGTGGGACAAAATGCTTTCAGACTCAGCTACGCCAATGGAGCGGTTATGCCCTATACCTACAACGGGCAAGATCTCAAGCTCTATAAATTATAAGTCTTGTGGTCGAGAGTTTTGTATATAGTAGCTTAGGTGTTCTTAGTTGTGAGTCACCTTATCCTTCCCCTTTTTGTTTTTGGTCATGCGAAACCAGAGTTTGAGAGTTCTTTGCATTTTCCTTTGTAAAATACAATCCCTAGTCAGAGCCAATGTTACTGCATCATTTATTCCTCATGATAAGAGTGATTCATCTTATAAAATTTTCAGTCAGAGTCCTAATATTTCTTGTAATACCTCGGTTCAAGTCCTTAGTACGTCTATAAATCATTTTTCAATCATAGAAGTCAAGTTTAGGTAATTGGTTGAACTTTGTGAACACGTTACACCATTTTGAACCGGGTTCAACAGGTTCATTTAGGTTCCATAGGTTCCTAGGTGTTCAAGGAGGTTTTTCATACTAATATTTTCTCTAAGTGTCTTGCAGCGACTCTCTAAAAGTTTCTTGTTTGGTGATATGGTGCTTTATTTCTCTTCGGGTTTTGAACTCATTGAACCAAGTTCAAGAGTTTCAAACATGTTCAACATGTTCAATATAGCACAAGTGGTCAGCAACTTGATATTATTAGTTTTCTCGGCAAAATTCTCCTTAAGCGTGGCATACATCTTGAACTACTTGAACGCCCATGAAATTTGTTCAGGATGTTCATATGTGTTCAAAGTTGGTGGGTCCCACGGGTTTTAATGATTTGATGGTGCATTCATTGCTAAATATGAGGAAGCAGAACCATGTCTTAAGTGACATCAATCCTTGGTTTTTCGAATTAAGTAATCATTTCGGGAACTGGCGATTACTTCAAAAATGCCGCCATGCATTCAATGCATGCGTGTGATGTCTAATCCACAAACTTAACACGCTCAGACTGAAAATTGGAATTATTGCATTCAATGTTTCCGTATCATTGCCTTCACTAATAAGGTATGAAGAATTGTTAGTGCTCTGCATTTGTTCCATGCTACTGCGTTTTTATTTTTCCTGGATAGGAGTCTTGTTTGCTACTAGTCGTCGTCTGGTTGTTCAACTGTGAAGGTGAGTCTTTTTCTTGTCCTCTCCAGTGGTTTTTGCTTGCATTTTCTTTCTTACAGAAAGTTTTGTTGTAACCGGTTTAGGCTTATTGTTTTAAATTATGAAGTGCACACTATATTTGTTTGGGAACGTTTTTAGCCTGGCATCCACTGAACCCATAGTTAGCGATACTGACCTAAAAGGGGAAAACCTTGAGGTGTTGAAAGAGAGGGTGTTCAAGGGAATCGACAAATCTTTTGGTGTGGAGATTTTGAGTAGCGGTCTCATAGAAGCCGCAGCTTTTCCCCCAGCCATTCCTTGCCCAGAATTGATTCGGGAATGTATTGCTAGATACGACCCAGTGTCTGAAACCATTAGGAGAGACAATGGTGAAACCCTTCTTGCCATAAATCGTGAAGTAATTACCTCAGTCTTCAAGATACCTGATTACCAGTTCTCCAGCTTTTCCCCTACTCAGTCAATCACAGAGTTCAATGTAGACAGAACTGGACACCGTAACAATGTAGCAAAATTCTGGTTGAAGGTTCCTCAAAGAGGTGGTTCTAGGTTACCCAAGAATCCTAATAAGAATCACATGTTGCCTCACATTCATGACATAATGCTTTTGTTGCACCAAGCCAAAGGATCCGCTGAATTTTATACCTTCGATGACTGGATTTATTGCTACGTGCAGCTGGTTTTAGAAGGGAAGCAATATTTGGATTGGGCTGAATTGATTGCTGATTCAATGAGAGAACAACTGAGTATGGCTAAACAGTTCAAACAAAACTTCTTTATGTCTTCATATCTCTTGTATTGTTTGGCTTGTGTTAAGGAGTTGGTTGGAATACCGAAACAGCTCACTGAGGAGGATGTTCCCGTATATGAGTTCTATCCCATGCTGCAAAAGGAGAAAGCCTTACAGGATTTCAGAAGGGTGCACAATGCTTTTCTCGGTGATTTGTGTCATGAATTGAAGAATATGAAAGCCAAAAGAATCTTCGAAGATGCACAGACTTTGATAAAGAGGTTTGGTAGTTTTTATATCTAGTTTCCACGCTTCTGTTACATACGGGTAGGCGGCTTTGAAGAGGAGTCCTTCAAGCTCCCTCACTTCTATTTAGATTGCTTTGTTCTAGCGGAGATATGTAGACAACTAACCTCTGTAATCAAAAAGGCACAACCCAGGGACAAATGGGAAGGTCATTTTCCCATCCAATTGGGTGCATTGTCCTGTAGTTCGATGTATGACGCTTTGAGTATTGGAGCAGACCTCAGGAATTTCAATTTTTCCCTGTATCCTGAAAGGAAAGGTTTTGATAATAAGGGATTTTCCCAAAGTCTTGGTCTAATGCCATACCTCCCAATGCCACAGTTAGAGGATTTCTGGGAAGATTGTACAGATGAACTCGAGGTATTCAAAAGGGGAAACATGAGATTGGTGTTAGAACAAGTTGTTTCATTGCAGATAAAGTTGGATACTAAGGGGTTCGAAGAGGACTATCTAGAGCTATTCGAACCAGGGTACTTAGCCCATGGAGAAGTTGAAATGCCTCCAATTGACTGGGATGAGGAAGAGAAAGATGATAGATAGTTAAGGACCGAAGGATTTTTGGAAAGGACCACGACGTGGGTGGCCAATAAGAAAGCAACGAAATTAGGCGTTAAGTCTAATTCTCTGAGAAGTAATAAGGATCCTCTACCTTCACCAAAGCATCTTTCTAACAATGCTTCTATGCCTGTTCGTGCAGGTAACGATAACAAGCTGCCCCAGCTTAGACATAGGTCTAATTTAGCTTTGGATTTTTGTACTCCTCGGCATACCCGGTCCCAAAGTGCCGCTCAAAGAAAGATGGATCAGGCAAAGGATACAGGGGTGAAAGATACCATTCTCGATGCCTAGATATTTGAAATTGAAGACTTGGATGGCGATGTTGCTAGTGCCCTGGATTCTCATATGGTGACCATGGCTATGACGCCACCTTCCAAAATGATCGAAGGAACCACTGGTTCTAGTGCAACTCCTAAGTGGTTGACCACCTCGGTGAACAAAAAGTGGAGTTTTCTTCCCATGACTATTCCGATTCAGGAAATGGTCGTTAAGTACATAGAGAAGAATCCAAAGCCGAAAAGGTTCAAGACTGCCGCTCGCCTGGACAATGATGAGGGAACTAGAAAATGGGTTTCTGAAATAGCCTCGTACAAACCCAAGGATGAAAACAAGGAGGCTAGCCCCGATGATTTTGAGATCACAAAGGTGGAATTGGGAAACATGAGTAGAGACACAGACAATCATTTCTTCCAGGTATCGACAAAGAAAATGCTCAACAGGTCGGAGAAGGATGGGCGAGAAAAGAGAGAACTAAAGCAACACATAAAAGTTCTAGCCCAGTTCATCGATAGTATTGGTTGCCTTGGGGCACTCCCAATATCTCATGCTACAGAGAACTTCGACCCAACTTCGTTGGAAAATAAAAAGCTAATGAACCAAGCTCAACGGGCCAAGAGTATTGCTGAAGCTGTGGAGAAATGGATTGAGGGAATAATCAAGGATGGCGAGAAGTACATTACTGACTCTCCGAGGCTATGCGATGAGATACAGGGTCTTATTGCAAAAGTTCAAAATCAGCTTGTGTCGTGGGAGAAGGAGGAGCACAAATTGCAGAATATCTTGCCCTTGTTTGCCAAAATAGAAGAATATGGAGTTACCAGGTTTTTGACGGAACACTCAATCAAGCTGGTGGTGGATGAATGTCATCTTTTTGTGCTAAAGAAAACCATAATGTGGTGAGTGCTTACCTTCGAGTCTATGATCACCAATGCTAAGACCTTTGTTTATGAACTCCAGGATCTCCAGTGCAGCATAGTTAATGATAACAAGGTGGTTAACCCTGACCATGATTGGCAGTTGGGAATTTGTGGGTTGAGCACACAGGATGCAATCAGGTCTTTTCGGATGAACATGGAGAAAATCAAGGCCAAGGGTAATTTCACTCCGGAAGACATAACAAGGGTGGCTAGGATTGAGTCTATGACTTTCATTGGAAATGATCAGCTGCCAAAACATGATGAAAAGATGGTGAAGCATCGGTGGAATAAGGAGGCGGCGAAGGCAAAGCTCAATGCGATGAAAGTTCCAAACCAATCCATTGTTCAAGAATTCACAACCGCTCATGACGCCCATGAAAGTGGAGAGGATTATGAGGATGGAAAAGTGGCATAATGCATTGATTCAGGCCCAGTTCCCTTTATTTTTGTAATTTCTCATGGTTATGCAAAGACTTCGGGACATCTGTTCCAAAATACTTCTTGTTGGTTTCATAACTGTTTATGGGGGAGGTCGAGTTTTCAGGAAGACCTCCCCTGTTCTAAAACTATAAATTAAGGAAAGATAGATAGAATGGGGGTTAGATTTTGTGACCAATTTTTGGTTGGTTTTTGTTTTTCCCTCCGTTTTGTGTATTTTCTGTTTTGTAGAAGGAAGAATCAGACTGCTAAATCTAGAATGGAAAAAGATTTATACATGTATTATCATGCCTTTGTTGCATAAGAATATATATATAGAATGATCATACTATTATTGGGAGAAGGAAAATCTGTGTGTTTTGAATCTGTGTAGATACATGTCTTTGCATATGTTTATCTAATCAAATAACAGTAAGGATCTTTCCATTGCAGAAAATTATTATTCTTCTGATATTCCTTCCTTTGAGTGTTTGTTTTCTTTAGAGAAGATTTGTGTTTGAAGATAGATTTGGTTTCTTAAATCTGTTCATTCTTTATTAAACCTATGGAATTAGTGTACTGAACTTTGTTTCAGTTGTTGTCATCTCTTATATTGAAAAGATAGGAAAAATTGCTTTCTCCTTTTTAGGAAACATGTATGAAATATCAGCCTCTCATCCAAGAATGAAGTAGGCAACCTTACATGCTTTTGAGTTAAAAGCTATTATTCAAATTAAAATAGTTAAAAACATTCCTTGAAAAACCGAGATAGGGAGCTGTACCTATGAAAAATTCAGAGGGAAGTGATTTATGCAACACTTACCCAATTGTTTAGTGAAACACTTGTCCTTAAAATAAGGCAACAGAGTTCGAAATTGATCATTTTAAAAAGGGACAAATCTATTCACTAACAAATACATATCCCACAATAGAACACCAAGATTTATGTGTGGAAAACCCAAACAGGGAAAAACCACGGTGAGCACCTGCCCACAACATATATCCATTGTGAATAGAAATGATTACAAAGATAGAGCTAATTGCTCCAGACTTGGACACCAAGGCTAAGTATTCATGGGGCAAGATACAAAGAGGACTTTCAAAGCTTGAAGCTAACTGCACTCAAGGCAAGATACAAAAAATAATATGAAGAGAAGGATCTCCTGATCATGAACCTGTTAGTAAACTCTGCATCAAGAGACCAACATCAACACACACAAATGTGATCTCAACTGCCAACACTCTATCTCTAATCTATGACATAGTCTTAGCACAACTTGCATATCATTAAAACATAATTCTTCTTCTCCTCTTTACTGAACCTTACTGATTATCTTCGCATCATACATCTACAATCCTCACCTCACACACTCTTAACTCAATCACACTCATACTTATATACAAGATAGATAATCAAATCTTAAACCACGTCAACCTGAATCAAGATACACTTTTTCAAACCAAAAGCACATTTGTTGATCCACTCTAGGAGAAAGAGAGGACCAAAACACATCTTCCAAAGATTAATTCACCAATCCACAATCATCGGAACCTAACCAACAACATATCCACATGCTATGCAACCATATTAGAAATTACTGATCAAAACATTTTATCCAATGCAAAGAACTCAAATCCGGATCTCCACATGCTACGATGAGACCCATAACATAATAACCACACATCAGCAAATCATATCCGGACTTGAGGATAGGTCAAATATAAAATATCACAACCAGCAACAAACAATGCCACAACTCCTGAAGAACACAAAGATGTTTCTAGACCACAAAACCATCATATCCAAGATACTAAAACTGTATCCAATGAAGATATCAATGACTCTTAACACCAGTAATAGATTCCGAACCCAAGCACTTTTGGAACAACCAACATAACAACTCCACCAATTACGCAGTAAGATAACTCTGCACCACATACATTCTGGACCAAATCAGAACAACAAGTTTGACATCAATGACAACCATAGAAATACATCAACACAAACTTCTAACAATCTCTCCCTTTGTTATTGATGGAAACACTTGATAACATTGGATAAGCACTTGATAATACCTCCACCTCAACCAAAACTCAAAGAAGAATAATATTGCTCAATATCTCTCAAAATCTTAAAATCGCTACTAGAACTAACAACTCGTTCTCTAACTCAATCTCTTCTTGAACTAACAACCTAATATCAGAAATAACAAATCAGTCTCTCCCTATTTTCCATCAAGGACAAAGATCACAACAATGTTGCACACACCACTATGCACCACTTCTCCCCTTGCGAGCAGCCATAACATCAATCCAAGAAAAATAATAGGCATGAAAACTCCCAATAGAAAGATGCATCCCCATAATGCACCTAACTAGAAGGAGGGGAAATGACCCCAAGCTTCTTTTGAAGAAACTCAAATGTATCCTTGGCCAATGCCTTAGTGAAAATATTTGCAACCTGCTCCTTTGTAGAAATGTATTCCAACTAAACTTCCTTCTCAGCAAATTCCTCCCTTAAATAGTGATATATGATTGAAATATGTTTTGTTCTTGAATGCATAACAAGATTCTTCAAAATGTTTATTGCACTTGTATTGTCACACTCAATAGGAATTGCTTCATCATATGTTACCTTGATGTCCTTAAGAGTGTCTCATCCACATCACCTAAGTACAATAAGATGTTGCTACAATGTATTCTACTTCAGCAATAGATAGGGAAATTGAATCTTGTTTCTTACTAAACTAGAAAACTAGTTTGTCTCCTAAAAAGAATTCACGACCATTAGCACTCTTCCGATCATCAACAATTTCGGCCCAATCTACATTAGTATAGGCTTTCAACATGAAATCTCCATGTTTCTTATACCAAATTACAAAGTCTACTATACCTTTGAAGTATCTAAAAATTCTCTTTCTAGAATGCTCATGTGTTGCCTTCGGATTTGCCTAAAATCTAGCTGCCAGACAAAAAGCCTACATGATATCTAGTCTAGACGCAGTCAAATACAACAATCCACCAATCATAGATCTATACTTCTTTTGTTGAACTTCCAAAGACTTGTCATCTTTTCACAACTTGCAAACAACGATTAAAGGGGTAGTAACCAATTTGCAATCATCAAAACCAAAGTTCTTCAACATTTCCTTCATGTACTTGCTCCGAGAAATAAAAATTTCATCTTCTAATTGATTAACTTGCAACCCAAGAAAGAAATAAAACTCATCAATCATTGACATATCAAATTCATTTTGCATCTCTTTAGCAACTTCTTTACATAAATCATCATTTCCTCCAAATATAATATCGTCAATATAAACTATAACAATCAACAACTTATCTTCATTTCCTAAAATTTTGTTGAAGTAAATACCTTTCCAACCTTGCATACCAAACACTAGGTGCTTGTTTAAGTCCATACAAATCTTTCTTCAGTCTACACACCATATCTGGTTCTTTCGTCAATTTGATTCCATCTGGTTGCTCAATGTAAACTTCTTCTTCTAGATATTCATCCAAAAATGTTGATTTCACATCCATCTAATAAACTCTAAGCAAAAAATACAAGAAATATGTATATAGCTTCCATCCTTGCTACCAGAGAAAAAGTTTCTTCAAAGTATATACCTTCTACTTGAGAATATATTTTACATACCAGTCTCACTTTATTCCTTGTCACTTGTCCTTGCTCATTCAACTTATTTATGAATACCCACTTAGTTCTAATTACATTTTTATCCACCGGTCTATAGGTACCAGCTCCCAAGTCTAGTTCTTTTGAATCTGATTTAGTTCTTCTTCCATTGCTTTTACCCAAATCTCATCTTTTCTCACTTCCTCATAAGTCTTCGCCTTTGTCATAGATAGAAAACAATGATTAGCTTGATCTTGAGCTTCTGTAATCTTCCTTCTTATTTGAACACCTTTTGTCTTATCTCCAATTATTTAATTCTCTGAATAATTCTTCTGAACATACTTAGAATGAACTTTCTTTGAATTCTCCTCCTCTTCTGTTCACTTCAAAATTCAGCTATTTTAAGCAACCATGGCAATGTATTTATGACTTTATTGTTTAGTAGTTTACTTAGTATGTCAAATTTTGTAATTTTTATTTGTAATTCTAAGAGTTTTATACTTATTATATGTATTTGTGCTCCCCAAACTTATCCCCTTGGTACTTCATTAAGAAAATCTATAAAACTATGCATTTTTTTCAAAAAATTGGGGTTGATTGGATCAAAGGAAAAACCAAAATGCCATTTTGACTTGGAATGCTCTAACCACCAAGTGCCATTTAATCACAATTACTCATGTGTTATCAATGCTTTATGCTTATGTGGTTAGTATAACATAAGTTGTGACACTCCTATGCCACCGAATATAAATAGAAATGATCAATGAGCTATATGCAAACTACAACTCAATGATATCTTCGTGGCACCTATTTGGTGGCAATGTATACACTATATCCTAAAATACGTATGGAAACCAATAGATCAATTGATGCACTTGATTCTATCTTGCTAGCTTCTTTGTATTTACTACTTACCATACAATGCAAACCCTATATGGAATTGCAATGAATAATGAAACATATCACACAATTAGCAACTTGTTTACCCTTTTGTGCATTGGGTTCTATTTATTTCTACCAAGTTCTTGTCATTTAATCAACTATTATCCTTTCCCATGATTTAAGAAGAGCTCATTAAGGCTAATCCACCCATTGTCTTGCAACCACTACACCCCTGAAACAACATCATTATTTGTCCTCCATTGCTATTACACCCACCCCCCATCAACTAGGCAATATCTCTAATTGAAAATGATTAAATCGATAAAATCTCTTCTTTAGTTTTATTAAAAATAGTGAAGTAGACAAACACCCATATAAGAACTACTCTAAACAATCTATTGAAGGAATTAACTTCAAACTCATTACTAACAAACTCTTTATTATTATTTATGAGTATTAAATATTTTCATAATTTGATATCTCTCGACGTATCTTTTGATTATTTTTTTGGTCAGTAATAAGTTTCTATTAATATTAAAATTAGAAAGTTTACATCTTCAAAGGAAAGTATGCATTATACGACCCCAAAACCACCCAAAAAAACTTCCAACCATACCACCCTACAAATAAATAAAAACCACCATCACGGACCAACCATTCAAACCACCAACCCAAAACATAATACAGTATCATCGAGCACAAAAATTGCTCGTTCTAGTAGATAGATTATGGATGAAAAATTACTACACAAAATAAACATGACAAGATCTAAAAAACACTAAATAGGGATAAACCCTCGCAGATCGAAACAAAAAACCTTTTAATTGAAGATATTTTAGTGAGATCTACCCGGGGTAATTGCGAGGGTTTTCTCACCACTCGCCTTTCTCTTCCTCAGCTGCAATCCTCTGCATTCCATCGTTCTCGCCTCCTCAATGGCTTGTTGCAATGTTGCCTCAACCTCCATTAAGTGTTCAAAGACCTTCAGGGCATCCCATGCCCTTCTCACCTCCTCTCTATATCGTGCCTTTATACCATCTTCTTGCCACCTCGCAAACGGAATGTGATTCCCCGCAACCTCTTGATGAAAGTTCTCCATTCCTTCACACACATCAAAACCAACACCAAAAACCGCCCATTTAAAAATTGACTCCATACCC
This sequence comes from Cryptomeria japonica, assembly GCF_030272615.1. Taxonomy (NCBI): domain Eukaryota; kingdom Viridiplantae; phylum Streptophyta; class Pinopsida; order Cupressales; family Cupressaceae; genus Cryptomeria; species Cryptomeria japonica. The sequence goes on along the minus strand of NC_081407.1, from coordinate 280,151,762 downwards.
AAACGGTTTTCCTGAGGAACTATGACTTCCATCACCTTTTTAATCGATTCCATAGAGTTTTCCAAGTCCAAACCACACGCCAAAATGAGTGAATATATATCCATATTGGTTATGTATCTGTGACTCACGACTCCAAAGGCCTCAACCAAAATCATTTGCACATTCTTCACCAATATTTCATCCTTAAACAGAAACATCCCCTTCAATTGCCTTTCAGATACGGGTCCAAGAAAAGGGCAAAGTTGTTTCTTTGTTCTCAATGTGAAATTTGCCTCCATTGCTCCATGTTTCAACAATGTAAGCACCTTCCACCAACCTTCCCCTGAGATCAACTCTACACTAAACTATCAAATGTTCAAGAAAAATAATAGAGGAAGCCTCACATAAAATAAGAATCAAGATCAAAAGCCAAACAATCATCATAAATGTGTTGTCCAATCATCATCTGCTGCCCTTTCAAGCTAGGTTGGCAGAATTTACCATACTTTCCAATACAATGAATAAATGCACGCTCATTAATATCTCATACTTGTCATAGAGAAACATCCTCTTCCAATGACATAAACTTGAAGTCTTCAATCTTCATTTCACCAACTTTATCAAATGTTAAATCCCAATTGGAAAGTTTGTTTGCTTCAACATTCCCCATTCTTCTAACATGGCTAATTTGGAAGTCTTAAAAAATTGCCAATTCTTCCACTATTGTAGATATTGTGTTCTGAAGGTGTCGTGCATCAATTCTACCCTTCATAATTGCTTGAACTATAATCAAAGAGTCCCCTTCTAAATGGATCTTCGGTATACCTAAAATCTTGCCAAGTCTTACTGCTACCAAAGTTGTTGATGCTTCCATAGTGTTATTTGTCCCATTCTCTAATCTTTTTGCCACTAAAGCCAAAATATTGCCATCCCAATCCCTAGCAATGAAACCTGCACCTGATGGTCCAGGATTCTCCTTTGAAGCACCATAAAAGTTAATATTCCACCATCCCTCTGAATATTTTTCCTATACAACATCATTTTCCGGCAAAAGTAGCCGAATTAACCGAGCAAAGCCCCTTAACGAGCCTGATGCAAATGGTTGGCCAAAACACCTGCATCCACCTATATTCAACCATGTATGGCACCTTCAGACTAAAATACATTGAATCTATAGCCCCAACTACTTTCTTAATAGAATGATTTATTATTTGTTTCAATCTCTCAATCAATTCCTCCTCATCTTGAAAAAATCTCATGTTTCTCTCTTTCTAGATTTCCCAAATTACAATGGATGGAGTAATTTTCCAAACACAAGATATAGTCATTTTCCGCGTGTCCACGGGCCATCCATCAAAAACTTTCCTCAATGAATCTGGTAGTGAACCTTACCACCCCAAAGCACCCAACACCATCTCCCAGCAAGAGGAAGCCACCCTACATTGGAGGAGCAAATGATCAACCATCTCCTCGGACTCTCCACATAAGACACATTTTGTTAGACCACAAAAACCCAACCTTTTCCTCCTTTCTCCAGTCAAGATACACCCCCTAATTGCCAACCAAGCAAACATTCATACCTTTGGAAGGCACTCTTTCCCCCAACATAACCTAACTGACCATTCCTCCCCCTGTGCAATTGAATCTAGAAATTGGTAGCCTAATTTAACCGAGTATTTGTCATCCCCCGCTCCACACTAGACAACCTTGTCTTCCTTATTAGAAAAAGATAACTTCCTAGAGTCAAAAATCTCCTACACTAACAAACAGTGATGCTCTGAAATATCCACATTCTAAAGGGATTTCCAACACCATTCCCCACCTAGAGAATCATGTTGGCAATTTTTGTGCCAACCCTTGTAGACATCAATTCTAAGATGTTAGTGTGACTAACACGTTGTATTATCGTACTTAGTAGAGTTAGTTGCTTCTTCAATTTTTTAGAAAATGCATAACACGAAGGTTATGTGATACGTCAATAACACGAAGGTTATGTGAAGGTGCATAACATGAGGGTTAGTGAACATAGACAACAATTACCAACATCGATCTAACTAACATGCATGTTAGCCATGCCTTGTGTTATTCGTACTACGTGTTATTCGATTGCAGTGGGATAAGGTTTTGGCCGTAGAAGTTTTGACCAACAAGTTTTACCCATGTGGGATGGAAAGGAAGGCAAGGAAGTTAGTTATTTTCTTCCCCCACACAGACATAGACAAAAGAAATTGATGCTTGCGGGATAAGAGAAAGCAAAGTGTGACGATGTTCCCGCTATCTCGCAAAGCATAAAGTGCTAAAGAGGGTGTGTTGCGGGGCAACACATGCAAGGAGAGGTTTCCTCCCCCCACTACCCCGCACAAAAGAGAAAGCATACTAAGATGTCATGCAAGGTAATGAAGAAAAGCGAACAAAGGGCTTCCCCACCATCCCGCAAGGGATTTTGGGGAAGCAATTGGGTCTTGCGAGTAAGAAATGCATAGTGTGAGTGATGCTCCTCGCTATCCCATGAGGTGAGTGTGGCATGTCAAAGGGTGTCACGGGGTAAGGTAGATGGCTTCCCCACCATACCTCAATAGTTTACAATCACACTAGTATGTCATGCAGGGTAACAAAGGCAAAATAAACAGAGGCTTCCCTACCATCCTACAGGGAATTCTAAGGAAGCAGTGAGGCTGCACAAGGTAAGAAAATCACAAGAAATAGTTGCTCCCCGCTACCCCATGCCCATGATACAAGCAATGATACATAAAGCAGGCCCAACCCACCACGTGGCATGCATGGAGTTGTGGATTCTCACTTAGTGTCCCGATCAACAGTCATGTTTTAAAGTTTCATCGAGCCCTTTTGGGCGCTATGTGGAGAGATCTTGTGCGTCCATCTTCATGCGAATATCCCTGATCGACGATCGATTTTTAAACTGAGAGGGTCGTTGAGGTTTTGAATGCTTTATGTAGGGTGGTTGTCGACCCGATGGTCAAAACAATCTTTTGGCTCGGTCAACGCCCCAAATCCAATTAGAATTCAATGAAGCTGTCGGATTTCAATGCCATTACTCTGGACATGACTCTTGTAGTCAATTCCAGATGCCATCCATGCCTCTTCAATGCGGTATGAATACTTTTGTGCCCCGTAGGTGTACTCATATGCCATCTTAGACACATCACACGGAAAGATTTCCCCCTTCTGCAGGGATTTTTTGCTTCTTCCCAGTATGGGAAGATATTTTTTTGGGACTCATCTACACACAACCATCAAATCAGATTGATCTGATCTTCTTTCCCTCTAATATTTTGTAACCTAACCCTGGCTATGGTTAGGGCTTCTTAACTATACTCATTTGAGTTATGCCTAAGCTTTAAAGGCAATTTTGTAGCCCTCTTAAGGGATCTCTACTTCTTTTCTTTTGCAATAATACTTGTTTTATGCAACTGTAAAATTTGTCTAGCCTTTACATTAATAGAACTTACTTATTTTTTGCTTTATTTCAATCCTTATAATCTATGTAATTTCATTGCCTCTTTATATGGATTTTTCTTCTTTTGTTTCCTTAGTGTATTTGACTATGTTGACCCCTTTTTGGGTGGCATTGTGAACTAGTTTTAGTTCCTCTTTCCATTTCCCAAAATTTCCAACCTTCACCCACACTTAGGTGGCTAGGAAAGATAGAAATTTGTGCATGTTTTGGGTAGTTCTATCAATGCCTTGTGCAGTTACAGATAGGGAGATCACATTCCTTCTAGGCGCGAACCTTATTTTCCTTTTCTATGCATTCCTTCTTCCCCTTTTCCCCCCTGAAATTAGTAGATTAGGATTTATTTGTGTTGGATTGGTCCAACACCTGCATCTCAGATAGGAAAGGAAATCGGCCTTCTCCAGAGACTCAACCTCACTTCTGCAAGTCCCACACTTGGGAGGTTGTTTCCACGTGACACATGGTCGATGAATTGGAGAGTTCATCTAGGGTGCACACTTTTGCATTGAAAAATCCTTATAAAATTCCATATAGTCACAAACCTTCTCTCCCCAATGTTGAATAGACCATACTCTTAAATCGTGCAAATCCCCATTATCTTTTAGAGCGAGAAGTCCTTTCCACGAATCATCCCATAATTTTGCCTTTTGACCATTTCCAATCCTTCAAGTGATATGGTTTTTAATCACTTGATGACATGAGACAATAAAATTCCATATTGTTGAGCCCAATGGGAGGTTTCGTATAGTGAGAATTCTGCTATCCACCATGGAATCCAAATATTTAAACCTGAGTATTTGAACCCACGGTAGATTAGGTTAGGAGTATATGTTCCAACCTAGTTTCGCACCTAAAGCCTAATTCATTAAATGTCAATCTCTTAGACCAACCCCCCATTTCTCTTTGCCATACAAATTCTATCCCACGATGGAAGAGGAATCTTGTCTTGCTCACTAGCACCATTCCAAAAGAACTTTCCCATTCTCTGACCAGCTACTATAATTATTTTCTTTGGAATCTTGAGACACATCATCGAGAAAATTAGGATCGTTGAGATTACAGTCTTTAGCATAAGAATTCTCCCTACGATGTTAACCATCTACTCTTCCAACCATCCATACGCTTTAAACATCTGTCAACCAAATCCTTCCAAAAGGTAGACTTATTGGATCCCCCAAATAAGGGGATACCCAAATATTTCCCCAAGAGAGAACCCAACTTCATTCCCAAGATAGAACAGATTTCCCTTTGTTTTTTATTGTTTGTGTTAAACAGAAAAATCTCAAACTTCCTCTAATTGATACATTGCCCTGACACCCGACTATATTTATCTAGAGTTTCTTTCATCACTCTTGCTTCTCTAAAGGAGGCTTCCCCCAGAAGAAGGGTGTCATATGCAAACTAAAGATGGGAAAGTGGATCAATCCCCTCAGCCACTTTAACACCTTCCCAAATCCCATCACGACTCTTTTTCAAAATTAACCTACTGAGAGCTTCAACCATGATTATAAATAAGAATGGTGATATTGGATCTCCTTGTCAAATCCCTTTCTGATATTCAATAAAACCTTGCGGGATACCATTCACCAAAACCCAAAAGCAAGGGGTTTTGATACGACAACCCACCTAGTTTACCCAAGCATCACTAAAACCAATTTTTCTTTTAATAGAAAGTTCCTATTAACCTCATCATACACCTTCCTGACATCCAATTTAACCTACATTCTCTATGTACAGGACAATCTTATTGAGTGAGTAGCCTTATGGGCTACAATAACACCTTCATAGATGAAATTGTTCGGAGAGAAGCCACTTTGTTCCGGGGAAATAATCGCATCTAAAACACCTTTCAATATGTTGGCCATCACCTTTGAAATAATTTTATAAATAGTGTTACAAAGGAAAATGGATCTAAAACATTAAAGGAAGATATCTCCTCTCTCTTCGAGATAAGAGCAATAAAAGTGTTATTATAATCCTTCAAAACAAACCTGCCTGCTCTTGATTCCTCCACCACCTCCCACAGGTCAGTAGCAAGAACATGCCAAAAGTTCTGGAAAAAAAGAGTCAAAAAACCATTTGGTCCAGGAGCCTTGTCTCCACCCAGGTTGAAAAGTGCAAGTTTAACCTTCGTCCACTATCACCGCCTTCATTAAAAATGCATTTTGGGCCTTCAAAACACATGAAGAAATAATCTTCAGGATTGCATCCACCTGAGGGTTTTCAATTTTATTACACATGAAAGCTTTTGAGAAAAAATGAACCGCTTACTTACAAATTTCTTCTTTCTCCGTAATAATCGTTCCATTTATGTCCTTAATAGAATAAATTATATTACCTAACATTAAGGATTTAACTGAATTATAGAAAAACTTTGTGTTACAATCACCCTCTTTGAGCCAGGTCTCCCTAGATTTCTATCACCAAAATATTTCTTCTCTGGCCAGGATTTCGGTGTATTTCTTATTCAAGCATTTTTCTTCCAAAAAGTCACCCTCACACATACCCCCTTCTATAATCTTCTAATGCCTCTTGCCTAACTCATCTTCAAGTCTAAATTTTTCTGCAAAGATGTTCTTAAAAACCTCTGTGTTCCAAATCTTTAGTTGTTCCTTAACAAATTGTAACTTCTTGAAGAAGATGAAAGCTCTATTCCCTTTCCTATGCAGTGCACATGTCCACCAGTCTGCAATCCTCTCCAAGAGGCCTTCCTCCCTTAACCACATTTTTTCAAACTTAAAAGGACATCGATCAGGAGCATCCTCTCCTTGAATTCTCAAACAAATAGGGTAGTGATCAGAGCTCATGATAGGGAGGATATCCAACTGAAAGGGCCATTGATAATCCACCTGATTCCCAGATAACAAAAACATATCCAATTTTTTAGCAATATTTAAAAAACCACTCCTTATGTTCATCCACATAAATTTACCACTCTTAAATTGTAACTCAAAAAGGCCATTACTAGTCACAAAAGTCTCTCTGTTTTTTATTCAACCAACCTAGACCTCCTTTCTTGTCGGATGGCTGTAGGATAGCATTAAAATATCCACCCAAAAGAAAAAACTTATCTTCTTCTCTAGATAAAACTTTTGAAATGGTTCTCTATACACCCTGTATTTCAATTATATTATTCAGGCCATACACATTAATGATAAAGAAGGTTGAATGTAGTTGTTTGGAAACAACACTAACCCATTGCCAAGACTTCTCCGATCTGATAATTTGAATATCAACTGCCGCATCTTTCCAAAGAATCCCTAAGCTACTAGAAGCTCCAACAACTTCAACTAAGTTGCATTTCCAACTACTAAACTGCCTACAAAAAGAGCCCACATCATTCCTGCTACGTTTTAATTCCTGCAACATGATAATATATGATCTCATTTGATCAAGGCATCTTTTGATCAAACAAATCTTGTTAGGGGCATTTCCACCCCTGAAATTCCATGAAAGGACCTTCATTGCTCTCGGGAAAAGGCATAGCCTTATGCCTTTTCCTGATCTCATTTTTTTGTCCAATTGCACTTTCAACCATTTCCAGCTTTATTGTAGCTGACTTTGGCCCTCTTTTCTTATTTTCACCAACCTTCACTTTGAATTGCTTCACCAGAGTTTGTTCTAGCGATCTCTTTTCCACAATGCCAACTTTTGCATCTAGGCCCAAGTCCTCACCCCCTACCTCATCTTCTGATGGAGCCTCGGAGTCCAAATCCTCAAAAAGACTATCCTCTTCTCTAGCTTCTTCAAAAGAATTGTCCAAATCTCAGATCAGAGAGATCTAAATATCTTTAAAAAGGGGTTCCTCCTCCTCGCTGATATATGTAGCACATTGTCCCTATGGATTTTCCAAATGGCCCATCTCCAATATGTTGTCTGAAATCAGTTTCTCTAAGCATAACACATACTTCCCCAACTCCTCGTGCCTAGTTTCTCCATCCTCGAAGGATTTAACATCTCTTGATTAACTCCTTGAATAGTTGGTTCTATCTCTCTCAAACAAGCCCCAACCTCAACACCCTTAGCTCCAGCTTCCTTGGCAACAATATCCTCTTCTAGGCATTTTTCCAAGTTGTCTCTATACTTTTGAGAGTCCCCACCATTCATCTCTTCATAGATAAACCCCAGATCTATTATAGATTGATCTCCTTTGAGGTTGTTAAGCAAATAATCTACTCTCACCTCCTTCCTTTTGCCATCCTCTCCCTAAGCAACCCCATTCACCATAAGGCTATACAAACCAAAACTATCTAGGTCAATAAAGCCCATACCCGAGCCTTCAACATTTATAGATTCAAAAAAAATCTCAACAACCTCCCTTACAGAACTAAACCCATAATTTCCAACTATAGGACCTAAGCCCATCCACTTCCATAAGTTGTTCCCATCTTCTCTCCAAAGACTCTACAAAACCAATATCCTCTAACTGAAGGGCACTTTGTTTTGCTAATAATAAGTCTGTTAGCATGTTATGCACTACGCCCTTACCTTTGTCCAACAACATGCATTCCCCTATAAGATGACCAATTACTTTGCAAGGGGAACACATTTCAACCGCTTCCTCCAGCTCAATCCTTTGCTTCCAGATACCCTCCACAGCTTTTAACTCTACCATGTTGGGGAGAGGGTGAATTGCTTGCCAAATAATACAAATACGAGCTTACATGCTATAACCTTTGCTTTCTACAGCTTCGTCTGCCTTAAGAAAAACCCCTAATCTATTTCCAATTATTTTTTAGGGTGTCTAGGTTCCAATACTCACAAGCCAAATTATACAGCCTTATCCAAATTGGCACCTCATTCACCTCTTCGGTATTAGGATTAAACTTTGGGATCCATTCCTTAATATAGAAACCCTTACCCCCCATCAAGAAAGGACCATTGTTCAAGATCCATTCCTTGTCTTTTGCACTCGGACAAATGACCAGGTAAAAACCATTCGAAAGGGTTTTCAGTAGTACTGCTTCCCCCCAGTATTCATTACACTAGTTCCTTACTCTTTTGAAAGTCGACCATGGTCCACTTCATTTCATATAGAAAGCCTTCTCCTTAAACTGGCTTACCGAATCATTCCAAGCTTGCCCATCAACCACTAAGGAGACAACCTTTATGTGCTCCATAGAAGGGTTTACCTTCTCTGCCTGAGGAACGTCACCTTGCGGTTTAGGCCTCCAAATTTATTTTTCTATTTTTTTGAAGTCAATTGGCTTACTCAGATACAAATATGCAAACCCCCATCTATTTCTAAAATAACCTCCTTGCTGATCCAAGAAAATTTCTTTCATTGTTTGTCAAAGTCTTCCATGCTCGCTACGATGGTCACCATGCAAAGTTCTGAGGGCGATCACCAAATTTCCGGTTGAAGGGTCATGACCCTTGTCGTCTACCAATCCCACGCGGCCCCTGAAACTTGCGAAACCCTAGCTCCCTCCTTCGCTCTGCCATCCTATCCAAATGAGCTATGGAACATAATTTATATTATTAAATGAAAATATATAAAATAACTATAATATTTCAATCAAATATATTATAACTCCAATTCTAATTAATTAATATTTACTTTACTTATTATATTTGATAATAGTGTTTAATGTATAAATATTTAATGTTATGAGACTTCAAATATGTCCTATAATAATTTATATATTTTAAATATTTAATTAAGCATCTATCAAATGACAATAGTAACTTAAGAAGTCACAAATAAATCAATTATAAAATCCCGTTAATTAATCCCGTTGACAATACATAGATTTGCTTGTTTAAGAATTTATTAAAAACTTGTTTTATATGCAAATTTTATGTATGCATTCTAAAAACAACAAATATTAATAATAGTTGTAATTTTATTGTAATGAAATTTGTCTCTTGATTTTTAATTTTGGTTTAATTATATTTTGTAATAATTTTTTTATTATATTATATTATTTGTTGTCATTTTTAAAACTTTATATGTACATGTTATATTTAATAATTTTATAAAATTTAAAAAGAATTATTAAACATTTAATATTTTTGAGAATTTAAACGATTTAAAAATTATTTGACAAAAAAACTCATTATAAAATTTTTAGGGTTTGTATTAGGGTTAGAATTATTATTATTTTAATTTAAATTAATTTTTATAATTAAAATAACAAATAATATTTTTTAGTTTTTTATTAACATTGTGGGGTCATCCCCCAATTTGACATAAATATTAAATAAAATATATCAAAATTAAATAATAAGTACCATCTTTTATTGAGCCGATAGGTTCTAGTGTGAGCTTTTGCCCAGAAAATTGTTAACTTTGTCGGGAAATTATCGTCCCGACGGTCGGAAAGAGGAGTCGCTGACATTGGAAAAGGGTCAAGAAATGTTTTTTTTTTTAATGCATTGTTTTTTGGCGGGTTTTGTGGGGAATGTGGAGGTGGACACGTATGCGGCTCGGAGTTTGAAAAAGATTAGTATATTGTTTTGGCAGAGGTAATGTTGTGAGTGAGGTGGGTTGTGTTGGCAGTGGTACGCCTGTCAGGGAAGTTAATTCGCTTGCCTTGAGAATTGATGGTTGTTGTAAGATCATTTTTTACAGTATGCGTTTAACAAAGATGGGTTCATTTTGTCGGCACCATCGATTAGGTTTAGTAGAAGTGGATTTGGGACTAGGCTTTCAGATGCATGGACAAAGTAGGAATTGTTGTGTAGAGTAGGAATTTTATTGTGTTGGCTATCCCTGCACAGGCGAAGAAGAGTGTAAGGTGATTGATGTTAATGGGTATTGGGATTTCTTTAGTGTAAATTTTATTGTGTTTTTTCGCTAATCACCAACGTGTATATCTGTGTCTAATGCTAAGGTTAGATAAAGGATATTGTATGTTTATAGAGGGGTATTTCGAGAACAAGAGGGTATTCAAAAATTTGGTTGTTTTTGTATTCCAGTTTTTGCAGTCGAGTTTCTAGCTTTTCTAAGTAAGGCCTTCAACCTTACATTATTTAATTTTGTTTGTAATTTTTTTGTTGTATTCAATTTACATAGTGAATCTCATTACCTATTTGTTATGATTATTTGAATTTGTTTGTGATTTTTTCTTTGTATTTGGGATTTGTTTATTGTGTTTTTCACTAATCACCAATGTGTATACCTATGTCTAATGATAAGATTAGATAATGGATATTGCGTGTTTATAGAGGGGTATTTGCAGACCAACATGATTTTCAGAAATTTGGTTGTTTTTTTGTATCTTTGTTTTTGCAGTCGACTTTCTAGCTTTTCGAGGCAAGGTCTTCAACCTTACATTATTTAATTTTGTCTGTAATTTTTGCTCTTTCCAATTTATGCAGTGAATTTCATTGCCTGTTTTGCTCCAGTTTTGACAGTAAATTTCATTTCCTCTTATGCCCTAATTTGAAACTCGGTTCGCAATTTGTATATATATTTATATGAGTTCAATGGCTAGGATTATTTAAATTTGTCTGTGATTTTTCTTGTGTATATGATTTAAAATAGCTGGCTAACAATTTCATCTTCATGAGCACTGCGATTTAATTTTGTTTGAAATGCCATGATATATATATATATTGAATTTACACAATGAATTTCATTACCACTTATGCCTTAATTTGGAACTCGGTTTGCAATTTGTATATCTATTTATATTAGTTCAACGACTAGGATTATTTAAATTTGTCTATGATTTTTCTTGTGTATATAATTCAAAATAGTTGGCTAACAATTTCAGCTTCATTGCCTGTTTTGCCCAATTTTGACAGTGAATTTCATTACTTCTTGTGCTCTAATTGGGAACTTGTTTCGGTGTTTAAAGAATTAATTTCATTCTGTGTGTAATTTGTGTGTGTGTGTGTGTGTGTGTGTCTATATATATATATACAATTTGCTTTCTAAATTGCATAATAAAATTCAATTTATAATGAAATTCACTATCTAGATTAGAGCAAAAGAGGTAATGAAATTCATTGTGTAAATTCCAGGCATACACACATAATTGCCTCCATTGGATTGTGATTGGTTAAATTTGCTTATCAATTTTGTTGTTGCACGTTCTACAGTTTATCAGAGGATATTACATCTTTACAGTAGGCTTTTATACATACACATAAATTATAGATACATTTCCCTGCAATTTACAAATTGAATTTCATTATACAATTTAGAAAGTGAATTGTTTTAAATGCATGTTGTGAATTTGATTTTGTCTTTAATTTGCGAATAAATATATATATATATATATATATATATATATATATATATATATATATATATATATATATATATATATATATATATATATATATATATATATATTTGTGTGTGTTTTTTGAATCAGATGCCTGGAGTTGTTAAAGGACTGTCTATCAGGGAAATTAATCTGCTTGGTATAATCACATGCATTTGAGAGGTTTTGTATGCTGTTAGGTTTTCGTCAACTACTAATTATTTAAAACAAAAAAAGGACATTCACATAATTCTTTTACACATGACAAAATGTATGTGACTTTTATGGGTGTGGGTATTTAAGTTTGCATGTGTTTACCATTAATTAGACCTATTTTTTGTTCATTCTCTGTTAATTAGAAATTTGTTTCCTGGTCAAGCCTTCTGGTGCAGGAGCACCTAGTTTTGAGTCCAGTTTCTTCATTTTGGTGTGCTTGTTCATAAGATGGGTTGGAATGGTGAATAAGAGACTTCTCTTAGGTCTTAATATGTTTTTGTAGTGTTTTGGTAGGTTGAATGTCCTTAGGACAATGCATTTGCTCAATTTTGGCTTTCAAGCCCTTGTAAGCCTAAAATGGCAAAATCTTGCATTTTGATGAAAAATGCCTTGAATAGCCTTGTTTGGAATTGGGAAATGTCAATGTAATGTTTTTTAGTCATCTTAGATGGTCTGGAGGAGATAATTAAGCATGTAAGGCAAAAATGCACTTTTTTGGCAAAAGTTGTCAAAGTTGCTTGACAACTTTTTGCATTTTTTGTGCAAAGGGTTGGTTAGGGAACCGATGGAGAGTTAGTTATGCCAAAAATGGCATATAAAATCTTTGAGAATCAATGTAATAAGGTTGTTCAATTCCTAGAGTAGATTGGAATACATTTTGAGACTATTTTTGAAGTTTTACATTGCAATTGTCAAGAATTAGAGCAACAATCCGTACTTGATGGATTGATTGCATTGTTGTACCTTGCCTGTTGTTTTGTAAATGTTATTTTAGTACTCTGAAAGAAATTTGATTAGTTTATTTGTAGGTTTGAATTGAGGTTCCAATTTTGTAAGCTCTCAGCCTAAGTAAGGGTTTGAGAGGCCCAAACATGATTCCAACTTGAAGTCCTTTGAGTTCTTCTCAATAACCCTTGGGACTCGAGCCATGGAACCTTTGTACATTGTATATTTCTTTTATTTTCCTTTGGAGGTCATTGAAATCCCAATAAGCATCATTTCCTAGGTGAGCTCAATCATAGCCCAGTTAGGAAATGAATGAGATTATGCAAGTGTTTGCAAGAATGACCAGGGTTGGAGTTGAAGAGTGTTTGGGATGAACAAGTGATGTGTGGAAGAACATGTGTGAATTTGGAGGTGTGGCAGATCAAGGAAGATACCTAACCCTTGGAAAAAGACCAAAACAAGCCCAAAACCACCTAAAACAAGCATTCCTCGGGTTCCGTACCTGTACGGTCAAACTGAGTTTCCTAAATTTAGAAGTTGGAAAGTAATTCCAAAAGGGTATCCTGATCAGCAAATATTTTGTGTGGGTCTTTGGAGAAATTGGGAGAAAATCCACAAAAACCGGTTAGGTAGGCTAATCAGGGCTCTAGAGCTACTAGGCCTAGAAAATAGGAAAAGGAAAGAGCGATGGGGAAAAGAATGAAACCCTCACACAAAACCAAATGATTGACCTTGAAAAACATCCCAAGTACCTACTACACCCTCTGTAAGCACTTGTTGAGAGTTTTAGAGAGTAAGGTTGGATTTACCCTGGTGAGTCTCAACCATGCTTGAGCAACAAGTGAGGACACCTAGATTGGGAGCACTCCTAGAGAGCTTAGGTGTCTAAATTGACTAGAAGGCAATATGAACAAAGTATGAAGCCCACAAGAATAACCTCTGACTACCCTTAAGCAAGGAAATAGATCTCTTTGAGTAGCCTCCCCATCACCTTCCAAGGCTTCATGCATGACATTGCATCTTTATTTTTTTTATTTTTTTTGCGTGTATATGTGCTTGTGGCTTTCCACTGTTGGTTTCAGCTTGTCAAGGCAAAGTGTGTTATGGTCCGCATTTCCCATGAAATTCCTTCCAATCATCCTCAAATGCCAAATGCATGAATGAAAGTGCATCATATATGTGTGCTCTCAAAGGATACATGCCTCTTGACATATGATAGGTGGTATTGCAGCAATACTCACCTAAATAGAGCCATCTCACCCATGCACACTGTTGCCCCATTACATAATTGTGAAGGTACCCTTCTAACCACTTGCTCACTACTTTTCTTTGGCCATCCATTAGAGGATGGTAGTTCCATGTTTTGCATTAAGCCTTTTGAATGCATGTTATTAAACTGAGACACAAAAAACTTGAAGGGAATTACCAATACTGATAAATGTATAGCTAACAGATATATACATAGACAAATTATAGACAAAATCAAATACCCAGTGTAAATTAGTGTTGTTTGTGTTTCCACAACTTTCAGCATATTAAATGTATTTAAATTTGTAAATCACATTGTGTTTGTTGATGCTTTATGTTTTGGTGGACATAGAGTTGCAAATGAGATGCATGGGGTTGGTATTTGTATATTACTAATGGACCTTGATTACGGCTCCTATTCCCGACTACAAAACCACTCCAATAAACAAATTAATAACTTTCATGTCATATCTATACCATCTAAAGTAAGTGAATTAACTTCCTTGACACGTATAACTACCAACTCTATGCATCTCATCGCTATCCTTTTTTCATGAATACTTTGATTATGTTTGCATATACATATACATATACATATGTGTGTGCGCATGTGTGCGTGCGTATATATGTACATATATGATGTATTGTTCATTGAAATGCACATGTAGTCGATCTGTGCATCTTGGCAAGCAAATCTTGCATATAAAATTTGCCTATCTCCAATCTGCAGAGGAGGGAGGAGAACCATTGGATGGGAATAGGGGTTCTATCGATTGGAGGAAAAAAGGAAAAAAACTTGAAATGACAGCTTAACTTTCTTGGCACATGTGTCGCTACCAACTTTTTCCTTCTCATTGCTATCTTTCGTCCATCAAAACTTTGATTGTCGACCTCATTTATCTATGTATGTAACTATATATATATATATATATATATATATATATATATATATATATATATATATATATATATATATATATATATATATATATATATGTTTGTGTGTGATCAGAAGCAAATCTTAAACAGTGGAAAAATATTTATATATATTTTTTAGTTTTTCTAGACATTAGTAATTGGCATTTTTGAAGGCCTTCGAGGCATTTTTAGCCCTTGAAAGTTTGGTCTATCCTTTAGAATGTTGTTGTAGGTAGGTTCTTTTAAGACTTGGCCTCCTACTCTTGGAGACATTTCCAATGAGTTAAACAACTCGTAATTTTGAGTCCTGTGCAGAAAGTTATGCCTAGTTAAAGTTAGGACAAAATTTTATATAGTTTTTTTGAAAATTTCATAGTTTTAGATTTTATTATGTAAATAAACAAGATGTGACTGTTGGGTTTCAATTCTCAAGGAGTTTTTGGTGACCCTTGGAATCCCTTGGACTGGTATATGTTGGATTTTTGAATTGAATAGATCACTTTTTGGCTTGCTTCAATTATATGCTTTCTTGTTCATGTGAACAGAATTTAGAATACCGCAGGTTCTCACTCAGGTGTTGTCATCTGAATCCATAATTTGGATCAGTGGTATCAGAGCAAGTTCTCTCATGTATGTCATATCACACACGATCAACATATCAAAGATTGGGGTTGGAAAACAAGGAATCCTTCAGACTACCTTTGTTTGAGACGCACACGATCGCAGATGACTAAGTTACAGACCGTCGATGACATTAAAGCATTAGTTGCAGATGCACTAACAAAACAATATGGAGAAATGATGGAGCAGTTCAAGCAAATGCTGGAAAGTCGTGGTCACAAGCAAACCCACCATTCGTAGGGTATACGCCATTCAAAGTGCAAGTGAATTTCGATATACCCACATTTCAAGGAAAGATCGATGCAGATGTTGTTGATGATTGGGTTTCAAAACTAGAAAGATATTTCTCTATCAATCAGTTTTCAGATGAAGAGAAGATAACTTTCGCTCTCCTCGAAGCTGAAAATCATGTGAAATATTCGTGGGAAGCGAAGTTAGCATCCAAGGCAGCAGAAAATGGCAGTACTTTTATTTTTAATCAACAACCCACATGGGGAGAATTCATGGAGCACATAAAGGAATAATATTTTCCTATCGATATATATGAACATAAATATAGATAATGGCAATTGCTTTGACAGAAGAAGGACCAAACTGTTCAAGAATATACTAATATGTTTCATGCCCTGGCATCAAAGATTGTGAGAAGCATCGAGTTTTGAAATATCAGAGTGGACTCCACAGGTACATCCAAACCGAAATAGAATTTCTGAACATAGAGACTTTACCTAGTGCATATAAATTTGCTACCAAAATTGAGGAGAAATTCAAACAGAAAGGAAGGAGGGATAATTTCGCAAACAACAGATGGAAGGGTGAAGGTGGCAAAACTATATGGAAACAAACCTCTAAGGAACCCTCTCCCAATTCACCAACAAAAAAGACAAGGAGTATGAAGAAGACACGAGAGAATGGTATGTGGTGTGAATTCCATAAGAGTCCCTCTCACAATACAAAAGATTGTAGAACCATAAAAAGCTTAATGATGGAGACGCATGAGGACAAGGCAAAATCTAAGGTTGCAAAAACTTGCACAGAAGAAAGTCCTAAATAGGTCATTGAGGCTGATCTATATGCCACGGTAGCTACTACAAGGATATTGCCCTGGGAGGATGAGAAGAGATTGTTTCATTCCCAGATGTGGGTTGGAGGAAAAGCCTTGCACTTTATCATTGATAGAGAAAGTCAAAAGAACTTAATATCAACAGAGACTGTGAAGAGACTGAATCTGAAAACAACAACCCACCCACAACCCTCTTCAATGGGATGGGATAGTCAAGGGAGAGATATCTAGGTGCACCAACAGTGTTGCCTTTCATGCTCCATAAATCCTTTCAAAGATGAGGTAATATGTGATGTGGCTCCTTTAGATGTTTGTGATGTTCTATTGGGACAACCATACATGTACCAACAACATAGTGTTTATGAGTCCAGGCCTCGCAGCGTGACAATCAGATTAGGTGAGCAGAAATACCGAATACTAGAGGTAAGCCTTGCATACACTACCTATTTGATTAGTGCCAAGCAATGTAAGAGGTTGGTTGCCAAAATGAGAACATTCATTTTATTGATGATTCGTTCTGAAGAAGAAAGGAAATCAGTTTATAATTCCCATGCCATCACAAACACCACAACACTGCAGAAAAGATCAATGGATCAAATTTTGATGAAATATGAAAATTTGTTTAAGTTACCAACTGGGGTACCTACACACTCCCAAGTGAGACGCACTATTGATTTGATAACAGGAACTCCGTTACCTAATGAACCAGTCTACCGTAGGTCAGTATTAGAGAATAATGAGATTAAGAGGCAAATACAAGAATTGATTGAGAAGGGACATATTCATCCAAGTGCATCACCCAGTGGCAACCCCATTGTTCTAGCAAAGAAAAAGGATGGAACCTGGAGACTTTGTATTGACTATAGGGCCTTGAATAAAATTTCAATCAAAAAAATAGGTATCCACTTCCCTGGATAGATGACCTCTTGGACTAGCTTAGAGGGGTCTGATTCTTCACCACAATTGATTTAAAATCAGGGTACCATCAAGTACCAATTGAATCAACTGATGTGTGGAAGACAACTTTCAAATCTAAATAAGGGTTGTTTGAAATGCTAGTGATGCCTTTCGGTCTAACAAATGCTCCAGCGACATTCATGAGAATGATGAATGATAGACCATTTATTGATTCCTTCATGGTGGTATATCTTGATGACATACTCATCTTCAACAAAACTTGGGAGGAACATTTGCAACAGGTGGAAAAAATTCTCTGAACCTTACAAGATCATGGGCTTTATGCAAACAAAGAAAAGTGCTCCTTTGGTATGTAGAGTATCAGATACTTAGGATATGTTATTGACAGTGAGGGTGTCCATGTTGATTCGGAGAAGATGCAAGTGATTAAGGATTGGTCGTCTCCTAGAAATCTCACAGAGTTACGAAGTTTCCTTGGGTTGGCAAACTTTTATCGCAGATTTGTGTTGGGATTTTCCCATTTGTCTTGGCCTCTAAATCAGTCATTGAGGGGGGGGGACACAAGCAAAGTTTAAATGGACAAGTGCTTAACAAGAAGCATTCGAGGGGCTAAAACGAAGGTTATGTTCTGCACCACTTTTATCTCTTCCTGACCTGCAACAGTCATTTGAAATACAAACAGATGCATCAGAATATGCTCTAGGGGCAGTCCTCATGCAACATGGTCATCTAGTTGCATATCACAGTCAAAAAATTTCTGATACAGTGCATCAGTATGCCACTTACGACAAGGAACTGTATGCTATTGTTCAAGCCTATAAGCAGTGGAAACATTACATTTTGGGTAAGGAGACTGTCATCCACACAGATCACATACCTCTTCAATTTTTGCAAACACAAGGGAAGTTGCAGAATGATTGACATCAACGATGGTCAGCATATCTTCAACAATTTCACCTCAATATTTGCCACAAGAAGGGAAGTACTAACAAAGTAGCGGACTGTTTGAGTGGGCCTCCAATTGCAGCCATAAGTATGGTTTTGAACTCATGTAGTCATCAAACTAAAGCCTGGGCTTGCTTGTATGAGAACGATGTTGAATTTGTAGATATTTATAATCAATTGGTGAAGGGACATCAAGTGAATGACTTCTATTTGCAGGATGGAATGTTTTGTCACCTTGGCCAAATCTATGTGCCTAATGCAAAACGTAAAAAGTTGATATGGGAAGCTCATTATAGTAAGGTTGTTGGTCATTTTGGTATAGGTAAGACTACTGCTATACTTCAGAGGTATTTCTATTGGCCAAAATTGTGAAATGATGTTATTTCATATATTCAAGCTTGTACTGCATGTGCTATTGCTAAGCCTGCCAATCGTAAACTTAGGCTGTATTCACCACTTCTTGTTCCTGAAAAACCTTGGCACTCAGTTTCTATGGACTTTATGTCTGGTCTTCCTACCACCAAAAGAGGCCATGATTGTGTGTATGTTGTGGTAGATAGGTTCTAAAAAATGGCAGTAATAGTGGCATGTAAAAAAACTGTGAGATTCTGCGAGAAGCGAGAATCGAGCCAAGATCTGATGTCAGTCGTAGATCACATGCAACTCTTCACACAATGGATGATCGAAGATCAAAATAGGTGAATGAAGATAATTTCAATATGAGAGAGAAATAGAGACAAAGAGGAGAATTTGGAGAAGACTCTCACTGAGCTATCACTCCACTAACTTGACTAGTGAAGGTGAGAGTATAGTGCTTATTATATAGAAAAATATAAGCATATACATCCAAGGAGTGCATTAACTCCTATTCCCCATAAAAGTGGGAGGTTTTACCTTCTTGGTAAATGCCAAAACATGTGGCATAACCTCCTTATATGAAGACAAAAAAGGAGTTGAGAAAGTTGGCACATAAGGCCAAAAGAGGGTGTGAAACCCAACTACCCCATAACCCACTTAGGAAATGACAAAATAGTCATTATGAGAGGTGGCACAACAAGCCAAAAGAGGGTGTGTAACTCAACTACCCATGTGAGGTGGAGAGTTACACATGTAGCTGAAGTATTTCACCACGTGTCCTCATATAAACCACTCCTATTAACCTAAGCAAGCTTAAATAATATATGTGTAGGGAAAATAAATACCCCCTAACATAAGGAAAATAAAAAACCTACACTAACACCCCCCCTTAAGCGTAGCTTAGGTGGGTGAAAATATGGGTCCTGACAAATGCAACCATGTTAGGTACCCATGTACATAGATAGCCCCCCCCAAAAGAAGAAGCCCCCCATAAGAGGAATAGCCCCCCCCTAAATAAGGAGAGAAAGAAAGGAGGACTAAGAAGTCCCTCCTGAAGTAGACACCTGTCATATCCCAAGCAGTGATTACAAATGAAGGAAGTTGCTTTCTGTGAAGGGTTTGGTGAAGATGTCCGCAGTTTGCTCCGTTGTAGAACAATACTTAAGATCAATGATGCCTTCCTGAATGAGCTCCCGAATATAATGCATATGTATCTCAATGTGTTTCGTCCTCTGGTGATGAACTAGATTTATTGATATCTGTATAGCACTTTGATTATCACAAAAGATGATAGTAGGCTTCCTAACTGGAATACCAAACTCAGTGAGAATATTCTAAAGCCAAATAGCCTCAGTGGTGGCATTAACTGTCCCTCGATACTCAGCCTCTGTTGATGAAAGAGAAATTGCAGACTGCTTCTTACTCGACCAACAAACTGGACCAGAACCAAGTGAGAAGCAATACCCTAAAGTGGATTTGCGATCTTGAGAATCACCCGCCCAATCTGAATCCATATATCCCACCAAGTCAATATCCATGCCTACTGCATACTGAATTCCATAATTGTGAGTACCCTGAATGCAGTGGAGAATCCGCTTAGCTGCTTTCCAATGCAACTCATGTGGCTCCTGCATGAATCTAGAGACCATGCCCACCGCATATGAAATGTCAGGTCTCGTATGAGTCAAGTAGATGAGGCTCCCAACAATTTGTCGATATAAAGTGCTATCAACCAAGGGTGAACAACACTTAGCCTCAAGTTTGACCCCAGATAAAAAAGGAGTAGGTGCAGGCTTACAATCAGCCATGTGAAATCTAGAGAGCATATCGAGTGCATACTTGGGTTGTTCAAGGAAGATGCCTGAAGAAGATTGAGTAATCTCAATTCCCAAGAAGTAATGTAGAAGACCCAAGTCTGACATCAGAAATCTATCATGTAGAGAAGTTTTCACTATCTTGATGGTGGATGAGTGACTCCCTATGATCAACAAGTCATCAACATAGAGAACTAGAAATGTGAGAGTATCATCCTGGTGCAGAATGTAGACGTTTGGATCAGAATGGCATCGAGTAAAACCAACTGTCAGAAGGAAGGAGTCCATCTTGGCATACCAAGCTCGAGGAGCTTGTTTGAGGCCATAGAGAGACTTTTGAAGTCAACACACAAGTGAAGAATCTTGAACAAACCCTTGTGGTTGCTCCATATAGATTTCCTCTTGAAGGTCACCATGAAGAAATGCACTCTTGACATCCATCTGATGAACTTCCCAATGATGGGTTGCAGCAATAGCAAGGACAAGCCGGATGGAATTCATCTTAGCAACTGGAGCAAAAGTCTTAGAGTAATCAATGCCTGGAACTTGGGAAAAGCCTTTTGCTACCAAGCGAGCCTTATACTTATCAACCGACCCATCTGCTGCAAATTTTGTTTGATAGAACCACTTGCATCGAACAAGTTTCCTTCCCTTAGGAAGAGGAACTAAATCCCATGTGTGATTCCTTTCCAAGGAATTAAACTCTTCTTGCATTGCAGCATCCCATTCGAGAACACCTGTAGCTTCTCGAAAAGACTGTGGATCAGAAGCTGAAGCAATGAAGAGATGTGGAGCTTGTTGAAATTGTGACCTAGTTCTTCTAGAATCTGATGGATCACCAAGCCAATCTTTTGCTGACTCAAAAGTTTGTCAAGCCCAAAGAGGCACTGAAGCTGGAGAGTCTAGGGGAGAATCATCAACCTCTGAAGGATGACTATGAGAAGAATGTGAATCCTCACCATCACTGTCACCATTTGAAGTAGAGTAAGAAGACTCCTCATCAGGATTAGGAGGATTAAGATCCTTAGAAGAACTGTCATCATCATGCAATGTCTCCAATGTGATAGTGGATGGAGAAGTGGTATGAGAAGAAATGGAAGAACTCTCCTCAAAACGAACACTAATGTCAATGAACAACTCATGTGTAGAGGGATGGAGAAGTCTATACCCTTTGACATCATCTGGATACCCAACAAATATGCAAGGCTTGTTCTACGGATCCATAGCCTTGCATTTCTCTGCTGGAATGTGGGCCCATGCAAGAGAACCAAACACTCTGAAATGCTTAATTGTAGGTTTCCAACCGGTCCAAGCTTGAAAAGGAGCTACCCCCTTCACAGCTTTACGAGGAACTCGGTTCTGGATGTAACATGAACAATTGATGGCCTCTACCCAATACTGAGGTGCCAAAGACTTGGAGTGAATCATACAATTTGCCATCTCCTTCAAGGACCTATTCTTCCATTCTGCGAAACCATTCTGCTGAGGGCTGTATGGAACTGTGTGCTGCATGTTGATACCTTCTGAAGCACAAAATTGTTCAAACTAATTATTAACATATTCACCCCCATTATCTGTACGCAAAATCTTGATGAACTTCCCAGATTGTTTCTCTGCAAAAGCTTTGAAATCTAGAAAATTCTCAAATACCTCAAACTTTTGTTTGAGAAAGTAAACCCATGTAAATCTGGAAAAGTCATCAATAAATGTTAAGACATATCTAGCCCTGCTGAAAGATGGTTGTGGAAATGGTCCTGCCAAGTCACTATGTACCAACTCCAATAGCTGTGGAGCTCTCCATGCTTTGCCTTTATCATACTTCTCCTCAGGATGCTTGCCAAGAATACGTCCCTGGCAAACTCCATCAGAAAATCGAATAGAAGGCAACCCTGAAACCATGTCCTGTTTACTGAGTTGTTGAAAGTAACGATAGTTCAAGTGGCCAAATCGTTGATGCCACAAACAACTAATCTCATTTGTATGAGTGAGTAAAACTGTCGAAGGAGAGTCAGGAACAAAGTGAGAAAACTGATATAATCTGGATTGATGATCTGCTTTTCCCACAACAATAGTAGACCCATTATGCATTTCACTGATTACCACTATATCTGGTGTGAACTCAACTCGCTTGCTAGAACCAGTGTGAGTGATCTGATAAACAGATAGGAGATTAGTTGATAAAGATGGAACACAAAGACATCCTTAAATGTTCCTTCACCCACATCAACAGACCCTCTCCCATGCACTTCAACAAGAGTGTCATCACCCATTAGTATGGAAGGCATAGAACATGGCTCTAAAGAGGTGAAATCATCTTTTGAAGAAGCCATGTGGTGCAAAGCACCTGAATCAATTATCCAAGAATTGGGTTGTGAAGCAACAACAACTAGGGTCTTACCCTTTCCTTTCCCTTTACTCTTATTTGTATCCTTAGAAGATCCTTCTGATGAACTCTGTTTGACTGAATCAGGCACCTTGATATTATTCTTTTCAAGAAGATTTGAAAGGTGATCAATTTGTTTCTTTAAACACTTATGTTCATCATGACCAGGCCTCTTACAATAAGAACACTTGACCTTCTCCTTCTTAGGTTGTTCACCTCTTGATGAAGAGGTCTGATTATCTGCTTTTGAAGTAGCAGATTTCTGATCTTTTTTCTTCTCTCCTTGGTTCTTTTGTTTCTTATCTTGCTTACTAGACCCTTTTTGTTGTTTTGTGCCTTGATTTACAACTAAGGCATGTGACTTAGAGGGTTTTATTGTACCCATTTGAACCAATTTGTCTTGCTCTCTAGTGAGTTCTGCAGCAAATTCATCCAGAGAAGGCATTTTGAATGTGGTACCTAGGGCACATTTTGTAGCATAGAATGTAGAAACAAACACTGAATAGTTAGGACCAAGCTTAGAAAGAATACTCAAGATCAGTAGCTTATCATCTTTCTTAGTTCCACACCGTTCCAACTGCAATCTTACAGACTTAAGTTTAGTGAAGAAGTCTTGTATAGTATCAAAATTGGTTGGATTCAACCCTATGAGTTCATTCTCTAACTGATGACCTCTTAGCTCATCCTGCTTACCAAAGAGGTTTTCCAAAGTGGTCCACACTGCATTTGGTGTAGTGGCAGATTCAATGTGAAAAAGAAGGTCTGGAGAGACTGACATACCTAGAGTACCAAAAGCTTCATCACATTTATTAAACCATGTAATCTTTTCTGCAACATCTTGAGGTTCAATTTCAAGTCCCATAGTAACACGATGATATCCATGTCTTTTCAGATATATTATCATCTTAGATTTCCATTCAAAATAATTATATGGTGTTAAAAGTGGAACTATAGATGTATCCATAATAATAGAAAAGAAGATTGCAAAGAATCAGGAAAAGTGAAAGAAAGAAGGCACAAGAGACACCCCTCCCTTTTCACTAGTCTTAGAAATCACCCCCCCCCCCCCCCCCACCAAAAAAAAATAAAAATTACAAGGTTGATACTTTATAATTAGTGCATTTACAAGGCTTTTTATCAGATTACAATTCTTTTAAGAAACCAATAGAGATTTTAAATACAAATAATTTGAGACAAGATCTGGAACAAATTAGCCTTATAACTGCTTAATTTATCTCAATACCTTTCCAACAACTATTAGTTTTTGAAAAACAGAGTTGTGAGGAGAAAGATATGACTAGTTGAAGAGAAAAAAGAAGTAGCTGATACAACCTTTAATATCTAATAGAAAAAAGGCAAAAAATTTCAATTAGACCTGTAATAATGGAGAGTGCTCATTTCCATCTTTCCGTCAAGTATTTGTTTGCAAAAATCTGACACCCGA
This sequence comes from Cryptomeria japonica, assembly GCF_030272615.1. NCBI lineage: Eukaryota > Viridiplantae > Streptophyta > Pinopsida > Cupressales > Cupressaceae > Cryptomeria > Cryptomeria japonica. The sequence goes on along the minus strand of NC_081407.1, from coordinate 280,127,439 downwards.
GGCAAAAGTTGTGCAACTTTTAAGAAATGTTGTTGAATTTCCCTGACAGAAAAACGGCTTAGGCCCTATTCAAGCTCAATTTCTGTAAAATTTATTAACTTTCTGGAAATACCATCTGAAACCTAGAAGTTTTTCAATGTTGGGAAGAAAACCCAGAAATTGTTTTTTGTGAAAGTGAACAAAAGTTGGAACAATAAAGCCAAAATGAAAATAGCTCCAGTAAAAAAATTTACTCTGATTTTTTTACTATGTCCTCCAAACTCTGATTTTGGTGAAGTAAAAGTCACTTTTGACTTTGTCAAGCCTTATGGACACTCTGGAAATTCTTATTAAGCTTCCAATATTACCACAAAGCTGCAATCACCCAAACTCTATTATATTTTTTTTTTGATAAACTATTTAAATGATTGAATGAATATTATAAAGGGATAAAATAATAAAACACACACACACACATGGAAAATATACATTTTTCTTAATTATTTATTTAGTTTTCCTCATCCAATTATGGCACATGTTGTAGGAAGAATAAGAAGCTTCTAGAGGATTCTCCACCACCTTGCATGTAACTCCTCCCACTAAGTCTAATCAATTTGCATGAAATCCAAAATTGGGAAAGAATCTTTTTTTTTAAATTAAAATTATAGATAGTGGAATAGAGGGATTTTTCTTATAAATGATATGTAAGTTTTCAAAGATAGAAGTTGGTTAGTCCATAGAGAAATTCTTCTCTCAAGAAATTCTTTTTGTAGTCATATTTTATTCTTTTGAAAATAGTTAAGATTGTTTTGGAGGATTTCTTTCAAATTTGAAAGATCAAGGGAGGCTAATTGAAGGATTCATAGGGGATTCTACATCAATTGCAAGTATCTAGGTTCTTCTTATTTAGTTTATTTTATTTTGAATCATGCATCTTATTCTTGCTGTGAATTAGATTAGATCAATTTATTCAGTTTTTTGTTGAAGAATTAGATTTGATCAATTTATTTCAATTTCTTGTTGAAGAATTAGATTTGATCAATCTATTTCAGTTCTTGTTGAAGAATTAAATTAGATCATTTTATTTCAGTTTCTTGTTGAAGAACTAGATTTTCTCCCTCTAATTCATCTCTCTGATTTTTCGAATAAAAAAATTTGAATCTCATAGATCTCGCTGTGAATATTTCTCTGTGTTTCTCATTTGATTGTATACATATTTTCCATTATCTATATATATATATATATATATATATATATATATTCTCTGTAAAAATTAATTGAAATGAAAGGATAGATTTTCGCTGTGATTGTTTCCTCTGTGATAATCTCATTTGATTTCATTATCTGGTTATATAAATTCTCTGTGTGTATGAATAAATTAATCTCCCTTCTCTGTGAATAAATCTCCCTGTGTAAAGAACAAATCTCTCTATGAAAAAATAAATAATCCTTCTCTGGTTATCTTATTTCTCTATTATATTGCGTCCCTGGGATTAAAATGATCTTCTCCCTTGCATTAATACTTTCTTGTGAATATATACCTGTTTATGTATTTCCTTTTTATTCAAATTAATATTCTGGATATATATATATATATATATATATATATATATATATATATATATATATATATATATATATATATATTATACGAAGTGATTAATTAAAATGTTTGTGCAAAGTGTTTTATCCGCACGATACAATGCGTACTAGCTCGCAGGTAGGAGTTATTGCTCCGCAAGGAGTGGTACCGTAACGGTACCTCCCCCCACTAGCCTGGGGGCACTGCTGCGGCAATGGCCGCAAGGTAGTGGAGGGGGCCCGTGGGGTCCCACTCCCATCCACCCATATTAATGCCAAACACTACGATGGCAATGAAATGTTATTTTATTTATTTATTTTCTCTAAAAAAAAAAATCCTTTTTTTTTGTATGTTTAAAATTTAAGTTTATTTAAATTCCTTCTTCTATGCATTTATATATAAATTTTAGTTAATAAATTTCTTTCTTTAAAACTTAGGTAAATTTTAGATTTTATAATCTAGTTTAACCAATTTATATTAAATGAAACTTAGATTATTTTTTAGATCCACTTAGAAATTAAATGACTTGAAGCCAAATTCTATGTTGGGATTAGTGGTTTTTATAGCGATATTCTCGCATGCAATTTACCTTACCTTCGCTTCATGCAAATGTCTTTACATTGATTTCAATTATTGGTGTTTCCTCCTTCATGCAAATTATACGTTTAATTGTTAGTATGCAAGTTACCTAGCTACCATTATTATGCAAGTTATATTCAAGTTTTGAATCTAGTTATGGTTTTTATTTCCTGTCATTCATTAAGTAGTTATTTCAATTAATTGAGCTTGCAATGTCTAAATATACTCGTTCAATTTATAATTATTTTCCAACATGATGTTATCATAAGTTAGAAAATTAAACAAAGGAAGTTGGAAAACCAAAACCAAGTAGCGTTCAATATATACAGTGCCTCTGGGTCACGCTTATGGGTAATGTCGTCGTGTTGAACTACTCCACTTAACGCCTAATAAAGCTACATCAACGACGTTTGTGGCATCGTCCCTATAAATCGTCGGGGAGTAATAAGGGTCACTTGGAAGATAAAATCCAAGGGGCAAGTAATCCCCCTTGGATCGATAATTTAATAAGATAACTTTAAAATGAACTTTCATCCGTTGAGTTAAACTATAGTAAACCCCTATAGGGATGATGAGTGAAATGTTTTTATGGGATTAATTTTCGAAGAGATATTGTTGTCGATTGGCAATTTGGCCAAGGGTGACGCTCATGATAGGTGTTAGGATGTAGTTGTTAGGCCACAAGCAATAGGCCATCTTGAGCCTTTGTTTAAGTGCTACCATCATGGGTAGCAACCGCAGAGAAACTGTTTGGGACATTGACCCTAGAAAAGGTTGCGTACCCACAAATCAGTTTACATCAAACCATAGAATAGAAAATAGAACTACATACTTTACGCCTTGATCCCGTGCCGAAGTGGGTATGTAGGCAGTCTTGGGACGGAGTTGTCCCTCGTACTCAGGCGTTCGTGGGAGGGGTCTAGGCTTGGTATAGAAAGGTTGAGTAAGAATCCTATTTTGAAAGATAAGATAATTAAATTGAAAAAAAAGTAATTCAATGCATACTCGAAAGGAATCCCGTATGGATTCACTTGACTTCTCGAGGCTTTAAGACAAATTTCGAGGCGGAATTCAAGCTTGTATTATGTTATTAATTACTCCTAAGGACGGCAACCTCGGTGCACTTCTGTTAAAAGAGTGTAGTACTTAGTGAGTGGCTCAGGACCCGAATGGTCCCGATGAGTCTAAGTCTCTGGCCAGAGCATCTCCTATCCCGTTTGGATAGATGCCTACCCCGTATGGGTAGATGCCTATCCCATATTGGATAGATGAAATCTTATGTCCTGTATGGACAATTGCCTAACTCGTATGGTAAGATGCTCATCCCGGATGGATGAATGCCTAATCCTAATGGGTGGATGCCCAGATTATGCAATTGAATAAAACATAATGATTAAATTAAACTCAAAAAAAAAATACTCAATTTTGTTGAATTAATTATGGTGGGTCATTACAAATATGTGTGTGTGTGTGTGTGTGTGTGTGTGTGTGTGTGTGTGTGTGTGTGTGTGTGTGTGTGTGTGTGTGTGTGTGTGTGTGTGTGTGTGTGTGTGTGTGTGTGTGTGTTATATATAGAGACAGTTATGTTAATGAACAATGTTCATGAGACTAAAACCCTTGGCCTCCATTACCTTTTAAACCTGAACGCAAGATGCAATAGACCATCAGAACCTTGCAAACACCAACCCAGACAATTTCTACGGTGCCTCGCACATCACCCTTTTTCACATTTGAACAATAACAAATGTTCTCTATGCCCGTACCCATGTTTGTTAAACACACACTGTCAAAAATGATCTTGTAGCAACCATCCATGCTCAAGAGTCCCCGACCATAAAACACACATACAGAATCTAATCACAGTCTCCATAGAGCCAAAATAGCTTGTGTCCATAAACTCAAATCTCAAATGGAAAACCCCAAATACAGTTAAATTTCTCTCCAAGCTACACTCTAAATTTCATATCCCGTTTTTTAGCACACATACACAGAATCAAACCACATTGTCCATAAACCCAAAATACCTTCTCTTTCATAAGCTCAAACCTTGTTTACCACAGGATATTGCATCTTTATAATATTCTTTTATACATATAGAGAAATTACATACATAATTTGTGACCATAAAACACACGTACAAAATCTAAGCTCAAACCTCAAATGGAAGACCCCAAATACAATTAAATTTCTCTGCAAGCTACACTCTGAATTTCATATTCCAATCCCAAATATAGAATAAGTTAGATCTCTGAATACCCTCTTGTTTTTCGAACAATCGTCTATGAAGATGCAAAATCCTCTAACAGGACCTGCGATAAACACACAACCCAATTCACAATTTCATTTTTTTAAGAAAATAAACAACACACCATCAATTAAGAATGCTCGTGAGTCTAAAAAACCTCACCTCCATTACCTTTAAACCCAAATACAAAATGGAATAAACTCTCACAACCCTGCAAACACCAGCCCAGACAATTTCTACGTTGCCTCGCACATCAGCCTTCTGCACATTCAAACAATAACAAATGTTCTTTGTGCCCATACCCATGTTTGTTAAGTGCACGTCATAAAAAATGATTACAACAACCATCAATGTTCAAGGCGAGCAAATTAACTTCCCTAACAGGCATAACACTGCCAACACCACCCACCTCACTCACAACATTCCCTTCACCAAAACAATGTACTGAGCTTTTTCAAAATCTGAGCCACATATGTGTCCACATCCACATTTCCCACGAAACCTACCCAAAAAATAATGCATTTAAAAAAACAAACATTTCTTGACCCTTTTCTATCACCGACGACTCCTCTTTCCGACCACTGGGATGACAAATCCCTAGCAGGCTGACAATTTTTTGGGGAAAAGCCCACACAAAATAAAAGAAAAGGATAAACTAAGCTTTCTCAAACTCCGCATCGCAAACATGTCCTCCTCCTGCAAATTGTAGAGCCTGTGTGTGTGTGCGCGCGCGTGCACGCGTGCGTGTGTGTGCGTGCATGTGCACGCGCGCGTGTGTGTGTGTTCATTGAGATGAACATGTGGCTGGTCTGTGCATCTTGGCAAGCAAAGATTGCATATAGAATTTACCTATCCCCAATCGGCGAAGGAGAGAGGAGAACCATTGGACAAGAATAGGGGTTCTATCAATTGAAGAAAAAATGGAAAAAAAAGTTGAATTGACAACCAAGCTTTGTTGGCACGTGTACCACTACTGACTATGTCCACCTCATTGCTATCTTCTGGTCATCAATAATTTACACACACACACAAACCCGCAACACCTTAACTTGATAAGTTGAAACCTCTAATGCAACATCCCAAATAGATAATAAACTAGAGCTCTGAATAGCCTCTCCCTCTCCAAACAACCATTTGTGAAGAGGCAAAATCCTCTAACCAGACCTGCGACAAATGCACATCCCATTTCATAATTTCAAATTTTCAAAAGACGTAAAGAACACATTGTGAGTTAACAATGCCCATGAGAATTGTATATACGTATACATACACATACATATACATATATTTCTATGTACACACACGCACGCACGCACGCACACACACACACACACACACACACACACACACACACACACACACATGTTTGTGTGTGTATGCATATATGTGCATATATAATGTATTGTTAATTGAAATGCACATGTGCCCACTCTGTGCATCCTGGCAACCAAAGCTTGTATATGATTCAAAATAGCTAGCTAACAATTTCAACTTCATGGACATTATGATTGTATGTATATGTATGTATATGTATGCATGTGTGTGTGTGTGTGTGTGTGTGTGTGTGTGTGTACATATATACATGTATGTATATGTATGTATATATATACATACATATATGTATATTTATATGTATATATCTATATATATGTATATATACATATATGTAGGTATATGTGTGTGTGTGTGTATACATAAATATACATATATACATATATATACATACATATACATATATTCATACATATATGTATATATATAAATGTATATGTATATACATATATACATACATATATTTATATACATGTATACACACATATATTTACATACATATATATATGCATACATATATTTACGTACATACACATACATACATACATACATACATACATATATGTATGTATATATATGTATGTATACATATATATAGATATGTATGCATACATACATACATACATACATACATACATACATACATACATACATACATGTATATATGTATACATACATATATGTATCTATATTATATGTATACATGACTCATTTTGAATTGTATGCAGGACACTTGACAATCAGTTGGTTTTGAATGTATGTAAGACTAGGAATGTTCCTATTGTATTTTTAGCTATTTTGTCATGCCACTTATCACCTACTGGGGTGATGGTCATAGTGTGAAGATTCCTTTCGAAATCAATATATTGATGATCTTGTAACCTTTTTAATTTTTTTGAAATAAAATTATTCTAGTATTTTTTTTTTTCTTGTAATAGATGGCTATCTCAAGCAGGGAGATTGACGATGATTAAATCTGTATTATCGGCCATCCCTATCTACAGTATGTCATGTTTCGGGATGTTTGGTTTGGCAAGCAAGAAGTTAGATGGGATGCTTAAAAAATTCATTTGGGAAGGGGCGAAGAAGGAAAGAAGAATCTCATTGATCAACTGGGAAACCGCTTGTCTAATTAAGGAAGAAGGAGAGGCAGGGTTGAGGAAAATGGATCTTCAAAACCTTGCATTAGGAGATAAATTAGCTTGGAAAATGTATAAGTTTCTAGATAGACTCTGGTGCAAATTGTTTAGAAGCAAATATTTGGATTCAGAGGAGCCAGATAGAATATTTACTTTGGCAAATGCAAATAAGGGATCTGTTGTTTCAAATTTTTTGTGGGAGTGTAGAAATATTATCACTCAACACCTATCTTGGCAAGTAAGGAATGGGCGGAAGGCTAAATTTTGGGATGATTCATGGGAAGATGAGAAACCACTCAGGGAATTGTTTGAATATCAGAAGTGGGTGAATGAAGTGGTGAATATTATGGGGGACAGAGTGGGTTAGTATTTCGAAGAAGGAGGACTAAAGGGAGACAGGGTCATGTGGAAGAAAATACGGATAGGAAACAAGGATCTATGCTCCAAACTGGAAGAAATTTCAAGGTCAAGGACAATCCTGGTGTCAGAGGAGGAAGACACTCTTTTATGGTATGTTGCCAAATCAGGGGAGTATAGTGTAAAGCTTGGCTACGAAATCCAAAGGCATAGGTTAAGGGACACAGTTTGGTCGCATAAGCTGTGTTGGAATAGCAGAATTCTTCCTAAAGCAAGAGCCTTTCTATGGATTGCTCTTCACGACGGGGTATTCATTGGGAGTAGACTAAAGACCATTGGCATTGTTGGGCCTAGTCGATGTGTAATGTGCAAAGGAAATGAAGAGACAATGAACCATTTGTTATACAATTGTCCCTTTGCTAGCAAGTGTTGGGATTGGTTTTTTGATATGGTGAATTTGTATACTGTTAGGAATGAGGGTCTGAAATCTTTTCTATTGTCATGGCCTCAGATGGTCAAATCTAAATCGAGAGACATTTGGCTGGTAGGACTGGCTATGATTGCTTGGCATATTTGGAAGGAGAGAAATAGGAGAATATTTAAGTAAGTCAGCCTTTCTATCGAGCAACTTGTCCCCAAAATTAAGGCAGGCATAGAGGAAGTCATAAGTGGCAAAAGATCTAAGAGGAAGACAAGTAGATATAATAATTGGGATAGGAATATGGAGACAAAGTGGTCATTTAAAGATCAAGGACTTGGCTTCTCATCCAAGAGACAAGTGGACAGGAGTTAGATCAAATGGACTGCGCCACTGAAGGATTGGGTAAAACTTAACTTCAACAGTGCCAATAAAGGCAACCCTAGGAGGGAAAGCTTTGGGGCAGTACTTAGAGAGGAGAATGGGGGCTTCATTTGTGGAGTGTATGGTTTTGTGGAGTGTATGGTAATTCAGGAGAAGTCTCTAATAATGAAGCGAAAATCAGAGCATTGGAAGTTGGTTTGAGTACGTGTATAAAGGAGAGTATTTCCAAGGTCATCATAGAAGGAGACTCCCAAATCATCATTAATGGTGTGATCCAATCCTCATTTCACAATTGGAGATTAAATAAATGGTTGCCTAACATCAACAGTTTGTTGGTTCGGATTGGTGATTTTGAAATCATCCATACCTATAGAGAGGGTAACAGAGTGGCGGATCTCATGGCTAATTTGGTAGTTGAAGTGAAGGATCAGTTTTGTTCGATCAGGCAATAAGATGCTCCACATGAGTTAATGGAATCCATCAGAAAAGACTTCCCCCGTCGTCCTCGTCAAGGTATATGATAGTGGAAGAGTCTTGTATGTGACGGGTGAGGCAAGCATCGCATCTTTTCATAGGGAAGCTTAAGTGTATTGGAAGATCAAAAACTCAAACATTTATTGCAGACATGGGAACAGAGATTTGATGTCCACCAGGTAAAATAATAAATCATGATTTACCAAGTCATGGGGAGGTGCAGACAGGAATTTGGAGATTGAGGTGACATTTTATAGGAAGATAAGACAACTCGAAGATGGCGGCAGACACATAAATTGCAGGGAAACGAGATCCTAAGTAAGATTTGATTAGGATTCTTTTGATACACGATTTGACATGTTTTAGATGTTGGAGACCACCTTAGTAAGTTCTATAAGCGGCGTGAGTCTATATTTGGAGATCTGTTAGATAGATTTTGGCAATTCTAGGAGAAAGTAAGCAAAAGAACCGATACAAAACGACGACGTTTGTAGGGATAATTTGTATGAACTGCGAAGAGCCACTGGAGCATCAGTGTATTGTCCTTTTTAATGCAGAGGGGGATATTTATGAGGTGATTATGAAAATGGTTGATATTTCACATAATCTGGAGAGACATTGGTGTGATGGTTTCATCTATGAAGCTGTGTTAGTGTCATTGGTCGAAATTTTGGAATCAAAGGAGAGATGTGTGTAGATGTCACAAGATTTTGTGAAGGAAGACTATGGGGATGCTGTGGTTGACACCCCGTGCGAACTGCAAGATAGAGTCAAAGAGAGTATCTTGAAGGTATATTTCAACCCCTCAAATGACTACTCTTTAGATTTAGAAGAGGAGTCTGAAGCGGAAGAGGATCAAACCGAGGTAGAGGAGGATTCCAACATGCAGGATCTGAATGATAGTGATGAGGAAGAGAGAGGAAAGGATGAGGAGAGCTGTGAAGAGGAGAAGGAGTGAATTCGTCAAGAGGGTGTGGCCGATCTTCAGAGACAGGGTAATGAATTGCGATCTGACTGAGTTCAAGCAACTTAAGAGATCTGAGGATTGGTGGTTGTCAAAGGCATCCTCTAATAATTTTTTCAATTTGGGAGAACTGGTTTCTCAACTATTTTACTTCTTCAGGAATGGGTAATGTGTTGTTGTTTGTATGATATGATTGTATATTGAGTCGGACCTATTTTGAGATAAGGTTGTCGTTAGAGTCGGGTCATTGGCTGGATAGAGAATCCATAGTTTGGTTTTGAAAATATGCTATTATTTGTAATGAGACTGAAGAACTATATGTATGTTTTTTATGGAGTAATATAGGGAGCTATCCCCATAAAAGATAGAACTTACTCTAATTTTATATATATATATATATATATATATATATATATATATATATATATATATATATATATATATACATATATATATATATATATATATATATATATGTATATGTATGTATATGTATATATATATATATATACATATACATATACATATACATATACATACATATACATATACATATACATATATATATATATATATATATATATGTATATGTATGTATATGTATATGTATATATATATATATATGTATATGTATATATGTATATATGTATGTATATGTATGTATATGTATATATATATATATACATATGTAGATATACATATATATATATATATATACATGAGATCTTGCATGTTGGAATCCTCCTCTACCTCAGTTTGATCCTCTTCGGAGCCATAGCATCCTAAGACCGACATAATCCAACTACCTTCACATACAGATTTGCCCTTCAAACTATAGTTCTCATCACACGGTTAGCAAACCATTCCATAATAAATCAATATCCAGTTAAGTCCAAACTTAAGAGTACCTAAAGAATAGGTCAAAAATAAATCCAAAACAAAACAAAAGAGTTCCTAACTGCCATAGCATTGGAAACAAAACAAAAGAGTTCCTAGCCAACTTCATCATAGCCAATATCTACCATTAGAAAACTTGGAAAACTGAACAAATCTAAGATTATATAGAACTCCAAAGATGATACAGTTAGTCATGCAGAGTCGAGAGGAAAGGAAGAAAATGGATTAGTATCATTAATATGCAGAGTAAAGACTGCTAGTAATGAAAAGTCAGAGACCAATTTCCTTAGCAAGTCATTTGAATGAGAGAAACCAAAATTACTAATCTGTTTGCTTACCTACTCCAAAGACTAATCTACAAGAACCAAGTCAACTTAGTATAACAATATCATATATATCATCCATTAAAATAGAAAAATATCTTGTCTTAATCACAAAACAAAACAAAAACACTATAGTAGGTTCTAACTTCAGCAGTTCGTCTACTTAAGGGCTAATAAAACGAGTTTGTCCCATATAAACCATCCAAAAAATGAAGAGAATCCAGTCCATTAGTTCAAACATAGTTTCCTACATGCAGCAAAATTTCGTATCTAGCCACTATAAAATACCTAACTCAAGCCCTAGAATTATGTGGAAGTGGTCTTCCCCTTCTTCCGAGGCTTTCCCTCCTCACTTTCTGCATTCACAAAGGGTTCACCCTGGCTTAACGTGGAGGATTTCGGTATCTCCTCTTCTCCTAACTCACCTTCAATTCCTTCCTCCTTCAGGTAGATGGAAAACCATTTCTTGAAAACCGACCGCTTAATATGCAGAAGCCACATCAAAAAGTTGAGATTGCGTTGCATAAATGGCCTCCTTGCTGCAAAGTCGCCCTCATCTTCAACCTCCAGAATTGTAAATCTCGACACCGGTTTATTTTTCCACATAAACCTATCATAATGCTTTGGCTTTAGCACAATAAGATCATTTGCCATATTGACTACCACCCTATCCAATTCTCCCAAAAGGTCCTTCTTGAAAGCATTACGACATAATTTTTTCGCCACCTCTATGTCATGCTCAAAATGCATGGCCATTGCTAGAAACATGGCTGCTATATCTGAGTTAGCCCTAGTCCTATCCTCATTCTTGATATACTCTTCCCCTAAAGTTTTCCTAACTGCCCTAATAACCAGATCATGAGGAAAAACAAGGATACCTTTCAGCCTATCATCCTTAATTTCTCCTGAGAATGCCATTTGTCTTTTCAAACCTCTCAACCTAAGTGGTGTATCCATACTGCAATTTATATGACAAACACTTATCCAAGACTCAGCTAAGCCTCGAGGAATTCACATTTCACTAGAGCTAGAGTATTTCCTACTCTTAAATAGAATTATTTGAGAGAAATTGGCCGCCTCTACAATTGTACGAACTAAATTCGCAATAAAAATGCTACCACTTCACAATAAAAGCCTATGGAGTAATTGTCCTTTCCCATCTAGTTTAATGCAAAGTGCCAAATGAATTGATGTGCGAGATGGATATTCTTAGATTAATGATGATGATATCTTCCTCCAAAATCATTCCAATGTAAGTCGACGACTCAAATCATTACCAGCTAAGCTCTACTAACTCTGGTACTAAGGACAATCATTGAGAGGGTGCTAGAGAGGTGCACGTTTAACAATAACCATGATCAATCAAAGCTTATTATGGACTAAAATAAATATATTTAAGAATTTATCCTAAGAAAAGTGAGCTAATAGACCTAACCGAGGACATTTCTATCAAGCTGCTTGTTGCCCCCATATTTGTCCTACATAAAATTTGAACTTCAAATCGATCTCAATGTCGAGTAAAGGTCCAATGAGTGTTTACGCGTAAGTAATGAACGCATTGTCCAAGGTCATTACTAGTTAAAATCCGAAAAATGGAAGAATTTTGAGAATTGCCACAAATTGAGGGAAATCGCTTGATAGTCAGGATCTAAACGTCATTTTATATCGTGTGGCCAACTTTCACCCGAACCCAGTTCATACTTTGTCATATTTTAAACTTTCCATTTTTTGTGTCTGTTGCCCCCAAAATGATTAAATATCTCATCCTAGGCTTCTTCATGAGGTGTAAATAATCGTGTGGATCTTTTTCCCTTTAATTGATACGTGTTTCAAATTTTAGGACCTAACTCTCTACCATTTGAAAGTTATGCCATTTTTCTCCGGCCAAATCAATATATTTGAAATATTTAAATTATTTCTCAAATAATAATTTAATATTTTAAAATTATTTTAATATGTCTAATCTTTTGCGCTTAAAAAGTTGTTCAAAAGCATCGGTTGCACTCTTCCTTGGTTCCTCGCTATGATCAATGGTTTCTAAGGTCTAAAGGATAGTTCGTGAAACTCAAGGTTAGAAATGCTCAGTTTTTTAGCATTCTTAACCTCTTTCTTTAACCTTTGCCAAAAAAGGTTAGAAATGCTCACTTTTTGAGCATTTCTAACCCATATTTCTAACCTATCCCCAAAAGGTTAAGAATGCTCGAAATTTGAGCATTTCTAACCTCATTTCTTAACCTTTCGGGCCCCACTTTGTCAAGAAGGTTAAAAATGCTCAATTTTTGAGCATTCTTAACCTCTTATTGATTTTATCAAAGAAAGGAAATATATTAAAGAAAAACAATAAATAAAAGAAGGATTCAGAGAGCAAGTTATGAGCGTTCATCAAAGCATTGAAGAAGAGAGGGAATCGCATCAGATGTTGTAGTCGTGACTACTTTGATAGCCAATATACGTAACATGTTTGAATGTTGCAGAATGAGGAAGAATAGACAATATTCATGAGACGCTTGACAAGAATATCATGTATGTTGTAGGTTATGGATGCACAAAAAATGCATGTGAACCATTTGACATAATTCCTCAAAGAAACGTGGTCTCATGGAATGCAATGAATACAGGATATGCATGGAATGGAGTTTGGGATGAAGCTCTCAAAGGGTTTGGATTAATGCCGCTCACAGGTGTTTAACTATTTGACAATGCACGTTAACTGTTTGACAACGCTTGTTAACTGTTGACAATGCACGTTAACTATTTGGCATAATTCCCCAAAGGAGGTCGTGGTTTCAACAGCGCGCTGTTTGGTGTCTACTTTCTCAAAGTCACGCGGTCTCAGGTGTTGGCTACAAACATAACACACCACGCTGTTAGCAAAATTCCTCATGGTCACGTGCTCATAGGGCATGGACAGGTGACAAGGCATGTGGACATCGCTTTCAGCGGGGTTAGTTTGTGACAGCTATTGCGAGTCGTGAGAACCATGGAAGCATAGACAACGCACATGAACTATTTAACAAAATTCCTCAAAGCGTTGTTATCTCTTACGATGGTAGCAAGATAAGCTGCAATGCGTTCTTCAGTTCCAACCCATCGTCAACATCTGCTCTGATTACATATCAGTTTCCTTGTATCTGGATAATGTCAGGTGCAACGTGCTTCCATTGAACATAATTTCAGATAATATGAGCATACATGGTTTACCAAATGAATGATACTTCCCGGTCAGGATTTGTTTGACAATTGGCCCTAAGAATGGACATCCAGGATTCAATCTATTTCCCTGAGTGTGTCATCGGCTAACCCCACCACATACATTGGTAACTCGAGCACCAGCGAGGCCACACTACGAGCTAGTTTGATGGGTTTGGTTTCCAATTCAATGGGTTACAAGGTTTCCAATAAAAGTTCATTCACGGAGAGGATAAACAGATTGTACTTAAATCACTCAGTCATCAACAATACCGATGCAATGATAGACTGTATTTGGTATGATCCCATCACCAGACGACCAGTGATTGAGAGTGAACCTTCCAAAATTTCACCCTGGACCAGAAAAGTTGTGAGGTCCACTTACAAAGCTTTCATTAAGCGAGGAGCACTAGTCTTTACCAAAGACAATTGTCCAAAGCCAATAACATGGCACTTCTACAGGAAGTTCACGGAGGGACAAACGTTGAATTGCAAAGGGTCTCTATTAAAAGAGGTTTATCAATTATAGATGATGTGAAGTTGGAATATGTTTCATCAAAGGAAAGTTGATGGCTAATGGCTACCTCATTATGCTAATGATCAAAGTAGCAATTTGTGGATGGTTGGATAGTGAGATGGTTACAAGCACCATAAATGAAACAGACGAAGATGGAGAGTACCTCAGTATAACTCACAACTTTGTTTTTCATCAAAGTCATAAAGTTTCAAGTTGTTCTTTTTGTAAATGTGAATTTTATCACTCATTGTAACTAGAGGTTAGAAAGTGGAGCTTATTCACGCAAAAGTGAAGTAGTTTCTAACTAATTTTTTTTTATAAAAATGAGTTAGTTATTAACCTATCCAAGTTACTTACTGAGGTGGTTATTCCAGGAAGCCTATAAATGGAAGGCAATTTGTGATTAACAGGGGGGGAGAATTTTTACAAAGGGGAAAAACTCTGCTGGAATTCTAGGAGAAACTTGTAATGACATTTTGATTTGCAATATGTATAGAAAGGATTTTGGACTTGTATATTTCCAAAAAGATAATGAAGAATGCATCTTAGTTTGTATG